>NW_018408916.1:2859714-2930632 GCF_002113885.1 Mizuhopecten yessoensis
TTTCCCTTTGGGGCCCCGCCCTGGCCCCAGGGGTTGGGGTAGGAATCCCAATTTTACAATTTTGAAGCCTCATCTACCAAGGATGATTCTGACCAAGTTTGAAAAAAATCCATCCACTGGTTCTTGAGAAGAAGTTGAAAATGTAAAAGTTTACGCACGACGCACGACGGACGACGGACGACGACGGACGAAAAGCGATTGGAATAGGTCACATGAGCAAAGCTCAGGTGACCTAAAAATAGTGAAACCGATCTGTTCCCCCACCCCCGAAATAATTATTTGAAGATTGGACAACCGGATGAAAGTTGTTGTTATTTAAGAGATTAATTTCTGCGATCTCGTAGTTTATAAACTTACCTATGTCATCGGTTCGTTCAAAACATGTCGGTTCGAGCCCTTCGTCCAGGCAACATTTGATGGCGGGGAGACCACTGGCCCCAGCCCCTATTACGGCTACTGTCTTCATAGCCCCTAAATGAAGGATTTCTAGCAGCAGTCAATCAGTTCAGCTTGTCCAATGTTACTTATTTCAATGAGGGATGACCTAGAAAGTGACCTCGATTTTAAATCACTAGCAACCTACGTGATAACAGGGTTCGCACATGTGTATCGTCATGTGTAGGTCTACGTGCTGTCTGCTATCACAAAATTTATTGTTTGTACTGAAGGACCGTGCTTTCTCTTACAGGAAGTCGACTACGAAAAGGACCATATTTGCACGTTTGTTTTTTATAGTATACAAATAACCGGATTTTGACACATAAGACCATCATTAGATGTATGACACTAGATAACTTTATTATAAAACGAAATGTCTAACATGTATTGAAAGCAAATGTGTTCATGCGTCACAGCGTAAATACAGTAACCCACAAGACTTATTACTACATTTACACAGTCGCCAAAGCTCACGTGCACCACTTTGAAGGTCACAGATGCTATGTTTTTTTTTTACAAACAGTATTGAATAACGGGTGATTGATACAGGCTCCATGGGCCTCTTGTCCTTTTTTAAGTGGGGACATTGGTTTCAGTTCGTCCGTCCGTCTGTCATATTGACATCTCATAATAACCTCCCCTTAATATTAATGGAAATCGGTAAAATATTTGATTTACTTGCGGTACTTGAAATATTCATGTTGACAACCGGTACTTCCACGATTCTGATTGGCCGACGCATTCTTTCCTGATATTTTTGTGTTGATTTAAGCCAGACTTGCGTACTTGGAATTCTCAAGTCATGTTCAAATTTTATCCGATTCTGTACATATTTATCAGGTTATTGGTTTTTCAGCGCTTAATGTCAGAAATTCTTATTTGGAGACTATAATCAGGAACTTGCAGACATACAAAAATATCCCATTTCCTCTTCATCACTTTAAGATTTTGTAGCTGTAACCTTGACCTTAAACGTATGAACTTAACTTCAACTTATCTCCAGAGAGATGTCAGAAATACTTGTGTGAAGTTTCATAAAGAACATGCAATTTGGATTTCCAACTTTTTGAACCTAAATTGAATTATTACGGTTACACAGTTTTATCCAAACTGAAAACTTACATTGTACTTAGCGACGTCAACATTTGTTCCTCCTTTAGTAAAGATGTTGTTAACCTTCCTTAAACACCCATAATCACAAACAATTTAGTGTTACAACAACATAATCAACAAAAACTGACAGAGCTTAATAAAACCAAAATATACGTCATCTCCAGTCAATTATACCAGAATGTACATGTATGACTAGTCCTACAAGGCATATTACTTATTAGTGTGAGGTAAGACAATTGCAAGACAGTTTACAATAATTTCGTTATCATGCATAAAATTCACTAATTAAATCAGGGGCTCAGAACCTGCTTGGGATATATCGACGTGTAGATACAAGTGTATAGAGGCCGATCTGCTCCCAGACACGTTTTTATTCATCAATGTACAAGTGTACGCATATTTCGTGTCATTATATAACTCGGCCTTTGTTTCAACTGTTAAACGTAACGTCACAGTACCCAAATCGGGACACTTTTTAGTGAAATAATGATGTATTTCATACCATAGTACCGATCCCAGTATTTTTTGTTCACTTTTCCTAAATAGATATCATTATCTTTTCATTTTGATAACAAGTCGATATATCCGGCGCGCGGTTCTACAAATAAAACCGGCAATATAGTCATGGTTACGTAATCGCGAAAAAGGTGTAGCAGTACCCAAATCGGGATACCCCTACCAGTTTTGGCTTATATTTGGAGATGAAAAAGGTATTTAGCCGAACATTGCATATCTTTGGAACATTTGAGAGTCAAGGTCGTTCTGAATGCGTTTCTTTTCCAGACATAGTAGGATTGTGAGAAGTCACATATAAAAATTGAAAATCATTAACGTCGCATGGCGCATAAATTTCGAACGTTACATTTTCGTCACTATTTACAAACTTAAACTGTGATTCATTGTAACCATATATAAGTGGCAGTAAATACAGTTCATGTAATGTCTCATTGGTATATTAGCATCATAAATCAATATTTTCAATTTAAAAATACTTCTTTGCACAGGATGCACATTTCTTGTGAGTTTTTCCTTCAGCTGTCCCGATTTGGGTACTGTTACGATATGGGTACTGTGACGCTACCTATGGTACTGGTAAAGCTGCTCCCTCGGGTCATCACCGTGCTGACATCGCCACTGACAACATTACCTGCAGGCTCGGTCACAACTTACTCGAACAGGATCTAAAAACGGATTTAGGCCGAATATTGTCCAACTTCCTTCTAAGCAGCCTGCTTAGACATTAAGTTTAATAAGTCAATGTCACTTATAAGGATAAATTATATGGCAGTCTATCCCATGTAAATCAATTGTACCTACCGGACAACTAACACAGTTCTTCGCATTTTGGTTTGCCAAAAATGGATTACAAATAATAATTAAAAAAAAACTGAGGATTGATTCCTTTGATTTCTTAAACATTATTTGAAAAGAAATGCAAAGTAGCGAAAGAAAGTTAATGATGATTTGGTCAAATAGGTATACACACTTATGATGACTTGATCAAGTAGATGTACACTTATGATGACTTGATCAGATATATGTACTTATGATGACTTGATCAAATATATGTCCTTATGATGACTTGATCAAATAGATGTACACTGATGATGAATTGATCTAATAGATGTACACTTGTGATGACTTGATCAAGTAGATGTACACTTATGATGACTTGATCAAATATATGTACTTATGATGACTTGATCAAATAGATGTACACTTGTGATGAATTGATCTAATTGATGTACACTGATGATGAATTGATCAAATAGATGTACACTTGTGATGACTTGATCAAATAGATGTACATTGATGATGAATTGATCTAATAGATGTATACTTGTGATGATTTGATCAAATAGATGTACACTTGTGATGACTTGATCAAGTAGATGTACACTGATGATGAATTGATCTAATAGATGTATACTTGTGATGACTTGATCAAGTAGATGTACACTGATGATGAATTGATCTAATAGATTTACATTGATGATGAATTGATCTAATAGATGTCCATTGATGATGAATTGATCTAATAGATGTACATTGATGATGAATTGATCTAATAGATGTATACTTGTGATGACTTGATCAAATAGATGTACTCTTGTGATGACTTGATCAAGTAGATGTACACTGATGATGAATTGATCTAATAGATTTACATTGATGATGAATTGATCTAATAGATGTCCATTGATGATGAATTGATCTAATAGATGTACACTTGGGATGACTTGATCAAGTAGATGTACACTTATGATGACTTGATCAAATAGATGTACACTTATGATGACTTGATCAAATAGATGTACACTTATGATGACTTGATCAAATAGATGTACACTTATGATGACTTGATCAAATAGATGTACACTTGTGATGCCTTGATCAAATAGATGTACACTGATGATGAATTGATCTAATAGATGTACACTGATGCTGAATTGATCTAATAGATGTACACTGATGATGAATTGATCAAAAAGATGTACATTGATGATGAATTGATCTAATAGATGTACATTGACGATGAATTGATCTAATAGATGTACATTGATGATGAATTGATCTAATAGATGTCCACTGATGATGAATTGATCTAATAGATGTACACTGATGCTGAATTGATCTAATAGATGTACACTGATGATGAATCGATCTAATAGATGTACACTGATGATGAATTGATCTAATAGATGTACACTGATGATGAATCGATCTAATAGATGTACACTGATGATGAATTGATCAAAAAGATGTACATTGATGATGAATTGATCTAATAGATGTATACTTGTGACGACTTGATCAAATAGATGTACACTTGTGATGCCTTGATCAAATAGATGTACACTGATGATGAATTGATCTAATAGATGTACATCGATGATGAATTGATCTAATAGATGTACACTTGTGATGACTTGATCAAGTAGATGTACACTTATGATGACTTGATCTAGTAGATGTACACTTATGATGACTTGATGAAATAGATGTTCACTTATGAAGACTTGATCAAATAGATATACACTTGTGATGACTTGATCAAATAGATGTACACTTATGATGACTTGATCAAATAGATGTACACTTATGATGACTTGATCAAATAGATGTACACTTGTGAGGATATGATCAAGTAGATGTACAAAAAGTCTAGATGCTTAATGTTACATTTCAGTATTTAAAATTATTTCGTAAACCAGTCTTTTTCTTTCAATAATGCATTAATTTAGTCTGTTTTTTATCAGGAAACAAGCCCTCTTTAAATCGTATATACTTTTGCCCAAAAAATCTAGCTTTTGAAGAGGTGTATATTCACATGGAGAGTATATATACTTCATTAAAAAGCTGCTTGAATTGTACAGAAAAGACAGCGTTTCTGTTAATGTCACACTTGTATCACCTGTTCCTTTGACACATGACATTAACAGGAACACACTGAACACAGAGATCACAATCATGAGCAGTGCCTTGTTGACGGAAGTTTTACCAGATTATAATTATGACCATTTACTAAAATGTTCAAAGTCAAAATTTGTAAACAATGCAGTCTGATGATTTTGTATCTCTGTAGAGATACAGATTTCCATTGGAATTTAAAGGTATTTGTCAACATATTCCACATTAAAGTCTAGCTTGGAGTTTCTGTAAAGCTAATAATGCTTTGAAGAACTGGTGGTAATTCTATGGAAAGAAATTTGAATAACACCTGTAAAGTACAGTAATCCATATATTTATTCAATATTGCTTTATAAAATGTCCACAAACAAGTTCAATTATTATGCAAGTAAAATACCGAAATTTAGTTTAACAAACAACTTTCCTTATTTCAAGCCATGGTGTTAAAATTTGTCAAAGTCGTATTCAAAATATTTGCCCACCAATGTGTGATGATAAAATATTGCCATTCTAGTTTCGGTCAAAGGGAAATAACTCAGGAGAAAACCATTGCAAAATTAAAATAAAATCCATTTAAGAGAAAAAACATAGCTTTAAAATGCTTTGATTGTTTAAAACACAGTTAATCAATTTTCTGTTATTCCCTTTTTTGAAGAATTAGACCAAGATGTAAATTCAAGTATTTTCACAATATTTACAATGAAAGTACATTATTGATAAATTCATCTGTATAGCCATTATCAAAATTACACAAAGATAATCAATATATTGATCTATATTTCATTAAAAACAGATGTAAGGTAATGTAAAAATCAAAAATTAAATGAAAATAATATCAAAATTATTATCACAGTTTTTTGTCAATAGATTATGCACAATCAGATATCACAGAATGTAAAAACAAAATAATTAGGAAATATAAGAGTATAAAAAAACATGGAAGTAAATAAGTTTCTCAATTAGGCCAAGTCAGTTTTAGTGTTTAACATGGTCCTCCATCTCGTGGTTGCTCTGCTGCATGATGTGGTAAACGAATCAGATTAACATTTTATGTTATTAGATCTGCAGAAGGCACTTCTGTGATACATTTTGCCTTGTCTTGTTGATAGCAAGGCTGGCGTTAGTGTTGGTTCAGTGTTTAATTCCAGAGGAAAGGAAACGCATTGCAAAAGAGTTTTGATCGACTATTCCATTGTTATTGTTCTATAATGATGAATAACATTCTACCGTTTTAATGAGATAAGAATTTTGCCGAGGTTTCCGGATTCATGAAGTCGTCTAATCTCCTGCTCGCCACCAATATACTTTCCCCTGACAAACAGTTGGGGTACCTGGAAAAAGATGTAGAGCAGTCAAGAACAATTGAAATAGTTTGAAAAATAAGTTCTGCCAATAAAAATATATTTTTATTCCATTTTGCTAAAAAGGTTGGTGCTGAATAATTACAGATGTATGCTCAGGAAGTTCAAGTGTTAAAACACATTGCCAGAAAATATTTCATACTTGATTTGAAAAATGAATTTTTGCATTTATTTCTTAAGGTAGAAGGTGAGAACATTAGCTATCTTATATTATTTTCACTGTCACTGTTGAGAAATATTAGTTTAAGTTCTTTTAAAAGAGGTATTCCATAAAAAAACACATGTTGGGATGCATTTCATAGAATCATAGAGGTTTGAAATTTGAATGTTTGAAAACAGAAATAAAACAAAACATCTACAGGGGTTGAAAGCAGGATGCTAACATTGCAAATCCTACACATAACCAGTGTTGCCATCCAGAAATTATAAAGGCATAGCACTGGGAGACCAACATATGGACAGCAAAGTCTATGAAAATGAAAATGAACGTTGAAAAGTACATAACTTGACAAGGGAAGTAACTATAAACTTTGTTCGGTTGTTTCATCTTCTATATATATATATATTAAGGGAGAATATTTAAGGATTTTTTTTAGTAAAACTCTTCTTCGCAGTTATCATAAACTGAATCAGTTGTACCATTAACCTTAAGGTAAAAGAATTTAGATGTCTTTCAATACTTCCACCAAAAAGACAAGATTTGTTTATTCAGTGGTTTTTTTTTATAATGAATTCCAATGAGGCATGTTGGGACCTTATAGGGGTATTTAAAGGCATGTTAAATTTATATAACCGTATAATGAATACGTTTTTATATATGACAACTGTACTTCAGTATGGAAAACATAAAAAATGATAAAAAAAAGATAAATAAGATAAAGCCTACAATTCATTCAACCTTTACTTTGAAAATGTCTGGCTTTTTTTACTCAAAATTCATTAAGCCACAGGAAACCAGAACATGCTTGTATAAAAATAATTGAAGCCAAAAAGCACCCGGATTTGTAAAAATAGCTGAAACTTTTCAGGTTTTTTTGTGTTTTGTTTTTGATGACTCAACCTCTGATAGACTGATTTTAATTACAACTTAATGTTCATAAAATTTGCTTTTTGACCAAAACCAAATGTGAAATGAAATTCCTGTCCAGGTAAAAGAGCTGCAAGTCATAGTTTGATAAATGAAAGTTTATGTATTGATAATGATATGGTAACACTGAAGAGTTCCATGTATATCATGTGTGCATTGCTACTTTAAGGTACAAGGTATAAAATGTAGCACTCAAAGCTTTTGTAAAAATGTGCATTGATTAGTTTGCCAAGTACAAGTGTCAGCTGTAGGGAATTTCCTTTAGCTCAGCGGTAGAGCATCGGACTGGAGAGCGAAGGGTCGCAGGTTCGAGCCCCAGCAACGGCACTATCTTTATCACTATTCCTCGTCCTACTACACTTTCACCATCCTCAATATCCAGGGGTTATGCTCACTTTCACTCTCTGCACCCCTGGAATATGTCATGACAAAATTGAGGGCTCAGTGTGCACCACCTTGTTGATATGACAAGAAGACTAGTTTGATCCTTTGATGTACATCAAAAGAATCTTGCGGTCGCGTAACAGTACTAACTGGCTTTAAAGTCAGGCATTGCTCGTCTGTTATCTTAAAATAACCCAGGTATCAGCCTAATGATTGGTCAGGTTTTTTTACTGGTCAGGTTTTTTTACCTGAGACCAATCGAATAGCCTAAAAACATGCCTTTGATTTGGCTATGGCCTATTCCAGGGGTGCAGAGAGCGAAAGTGTACATTACACTAATTCATACCTATATTACGTACATGATCTGTTGAGTTCTTAACTTAAGAGTTTGACCCGATACATTTCCTATCACCATTTGAAGACTGCATATATCAGGGATGACAATTAAATTTTTCATGTGTCTGAAAGTTGATATACGTCCTTTTCTAGCCTATTAACAACATACAATGTATGCACACATAAGAAATGGTCTTAATATAGTATATTTCTTAATGATCAGGTCCCTGTGTTAAGGCATAAATATCTAGCTGTGTAGAAGGTTGATATTATGTTTTATCAGGTTCTAGGACGAATATTTATACCCTCACTACTCTCCACTTGGGCAGGGTTCTGACGACGCAATATATCAAAAATGTCTCGTCGTCAGAAAGCTACATTATCGCAGCTAATCAGGTTCATGTGCAAAATACATTAAGTCTTAATTATCAGCCACATGTGATATATATTTGGAACAATAAACAACGCTCACCTCTCGCCTATCTGTGAGACAAATAATCTGGAAGTAGTCCTCGATTTGGTTACAATCTTGTCGGTTTTCAATTTCCACTACTTCGTAGGTTTTGTTTGTCAATTTGTATCCGTCCATGATCTCCTTTACCATTTTAGATTCCGGGGAATACTTCTTAGAAAACAATAAAACAGGTCGCTGCTTTATCTTACTGTCAACAAATGGTTTTGCACCTGCCATTTTCAATAAATCGAAATCAGTAAAAGATCCTCCCGCGAAATAAAGCGTCCTTGGCTACGTACATTCAACGTAGTTTCTCTTTTTGCATAGCTTTCCGTTTGCCACCCTGTCAAACAAACATTTCACTAACCGTGCTTGACAATGCAAAGAACCATAACTCAAGTTGTATTTAGGTATCATACGACTATTAATTTAATATATCAAGAAATATGGCCTACCCTCGAAAAAATGTATCTAGTTATGAAGTGAGCAGGAATTCAGTATCAAGTGTATCATATTGCCAATAATTCATGAAATCATGGCGTCACAAATTATTTCGTCATCTCTAAGTCTAGTTACGTCATGTTAATGACTGTCCTTATGATTTACATGATCGGGCATGCATAATCGGGGCAGGATCGGACTATTTGATGATCGATGAAACAATTAATTTGATGTAAAAATTGCATTAGTGAAATTGTGTAATGTTTAAAGCTCAACAGAGCAATAGTTTATGTATCAAACTAAAGGATCTGACCATTTTATGGTCGAATATACCGTTATTTTTTTTTATGTGAAAATGCATAATTAAAATTTTGTAATGTTTTATCTCAACAAAGCAGTAGTTCGTGTGTTAATTTACGGGATAAGACAATGTTATGGTCGATTATAGCGTGTGCCCGTGATTACTGTTTCTGTTCAATTCTAGCCAAGTCCTGTATTTCCTCAAACAAGAAGATTGCATTAACAGCATATATAGCTACATTCAAGTATCCATTAATATTAAAAATAAGCATTGGAAAAGTTGTACAAATATTTATCGTTATAATATCGTTATTCTTCAATTTAAATAGAATGTGTACGTTGTAATTGACATCGATACTCAAATATATAATCAAGTGATTTTCAGAACTTTTTTAACATTTGATACAACGTGTTATTACTTAAAGTCTGAAATATTAAATATTTTAAAAAGAAAGTTCATAATTTATTTCACTACTCAATTAAGTATTACTCAAATCTGATAAAGTATACATGTATAAATATACAAAAAATGCTAATGTCGCAAATCATTGGCTATCCTTTTCTCGGTGCATGTCCGGTAATATAATGTGAATGGTAAGATACAAGAAACGTGATTTGTTTTCATATATCTAACATCCTTATTAGATAGAACCATAATTTGTCTCTTACTTCAGTATTTTTGGTCACAATGTGAAATTCTTTCAGTTACAGTATCGTAATATAACTTTAAACAGTAATGACATAATGCCATGATGGTGTCACCGTGACAAATTATTCCTGCTAACTTTTGATGTACATGCATTCGAACCAATGAAAAGGTAAATAACTACAGGGATGCAAATTTGAACAAAAATTAGCCATCTTTGAAAAATAGCTCGACCAATCAGATGCCGTCTTTTAAAGTATGTTTGGCCGGCCAAGATGGCCTCCAATTTATCGTTTAATCTACCTCCAAATACAAGACCAACCTCTGTATAAGGCACACAACATCTGGGCCAGTACCGGAACGTCACCAAGAGACGTCAAGGCAGCTGAAATTAAAGCTCGACTTGCCACCAGCACATACAACCTCCAATGCAGAGCGGCAAAATTCAACAAAAACAGTGTTGATACGACTTGCTTGTTGTGTATGCAAGAGGAAGAGGACAATAGCAATTTCCTACTCCGATGTCAAATGCTGGAGTCTACAAGAATCGGACACATGCAAAAAATTGAGGACCTACTAGAGAGAATTGGTTGAAGGGGCACTACTGAAACCATCAAGGCAAACAACCTACTTTTACAGCTTCTTCTGGACCCAACATCAAAAACACTGCAAGGGCACGTAACCCTCAACCGTAGGAACACAACAGAGTTGGAGAGACTTTCGCGCAACCTCTGCTACTCCATCCACCTCAAACGGGCTGAAATACTATCAGCTCGCGGCTGTGTGTAGGCACCACGAACTGTGAGTCCCTATAAAGTGGAAAGTTAAATCATCCGGTCTGTAATCCAAATTACAGGGGGAGGGGAAGGAACAACAAGCTATGAGTTATATTTGTTTTTAAAGTGTACAGTGTTACGTCAAACTGTCTTTTTAACTTATAACATTCTTAACCGCACGCTTCTAGTGGACTTGCTTCAGGGCTTTTACCATACCGCTTGCTGTGTTTTAATACCCGCTTGTAGTGCTCTTTAGTGCTCTCTAAATGCTTTTAGTGACTATATCTAGCTTTTAGCTTTTAACTGTCTAAGCATTTTTAAGACATTATGCCACTGCAAGTAGTGTAGCAATTCAAGCAGCCCACGATCCAGTTTTAAGAAATCTTATACTAATGTAAATAACTTTTAAAATCTCCAGACTCCGGAGTACCGTGTACCTGTGCATGTGGTGAGGGACATTGTTCCTGTTTTATTGGATACATATCGTGAATTTTAATGGACCAACCCAAATAGTGATTTTTATGACTTTTTAATCCATATATGATATACCAATCACTCTCCAGGATCCCTGGACAGCTCCTATACGAAAGGAGGACAAGACACAACAACAAGATGGCTAATTTTTGTTCAAATGTGAGCCCGCTTAATTTTTCTGGCGTGATTATACGGAAACAATGGGATGTACATTCATATCGATGTCGTAGATAATCTCAGGTAAGTTCCTTCGCTGTATGTCATTTTTATGTGCACAGGAGATCGACGGAAGGCGATAGACAAATGATTTTTTGTGGTGTTTACCGGTATCAGGGAAGTGTCCTACCTACAAATATCCGGTGAAATTCGGAGTGTGGAAGCACGCCGTGATCTTAATAATTGGACTATATCCTTCAACTATATATCAATGGAAAGCTGGGAATGTTTCCTGTAAGTTGGACGTTCGTTATCGAAAATTGCTTGCGTATTTTTTTAGATATGCTGATTTTAACGGACTTGGTCAATTTCTGTCAAAATTTGCATCCCTGTAGTTATTTACCTTTTCATTGGTTCGAATGCATGTACATTACAAAAAAAATAAAAAAAAATTGTCATTTCTTTTTTTTATTCAAATAATTCTCAGATAATAATTTTGAAAAAAAAAAGTACACTTTATATAAAAAAAATATATTCTGACATAACAAAGCGCCAAGTGCCTATGAGCGGACGTTGCTATTCAGTCTTTGCGTATTGCAGAGTTATCTGCTCTTGGGAGCAGGTATTGATTGTTACGTCATTTGTTTGTGATTGTAATATCATCGATTTTTGAGCAAACGACGTAATTTTCTCACACAAACCAATGACGTAACAAGCAATACCTGCTCACAAGAGAAGATAACTCTGCAATACGTAAAGACGGAATAGCAAATTATTATGTGACGTCATAGTTTATGACGTCATAATATCTACTTCAAATAAACAGACTTGACGAGGTGAAAGTATTAAAGACTCGTTGTTGAGAATTTTGCTTTATGTATATATATATAACCTCAATCTAACTTGCGATAGAGTGAGCGAGACTACAAAAGATTGAAATGGATTTTTTTTAAGTGATCTTTATCTTAATTATCTCCTGTTCATCTCAAATATTCACGCCGATGCTATATCACCATTTATACATGATAACCTATATGTCATGGGTACATAGTGCGAATGAGATGTGTGAGTTTGTACACGGGCCATACACTATACCTAGTACTGTATAGGTTAGCCTTCTCACTGATTGTTTAGGTGATCAGACATTGAAGAAATAAGGCACACATATTTCTTAAAATATTGAAAAATACATTTATTCTCCAAACAAATAACATGTAATCGTCTCCCATATAATGTGACATTTACATACACAAAACACACTTGTTCTTTTAAAGCCTTTGTTGGCGGTATGCTATACATTAATACCTCAGGACTTTGACGAGTCGGACGTCATTACCTTACTGGTACGTTAAAGAAAACAAAAGTTTTTTTTTGTGTAGATTATTTGCAGAAGTATTAATGAAAATTTCAGGGATGCCCCCTTTTACTTGAGCCTACGTATATCAGTTAGCTTTAATTACAAAATTGAGATTTACGACAATGCGAAGCGAAAGCAGAAGAGGTCTCTCCCTCTCTTAACTGCAAAATCTTAGGTTAAAAAGTCAAAATTTAAAAGATATATATTCATTATAGAAGATATCTCACAAACCAAATGACAATCGTCCAATTCATTTGCATCTACAATATATCTACAATACAATACGTTTTAGTTGAGATAGTTGGCACGCCCTCTAGGAGAGCTAAACGCCTTCGGCACTCGCACATGGTCTTCGGATTGTTTATCAGGTGTATACACAGGCATAACTTCACAAGAATGAGGACCTCCTCTATTCTGAACTCTCAGATCTGCCATTGTGGAGTGTAGACTTTCTCAATGGACAATGGTTTATGTACATGTATACGCTTATTGGTCAATACACTTCTAAGCTTATTTCAACCGACGTAAATATTTCATTTGTTTGAGAATAACTGAAATATCCGTTTTCAGCTTTGTATTCTATGATGAAATCCCAGCAGCTGTCTCCTATTCTGAGATGGGTGCAAAGTAATGGTTTTTGAAAGGAGGAAGCTCAATGAATAATGGCAGAAGGTAAAAAAAGGTCTTACAGTTGTCCTTTTAAATAAAAAAATAAAAAATAGGGACTAGATACACTGGTCCCTATCTAAATCCACCACTGGTGCCGATAAATCACGCGGAATACTCAGATATTGTAGGAACATTAATTGGTACATGTACATTATGTAGATCTAGACTTAAGCAAAATATTGTCACACTTATAGAAAGACTAACACGAAAATCAATATAGAGGATAAGATACATGCAATCTTTTGCGTGTACGAGTAGCCTCCCCTTCTCCATATGCTAAAGACACCAAACTATTTAATTTTTGTTCTTAATATTAAAAGTCAGATGATGTAGGACACCATTCTAACTTTTTGTTTATTGCCTTGTCGTGACAACATAGTGCCCCCATCAAATGGTAAGTGATTCTAATATACAAAAGTGGTTATCTACCCTCACACTCCCAGTCTACACTCTCATAATAAAATTAATTTCGTTCGAACGACAATTCTCATTCACCACTTATAAAAACAAGACGTGAAATGATGAGACTCATCATATACATGAATTATACGTATCATGTGAGAGTCATAATACTATATTTGGTAGCATGAGAAACAAGTGTATTCACAGGCAAATTATACGCATAATAACTATCGTAAAGTTATAGACATACTGTAGACGGTAGTATTTGTCGCTCCCTAATATTTTCCTCAAACATTTCTAAACCAACAAATTCAAAACGTTGAAGGTTGAACATTATAGCATAATCTTCGAAACAACTTTTAAAATGTTTGACTCCGTTTTGAAGACACTTTCTTGTTTTGGCTACAAATGGCGAAATAGAAAGGGAGCAACATTTTACCGTTTTGCAGTATACACACACTGTTTTTAGGAGAATCTCTATATAAAGCCATTTGTTTAATCCATAACTTCGTTAAACTTCGACATATTCAATTTCTGTGAGAGCATTTATAAATATTTCCTTTACACATCTCCCTCACTTTAAAAACAAACAGTGGCAATATATCGGGGTTTCACTGTATAACACTTAAAAAAATTCACAGTAATATAATAAATAAGATATCTGTATATAGAAGACATTCGAATATGAAGCAATCTTATTATAAAAATGGCATAAAGAGATCGAACAATAACATATCATTACTATTGTTGCTTATCGCAGTCTGGTGTCAAATTTACTTACGTCACTGACCCACTGTAAATATTACAGACTGAAGGCCACGTTTTTAAAAAAGTGGATTAGTGAGGAATAATTAATTGATTGCATAGAGTACTCTCGAAAAGCAGGATTATATATATTTTCTGTCATAATGGAGTCTCTGTAAAATTCTTACTTACTAACTAGTATAGTTATGACTGTGCTTTGAAAATGAACGAATGACATTGAGGTGCAATTGTTTTAGCATAAATGATGCTTCAGAACAAAAATCATATCGTTTGCTGATTTGTACAAAAGACATAAAATGTTAACACAATAATCCAGGGCCGCTCTCGTTTATCGCGGTCCAAACGGTTGAATCGGTTCGACCAGAGTTGTTTGTTTATGAAATAAGATCGGTCATAGTAATCTGAAGCTACATGTACTTTCAGGCGGACCAAGCCTACATAAACATTTGCAGCTTCGCCATGATATATACCCGAAAATGTCACATTTAAAGACAGACAAACCGGTTGTTCCGCATAAACGAACAGGCCCCTGTTGAGACGATGTCGAACAGTACTGCCACAAGACTAGCCGAAGATCACACACGGGTCGATTCGAGAGACTCAAATTAGTATCGACCTAACAGTTTGTGTGGGGCAGCTTATTTCTTTTTACAGAAGATAAAGTTCCGCTTTCTTTAAAATCTAAGGGTTCCGCTTCCGTTATCACATATCTTTTTGTACCTTTGGGATTTTTGACAAAGAATGTCGTAAAAATAGCGCTACAGAGCTAATGTTTCCATTACAACATATACGACTCTAAATATAAATTCTTAAAGAAAAAGAAAAGAATAAAAATCTCTGTACGCGTCACCTTGTGGATGATACGATGTGACTATCTTGAAACTGTTACAGAATCATCTTGCATACCCGTGGTTTTCAAGAGCAATACTTTAAGTAAGGATTATATCAGGGTAAGTATAAGTTACCGGTTTTGATCGCGGAGTATACGTAGCTCTTCTGGTTATCTTCAAAGTACAAGCACTGTTGTTTCCAGAATACCTAGAGCATGACCAATGGATTCCACGTAGTAATAAGGATGCAAGTAGTTAACGTAATATTGCGTCATTAAACTGGTGGAGATTTTACATCAGGAGTTTAATATGTGACATAGGAATGGAATCACGTGACGGTTCTCAACGCAAATAAGTCCCTTCTTCATTTGAAAATTCGAATCATCCCCTCTTCGAAGTTTTACTTCTTGACATTTCTTTGTTTTGAGTTCCCAGCAGGTCTTGATAGTGAAGGTATAACTACTTTTCAATGGTCCCTCTGTGTCTGCCCCCGCGAGGTCTGTTGTAACCGTATCTACTGTCATAACCTCGTCCTCGTCCACCTTGTGTACATTCACCTGTCAACAGAAAATAACCACGTTAAGCATAGGGGACTGTCTGTTCTGATAGAGAATGTAACGCAAAAGGAAGTAAGTTCATCCCTAATGTTACCTGAGGTAGGCTGACAGTGAAAGTAGTTCGCGGAGGGATATATCACACGCACTCTGTACTGTGGCTATCTCAGGTTATATTTCCCCTCTATTACTATGATTTATTACATGTTTGTCAGTGAAATAACGGATTCTATCAACTTGATAAAACTAACATCTTTCACACTGTGAAAATATCACTTCTTGGTATTGACCAATCATAACGGTAGCTTCTATTCGCTGCATTCAAAGGCAACTTTTTTTTGTTCAGATTCAAAGGAAGCGACGGTAGAATACGTGGTTGTTATGGTAAAAGTTTGGTGCACACACTTAAGTATTTACATAAATATATTAGCCACACTCGTGAAATATATTTGGTAATAATTTAATTTCCTATCTCCCCAATAATATTTTTTTTGGTATATATCGTATATACCTAAAAGAAAAACAACCGATGACGGAACTACTTTTTACACTTCAGAATGCAAAATTACAACGCAGCTTTTTTTTAGCGCAATTGTTTAGTTTACGCTTCGCGTATTTATGCAAAGTGCACAAATTCTTTTCGGTATATACCGTATATACCAAAACAAAATCTTGGTCATTCCTTAATTACCACGGAATTAGATTGAGTCCGTGGTATTACTGAAGACACCATTAAATATCCTCTATTCCCACGACCCCCAAAGTACTTTGACTACCTACATTCAAATATACTTTTAAGACAGTTTACGGACTTTCTGAATGCTTTCGTTTTTTGTTGGTGATATATTTGAAATACAAAGTTTACCAAAATAATATTTTTGCGGGAATAAGGTTGTGTCTTTTTATGGTTAACAATAAACGTCAACTGGAAACCGTTCGGGAATTTCCGCCAGTGTCTGTTGGACGAAAAAACCCGAACAGATTATAAATGGAAAAATCTGCGTGTTATAGTTCTTAAGTGTTATGCTTTGATTACAGCATTTAGAGTGGGTAGGTATATTCAGAAGCTGTAAACCGGAAAGCTAATTAACTGTTTGTTTATGGGGCAGTATTGTTTGAGAAAGAATAAGCTGTCGCCCTATTCATTTGCATATTTCTGCAACACATTTTAATTTCTCAAATTTCACCGCATGACAAAACTATGTAAAATTTCTTACAGTCCGCCATTCGCTCTTCTAGTAGAGATATCTGTTCGCTGAGAGAATTTATTAGATAGCCGACGTCATTATATGGCTGGTCAAATGGGTCAATTGTGGTAGTGGGCGTGGTTGTGGGAGCGGTGGTGGTCGTGGTTGTGGGAGCGGTAGTGGTTGTGGAGGTGGGCGTGGTTGTTGGTGCGGGAGTGGTTGTGGTGGATGTAGGTGGCGCTGTGCGCGTTCCTATGGTTGCCTGCTTCACTTCCGCCACGATGTTGATAGTCTGCTCGTATCGACCTTCCAGCAGAGTTAAATTACCCCGCAAGTCATCCTGTTGACAGAAGATTGTAAATTAATGAACCGGATTTTGATATGTTAGTAAATACCAAACTCAACTTAACATGCGATTGAGGTAGCAAAAAGCGAATGAGACAAAAAAACAACAAAAACTGGATCGTTTTAAATATTTGAAACGTAAACAAAACTTTACATCAAATGTTCACAATCTATTTGAAATGAACGAAAGACATTATTTATCAATAAACTCAGTAGATGAAGTTTATTACCTTCTCCTTTTCCACGAATATGACCCTAGTCTGGAGGTCATTGACTTTGTTCATCATTTCCTCAAAGGCTGGATTACAAAGCGGACAAACTAGAACGACAACACCATGAGTTGTAGTCATCGAAATGCTAATAAACATGCTACAAGGCCAATTTAAACCCCACAGAGTCTAAGATAAAGGCTATGCAACAACACAAGTCAACAAACATCGACGGGAAAGCTACTGCCACTTCTTGGACCCGATATACTTTTGCTTTCGTTGTACATTCACTTTGCATAAATTTTGCGTTCACACATATATGGCACTCGAGAACAGGAACACCAGGTCACGAATGCTCTCTATTCAAAATCTAAAAAATGGAAAATCTATAAAAGAACATTTGATCAAGGATCTATAAGTCTTATAGTTTATAGTATATTTGGGTTTTGGGGAGGGTTTCGGCCACGTTGTGGAATAGTGTACCATCTGGTATCAGAAAGTCAAAACCCCTGACTAAATTCAAGAAGGATATAAAGACCCAACACGATACGTCTGCATTTAGACTCTTCACACAGATGTCATTTACACATCGCCCTTTATATATTCATTTATATGCATATTGAGACAATTGTCTTGTAACTTAATCTATGTATACTACTGATTTATATGCCCCTTTTTTTATCTATTACATAACTACATTATGTAGAAATATTTGTATTCATTTGTTGTAAAGCGCCTTAGAGTAAGTTTACAAACTATATAGGGCGCTATATAAATGTTGTATATTATTATTATTATAAGTAAGTTTTTGAACCGACACGGTAAGGTTTACAATTATTCATTTGAAAACATATTTTAAAAAAAATCTTCATTATTTCAGACTTCTAATATATCTGATGATAATTGAGAAGTTATGCAACGACATCCAATCACTCACACACGCAGTTCCTTCCCTCTGTCAGCCGGAAGCCGTCGTAGCAGGCACACTCGTAGTTCCCGTAGGTATTATTACACAGGTGTTGGCAGGTGTGTGTTTTCATCAAACACTCGTCCACATCTACAACAGGAAACACCGACAAGTTTACTACATGTAACGACTGGAAGTGATATCAAAATTGTACTAAAACCAATAGTCTTCTGAGAGATTATATATAGGAAACGTTGTTAAATTTTCTTTGAAATGATATGATAATTGGAATATTTCTTTTATTTCTTTACTTCAAATAATGTGTATTCACATTTCATTTAGTCATCTCATACAGTTCTTAAAAACGATGTCGTGACATTTTTATCATCGAGTTAAGGGAGAAAAACTATTGAGGAAGGAAGCACTATAAACAATCCGTCCTGTGTAATTTTACTAATTTCCTCGTGACGTATCATACAATGTTAGGCAGGATGTGCACTTAAATATTACCCTTATTTCCGTGTAATGATACCGCCTGCGGTGGGAAGAAGACCAGACATTTAATCTGTACAACGTACATTATATCTGTCGAGAAACTAGTTTGAGATTTGTGTAATTGATAGCTAGGCCCAATACAAAATCAGTGACCAATGTACTCTGATGTAACGTACTGAGTTGTAGGTGTTGTAATACTGACCTCAATTTCATCGATTGTTTGAGTCTGATAACTTTATAATCCCATCGCCATCAACTATCCTTGCATCAATAATAATAACCGAGCTCACCTGAGCCGACATGATTTGCTATCACGAGACTTCAGTGTGTCCTGTTATTGTACTATGTTAATAACAATGTATCCGTGTGTAACTTGTTTAGGATTTGAAGACATAATCTCGGGTACCCCACGTGGCCGTGGGAGTAATTATACCTCTATATACATGTAACTTGGCTAAGTTTTTGTTTTAGGAGTCCATGATGTTCCTGAGGTCTTTTTGTAGATGAATATTTTTATGAAACCTCTGTGTGTAACATCAGTGTAGTCTGTTAGTTCTGGTGTCGTACTCATTACACATTCAGCAGTGAAATATAGGAAAAAGAGAAACAGATTTGCTATTTTTCACAACAACTTGGGATATTATACATTTTCGCTGATACATATAACACTTTTATGATTGAGCCAAGAAAGGCACAAATAAAAAAGAAGACAGAACAGAATGCAAAAAGGATACGGTCGTTGTTTGTTAAGATTCAGCTGAGATGAGTTAAGGAATCAGGCTATTACTTGCCATGTACAACTCAACACGAAATATGAGCTCAACTCGATACGAAAAACCCCTCAAGAAGTAAGAAGGGAGAAAGGGAAACAAAATGAAAGACATCATGGATCACCGTAAATATAAATGCTAGAGAAAGGTGTACGTTTCCTGACCGTATGTGGTACTCCATACGTCTAATCAACGGACTGTGTGGCCTTACATCCAGAAAATGCAAGTTAGAGGAATGACATTGTCTAGATCAACAAATAAGGCGCTGCCATTAACGTGTGACATAGCGAAATCTATTATGACATCAGACCTTGTGTATATTTAAATGAATAGATTATTTTTAAGTCACAAAAATACGAAAACAATTGATATTTAGTATTTTCCATTGCAAGCAATATCAGGTTCAATAGCATCAAGGAATTCCTCAATATGTTTTTACAAGTAATTCGCATATTGATATTCTGTAGAAATTATGAATTAACAATATCGATTATTGTCAATTGGCATCCGTTCCATATCCTCTGTGTATTGCATAACGAATAAAGACATTGGGGACATCAAACGACGTAATACATTTTGGCAAACGAGCTCTAGGACTGAGGAGAGATTCAATAACAATAATCAACTTAGAAGTACTTCCCTCTGAGAATAAACACGGACGACGCAGATTAGAACAACGAGTGCCAGCTGGTATATAATGAATACGTACTTAGCAAAGTAAAGTAGCCTAATGTTTACCGGAACTGCTTGTTACAAGTTGCTTGTTTACAAGTCCAATTGTGTAATACCCGACCGCGACACAGACGGCGTCAAGCATATCCTTGGATGAATTGCCACTTCGAGGCTGACAAAGACAGTGTTTGTGATACAATTACACAAACAAATGGCGCTAGAGTACATGAGCAAAGTTATAAGAATGACGTCCATATGTAGCCATGTTTTTATTTTATCTCATTCTAAGCCTCCGGAAGAATGTTTTTCAAATCATTCTGGTTTATGTTATCGGAGGACTTGCTTGAAAGGCTGATGACATTTCTTCACTATTTCAGCAGCTTGGCTGTTCTTAAATAATCAGTTACATTATCAGACATAGTACTGTATACTTTTTGGTCGTTAAACCTTATTATAAACGGCGTTGTTTGCTTTTCAAAATTAGAAATATGACATCATTTCCGCAATCTAGGCTTATCTCCTTTTCTGAATTTAGAAAACCTCATTATAGAAAGCCGAAAACCCCACTTTACATCTGCATTTCAGAACCAAAAAAAGATTAATACATTAAGAGAACTGGAACAGATTTTTTTGTGTTGGAATTGTAAAGAATGATTCTACCCACTGGGACCTCGCTATAAGGATCAACTTCTCGGATATAAAACCTCTTAGCACGACTCTTACCGGCTTAAGTGGTCATTGTACCAGGAGTGCTTCAACTCTTCACCAACTTAATGTATTCGAATTAATTTCTTTCATCAGCCCACGCTTCACTTGTGAAGCTGTAATCGGCAGTTTTATTATCAATTATTCATCGGAAAATATTTATAGACGCCATTATATAAGCACCATGTTGATATGTTGTCCTCAAAGGAAAAGGCGTTTTTTCAATAACAAGAACCCACACTTTCCTTTATAAGTTAAGCGTTAATTGAGCCGGAAATATATTCTGGTTAAATGAAAGGGATCGAATTCTATTTATATATATATATATGTGTGTATACATATGTTTATAAAATATGTATTTGGTGCATTTTGTTACATGTTCCTGAATTACGTAACATTTACATTTCAGTTATATACAAGAATTACAACCGTTTAATCGTATTCATATTTCATTATTATTTTGTTATATAATTTTTTAACCGCTTTAGTAAGAGATGAACGTATTATAAAATATTAAACAAGAAAGTGGTCAATGATATACACATCACCACAATCGACCCATGTAACCCGTGTACCGCTAAATTAGTTGTCTCGATAACTAGCCAGTGTTTTAGGGAATATATTGATAGTTTCTTCCCCCCCCCCCCCCCCCCCCACGAATATTGAAGTGAAAATGTTTCTGATTTTTTTGAGAATCATTTTATAGGAGCATCAACCACTGTAGTTGGTGAAGATTCCTGCTCTGCCTCCATTGTGTTGGCAAACAGTTAACAAAATTGCCGTTAACACTTTTAATTTAATGAGGATTTCAGTAAGAATTACATATTACCGACTTCTATATTACAATTAACAATTTGGAAAATAAGTGAAGGATTAAAAATGAACAAATAAATTTATTTATTAATAAAAAGAGGCCCATCATCAATCCATTGTTTAAGGATCATATTTCTCTTGTGATTTATACAAATGCAAGACCACACACTTGTGTTTTTCTAACGAATCAGAAAGCACGAGTTTATTGCGCGGACGAATTTATTCACGAGTGCAACAGAACGTTGTATTTCATGGTCTGAAAATTGCTTGTATTACTATAACAAGAGTCAACAGGTAGGTGATAAAAAAATGTATCTCACAATTCAGCTACGTGATCACTATATTATTACTTCACATGCTAACTCTACGTTGTTGCTAGTAAATAACAAGCCCAAGTTTTGGGCGATGTGTTACCTCGTTCACAAGAGGATCCTGTAAATTGCTTCAGACATGCGCACTGCTCCGGGCCAACACACGTTCCGCCATTTTGACAACCCCCTGAGCAAATTGCTACAATTAAAAAAAGCAAAACAGTTGTCAGAAATGTAATAAGCATTAGTTTTATTGTCTTAAATAACAAACATTCAATAAAATGTCACAAATTGTACTTACGTTCCATACAGCCAAGATGGCGACGGCTGTTTTGCCGCTTCCACCCAGGACAGCATATCCGGACGGTGTCGTGAATCATCCGACGATAAAACACAGTCCTCGTGGCCGTCTTATAGAGTAACCTGGACAGGAACATGTTTTGGTCACGTAATCAAGGATATACTCAAATAAGTAGAGGGTAACTACATAAGTTCATAGTTTGTTTTATTGAACGCTAGTTTACACTGCCGTAGAGTTTGAAAAGTTTATCATTTAGGGCTGACAAGAGAAATCTTCTTACACATACTAGAAGATAATTAACAATAATATAGCACGCCAATTTAAACATTCCGAATTGGCAAAACCACACCGCATATAATACCTACGACCTTGACCTAATTCCTTGTAAACGCTAGTACAGTATGTATGAGATATAGGTCTCGTGTTTGACCAGTTCGATTAGAAGAATAAGGTACTTAGATTTGACAAGAAATGCGCAAGCTCGCAAAATAAATGGACCATTTACATGTTAGGTCTAGTGCTATAGCGCAGAACAACCATGACGTAATCATGTAAGCGTCAATGGAAATATCCAATTTAGCATCACAAGTAGGTATCATTGTATATATGATAGCTCTCTTGACCTAGTAACAAACTTATCATGCTCGGTGAGGAGTGAAAAGGTCTTCCTGTATCCTTCCGGTGTCACTTATAAAACTTAAAAGGCACTGTTCACTTTGACACAGTGACACGCCGGGGTAAACCAGAAACTACACCAGACACGTGATCAGGGCTGATAACAGTCGGCGTGCATCGGATGAAACGTGCGACATTGTCTGTGTTCGAATCTATCCTATGCAGGGAATGCTTTGTTGAGGAATGATTTTAAATGAAACTGATATATTCGCAAAATTGCACTACACATGGACTAGTTTATTTAAGACAATTTACACAAAATTATACAAAATGAAAGGTAAAGTACAAGTAGAATAAGCTTTAAAAGATATTTTTCGTCCATTTATATTTATTACAGTTTGGGGATCTTTTAAGTGATTGATTGGTTGGTCAATATAAATAGTTTCTGGCTAATACTAGTAGCTGGAATTTACTTACTTTTTGCCCTTACACGGTATGCCGAGACTTCGACAGTTGGAATGATATACTGGTTTCTTGTATGTCTGCTTCATAGGAACGATTTGATTGAACAGCTTCGTCACAGGACATACACGGCGTCTGAAAGATCCAGATTAATAACAAACGTCATCGTCATTTACAATCGGATTAACATGTTTTGATCGTTTTATGATACCAGGACCCAGTTGTTCAAAAGGGGATTAGCTTAATCAGTGATGAGCACAATTTGTTTTTCGTGTAACTTTAAAACACTACAACCGAATTGGTTACAACTTTCCAGATATCAAATATTTAGTAGAGTGAATTTACATGCAGAATTGTGACATTTTATCTTGTTTATTGACGGAAATATTTAAGTTTGAAAAATGTCGTTAAACAGTGATTAAGCTAACCACCCTTTGAACAACTGGGCCCGGATGAACATGCGAACAGTGAACCGTAGGGGGTCAAACGTGTATGACCTCTGGAGAAAATTAGTGCATGCAATAGCGGTTTATACCAAAAGCATGAAGTGAAAATTGATCTTGCAATATCTTGTATAGAGTTTTACATGAAGTATATTATCTATTTGCCACTACGCTAAAAGAAACCTTTGGATAGCCCTATTAGCTTACTGTCGACCATTACTGGTACATCATACATTTTTATATTGATCAAACGAAGGATGAGAACAACAATTATTATACTTTTACTGACTGAGGACGGTGATTGTGTGTTTTAAAATATAATTTTGCAACCTTTTTGAAAGATTTCAATTTATACCTTTATACAGTGTAGAAGATATCGAACCTATTTTCACGATTTCTCAAGTTATTTAGCTCATAGATTCAGCCTAGGTAAACATGCACGAATCTGACACATATCCCAACGAAAAAGAACATTCTTCACGACAAGTGAATTCAATGAAAACCATCCATTATGTATTTTCCTGAAACAAGGTTGTGTTCATAATTGTAAATAGATGATCAACTTCTAAGAATCGGCGAGTTCAGATCATTGTTAATTAAGGAATAACATGTGAATACTCGGTGAGTTGATTTCATTGTAAAGTAGGGGATCACATTTGGAGACTCGGCGAGTTTAGTGAAGTGAAAATAGAGAATCACATCTGAAGCAACGTCGAGTTGAGTAAATTGAAGTAAGAATTGTAGATATTTATTTCTTAGTGAGTTCGGTCCTGTAGGTTGTGGTAACCAGGCGAACGTCACTATGAGATTTCCTATTACTGAAATGATATGTAAATACACTGTTAGTGAGTTGGGTCCTGTAGGTTGTGGTAACCTGGCGAACGTCATTATATGATTCTTTAATACTGAAATGATATATAGGACACACTGTTGGTGAGTTGGGTCCTGTAGGTTGTGGTTACCTGGCGAACGTCACTATGTGATTCTCTAATACTGAAATGAAATATAGGATACACTGTTGGTGAGTTGGGTCCTGTAGGTTGTGGTAACCTGGCGAGCGTCACTATGTGATTCCCTATTACTGAAATGATATATAGGACACACTGTTGGTGAGTTGGGTCCTGTAGGTTGTGGTAACCTGGCGAGCGTCACTATGTGATTCCCTATTACTGAAATGATATATAGGATCCACTGTTGGTGAGTTGGGTGCTGTAGGATGTGGTAACCTGGCGAACGTCACTATGCGATTTTCTATTACTGAAATGATATATAGGATAAACTGTTGGTGAGTTGGGTCCTGTAGCTTGTGGTAACCTGGCGAACGTCACTGTGTGATTCCCTATTACTGAAATGATATATAGGACACGCTGTTGGTGAGTTGGGTCCTGTAGGTTGTAGTCAACAGGCGAACGTCACTATGTGATTCTCTAATACTGACATAATATGTAAATACACTGTTGGTGAGTTGGGTCCTGTAGGTTGTGGTTACCTGGCGAACGTCACTATGCGATTCTCTAATACTGAAATGATATATAGGATACACTGTTGGTGAGTTGGGTCCTGTAGGTTGTGGTAACCAGGCGAACTTCACTATGAGATTCCCTATTACTGAAATGATATATAGGATACACTGTTGGTGAGTTGGGTCCTGGAGGTTGTGGTAACCAGGCGAACGTCACTTTGAGATTCCCTATTACTGAAATGATATATAGGACACGCTGTTGGTGAGTTGGGTCCTGTAGGTTGTGGTAGCCAGGCGAACGTCACTATGTGATTCTCTAATACTGAAATGATATATAGGATACACTGTTGGTGAGTTGTGTGCTGTAGGTTGTGGTAACCTGGCGAACGTCACTATGGGATTCCCTATTACTGAAATGATATATAGGACACGCTGTTGGTGAGTTGGGTCCTGTAGGTTGTGGTAGCCAGGCGAACGTCACTATGTGATTCTCTAATACTGACATAATATGTAAATACACTGTTGGTGAGTTCGGTCCTGTAGGTTGTGGTTACCTGGTGAACGTCACTATGTGATTCTCTACTACTGACATAATATGTAAATACACTGTTGGTGAGTTGGGTCCTGTAGATTGTGGTCAACAGGCGAACGTCACTATGGGATTCTCTACTACTGACATGTAATACGTTATCATCAGAATGCATTTAAAACAAGACGATATGTCGACTTGATAACAACGTCTTATCAATTTGAAACATAACATGCACAGGTTTTTACATTTTCCATAATGTCTGAGAGAAGATGCTATGCAAGGAGATGATATAAGTGTACGGTATCGGATGATAGCAGGCTAAACAGACCTGTTCTGTGTCTATTTTATAATTTAAACAACAACAAACACTTGTATACAAATCAAAACCCACATCGGATGTAAAATAAAGGATTTTTTTCTTATATATGTCTCAACAAAATATGCATAAAATGTCAGTTTTAGACGATACCGGGACGTTATTTGTATGTGGAAAATGTGTTTTCCACGCGTCCTTATTTTGGGGAAAGGGATTACATGTTTTACTTATATCTCGCGATAAAAAATGTGTAAAATCAAATCTTGTGATCAAAGAAGGATCCAATGTAAGAGATATGTAAAATGTTTATGGTTGGGAGTTTTTATCTGGTGAAACTTTAAACTCGAGATAACCAATACCCGCGGGAATGATAGCTGGATAGTTGCAGCCAACACGAGACGTATTCCTTGGTGTGTAACGGAGAGTTTTAGACATTACAACCTGTCAAGATAAGATGAGATAAGACAGTATCGAGACAATGAACACAAACAATAAGTAAATAAAAAAAACATGTCAACAACTTTCTACAATTATATCTTTCTTGATACACCAAGGACCCTATAGTCCGAATACTGCTATTACCTACGTCCAGACAATCATTCAGCTCTACGAGTTCATTTAACTAAGCAAAAGATTATTTGTACAACAGTATAACGTTAGTCAGCGGCACAGTTCTAGCCCCATTACTCTGACCGATGATTGAGATGTCACGGTTTCAAAAGTTAAGTTTGTTGTTATTACGTGTTGTACATGTATCTCCGTTTGGAATCGAACACGGGACTACATATTTCTAGACCAGTTCTCTACCAAACATTCCCTATTGACGAGTTAGTAACAAGCGACTTGATGGTTCATCACGTACATGTACATATTGCAAATAAGACGCTTTCAATTTTGCTTTGTCTGGATGCTATTTTTGCTGAAAGCAGTGAATCTTTGACACAACATTTCTGATTGATGGTTCATATTTCTGTCGCAACAAATCAGAATGTTGCCTTTCAATCCATGTTTTTTTTTTATCAAACCTATAAGAGGCTGTTCTGGTTTAGCAATTAGACTTTGCAAATTGAATACTCAGAATCTTCGAAACTCGATTCTTCAGCATGCAGTTTACGGGGGGAAATCAAACTGCATGTATATATTGAGAATGCACTTATATTGATACATCTATGAGAGGATACAAGAAATTCGGTTTTGGATTTTCATTTAACTGTGCTTTTTCAATTCAACAATTCATCCACCATGAAATGTCGTCTATTTGCATTTATATAATGTACAGCGAAATAGTGAGGACGTTTCGAAATAGATGTCTGGTATTGAGTAACATGCGTATCTATAAACCTGTAAACATGTTCACTTTGTATTAAAGTACTGGTCCGATTTCATATTTTTTGGACATGAAAAAAGATTGCAGGAGATCAGTTTTTGCAAATGATCTCTAAAATTAGACATCTCCCGCATAGCAAACTGAAGTATTCATGTATTAGATATCACGAGAATGTATGTAATGTATGTTTTTAATGATGGCTACAGTTGCTGACATGTAGTGTCCATAGATAACACAAAATATCACTTTCTCCATGACCCATTAAACTCATGTTCTACCGTGTCGTTACGTCATCAGACACTGAAGGTTTCATAGGAGTACCGTCATTTTATATATATCTCTAATTAAGAGTATTTTAAAGATCTTTTGTGTTGCTGAAAGCAGCTTGATTTTCACCATTAATGTGTTTTGAAGAACCTAATTATTTGGATTTTGGTTATCCAAAACGTAAGTTTATTAAATGAATGTGCTGAAATATGTTTCAAATGAAATCTGATATGTAAGGATAGGCTGACCGATGTCGTTGGTTATTTAGGGATGCACACAAATATGTCACGCCTTCATTCCGTACAATCTGTTCTCTCCATATCTGTTCTGCTAACATTACAACTGCTCACAGAACAGGTCCACATCAACTTTATTACACGTCCATATCACTAAACGCTGTCAAAAATTATAAAAGCTTAGCTAAAATTTAAAATTATGTAAACGAAAATGACAGTGCAATTCCACACACCTACCAATGGAATGTGTTAAGCTAAATACAGAATAAAAGTAAGCAGAATGGAATTGCCTAAACCAGTGAATGGGACCTTTGGTAGCAAAAAGGAGGCATGCACTCATCACGGAAACCTACACGTTGTTGGAATAACAGATTGGTTATAAACGTCACGTCAGGTTTGTAGGGAAGTGTGCTGTTTTGAAATAGTCACCTACCAGTATCAGACAGCCTCTATACCATTGCTAGTCTAACAGAATAAAGGCGAGCTGAATAATTCTTAAAATCACAATGAGAACAACCCTGTTTACATATTAAACAATCAAGAGACGATGAATATGACGTTGCGAAGAGGAAAAGGAAATAATATTAGTAGAAAAAACTCATTTTTCTATATGTGTTTTAGAAATATTTGTTTTTAGAATATTGAACATAAATACCACTGGTGGTAAAAGACTAGTTAAACTGTCTCCGCCTGGGTCTTAAAAAACCCAGTAACGTAACGAGATTATACAGGCTTAAACGGCACGAGAATGAAAAAATGGTAGGCGTACCAAGAGTGGAGGTAATGGAAGTGAAAAAGATGTAGAATAAACCTCCCAAGTATTGTAAAGGCGTCATTTTCATTTCGTCAATGTTCTCATACGTATAAGGCCATACTTCTTGTCTCTGTCTGCTGTGGTCCTAGCTCTCCAAACATACATATCTATTTAATCGTTAAAATCAGCCATTAGGTAAGAAGACCATTATCAAGTAGTCGAAACTACTTTGTTGGATGTTCTGTTGATTGAATACTTTACACATTTATTCCGTCAAGTATAGTCAAGTGTCGAAGGGTTTATTTCAATAATGAATTCATACGTTTATGTCTGATTTTATAGACACACTCGGCCCAGTGTTTCTGTGACTGGCTTCACGCTAGAGGTCAACCAAGTAATCAAATTCACCGTGGGCGCTTGTCTTATCGGGATAGCTTTGACATTAATTCCGTGAAATTTATATCTTAAACGCTTTCTTATAATGGAATACACACCCTGTTTAACTTATTTAAAATGCCACACATACCGTGAAGGCGAACTGTTACGGTTACACCAGAGTAGTGGGTATACCGTTAACTTTGTTACAAGTGAAACAATGTTATACCAGACTCCATGCAATCATCCGGATTCATTTTCTTAAGATCCCGTAGAAGTTCATTATTGAGTAATTTTCTTTCGAACACCCACAACTCTCGCTAAAGCCTTCAACCTTGCTATAAGCTGACCCTTTTTGCAAGTCTTCAAATTCCAGGAGGAATCAATTGTGTCTTTCTTTATATATGTCCGAAGCTAGTGGAAGCCTACTAATGCCCTTAAGTCTAGTCCACGTTTTACTATAATAATCAACTGTGATCACTAATAATTGGGTAGGGGAACACTGTTTTCCCCCTAACTTGAGGGTGTGAGGGTTGAGTTTAACGGTTATCTAACCCAAGGCTATGTTTAATCACCCCGAGGGTTGGCGATTTCTCTATTCACCCTCAAGGTAAGGGATGAAATTTTTTCTCTCAACAGACATATAGCAGTGAATCGATACAAACTGTTCTTGATTTCTTTGTATTCATATTGTAAAACGTTCACTAACCCCAGGTTAACCATAACCAACCTTTGTGTAACCGGGACCAGAACATTAATGTTAGGACATTTGAAGGTTAATGTTAGAACATTTGAAGGTCAATGTAGGATGTCTGAAGGTTAATAATAATGGAAGAGCTCGTACGCTGCTCAGTTTTATTATTATATTTTCCCTTTACAACGGTCAAATTATTTTTTTGTGCTCGATATGGCGTATAAATAGTGATAAAACCAGTTCTGCCTGGTACAGCATAATGGATTAGTTTTTTAACTGGCCGAAATAATTATCCCTGAAAACACTTGGATGTATAACGTTACCACCAACAGAGAAATAGCACATAGGCGTTCCATGACCTGATGATAAAAAATAATATATGTGATAAAAATAAATGATTTACTTTCATAAATCTGACATATATCAAAACATGCCATGTCAAGGTTATGTTGCATTAAAGTCTGTACAGGGGAATTAATTTTCTTCGATAAATCAGTTGTATATCGCAAAATTTATAGGAGTTGCATCACCCCCTTAGAAGGCGTGACGGCGCATTCAACTATAAAGGCGCATTTAAACAATGGGATCATTATAAGATGTACCCATTGTTGTTTATGTTATTAAATCCTGCCCATTTGGTCTTTAAATGACAGTTTACCAGTATACCAAATTACCAGTATACAAATTTACCAAAGTACCAGTAAACAGTGATCTTAAGCTACAATGATATCAACGATACATTCCATGAAGGTTGAATTTTCAAATCACATGTTTTGAAAATAAAGGCGAAAACATAGACAGTTATCATTTTGAGTGCTAGGACCCGCATATTTTACTTTTAAATTTTATAATCATGTAATATGAGTGAATAAAGTTTGCAGTAAGTGTCATTACGCTTATGAACCCTGAAGTCGAATCTTGGAGTATAGGCCATGTAGACTATAAACAAAGAAAGCTGTAAACAAGTATTACCGAGTAGGCTTATGTCCTATTAGAGACACGTGTTACGGAACGCGCCAGAAATAAAAACAAATTCAACGTGATATTCGAGGGCTATACTTCTTATTTTCCTGTTTTTGTTTTTATATATATAATTGATCATTTCCACCACGTCCAGAGGTCGTTAAGGCACTTTCCTAATACCAAAGGAGCGTATGACTACATTAACTTGTACTTGAGGAGTGCGATTCTAACGAGGCGATAACACTGGCATTACAGAAAATACACACGTTCATATAATAAGGATACATTAGATATCACACTTCTTGTGGGTTTTTTTATGTCCGTAAAGTTAAACTTAATCACAGCTGAACAGTTATTTCATCCTTCAAATTAACTTAAAATTACCCTGTGCATGCTTTTGACACAACGAGCCATGATACGACCTCATGTATACTGCAATGATATATTATCAATTTTGATCTTCCTCCAGAATAATTCTACCAATAGCACCCCTCATCTTGAACTGGCAATGTTGCCTGAATCAACTCAACCTATCAATATAACGTCCCTCGTGTCCGTTCGTCCTTCTGTCCAACTTCGGCGTCACCGCTCTAAGGCATTCAAATGTCATTTTAATTATTTATGAAACTTTCTACGAATGTGGAATTCAGTACACAAATACCTCGATCAGGGAGACATTACGTGGTCTTAGTTTCAACGTCAAAGTCGATGTTCATTGGAAGTGATTTTCATAACTTTACTGACGTCGTTTTCTTTTGTCATGAATGAACCGTAATACAAGATTACAGTACCCAGGCACCAGTTTGCGTTTCTGGATTCTGGAACTTATGATGACAAGTAGATAGAGCGTGGGCAACTATTTTAGCTATTTCTTAAAGAAATTGTCTAGTTTATTTATAACTACGACTGACAATTTGTACATATATAGGTATACTAATGAATATTGTCTTCATGTGTTGTAGATAGACGTACTACTGGACAATAAAGGAGCAAGTATACGTTAATTAGCACTTTAACAAAAACCATGGAAATGTAATGGAAAAACATAGACGTGAGAAAAACATGTTTAAATTTCTCATTTCAAAACTTGTAAAATGATACTTTGCTCAATGTCAGTAAGTTTGTGTAAGTTAACATGGCGTTAACAATGCGATAATAATTTATGAGATAACATCAGCATTACTGAATATGTTAGAGATATTTTTCAATTAGTGTTAAAACAGCTTCTTTATCTTTCAAATAGGTTGACGATTTCGACATGAGATTTTAAGTGAGACCTCAACATAAACATTACGACGGAAGACCGGAGAGATTGTTTATCAGATGGGCGCTAAATCGGGAAATCTCTTCCAATCATTATATCTGCACCTTACTATTACGGTACGTTTAGACAACATGCATCTGGTCTAAGTTTCTAAAAGTTGCTTCCATCAAGACACTTAAGTTGCAAGATTCACAAATTCTGGTACGTGTCACTTCCAGACTTTATCTTGGGTATTCTGTATATAAAAACTGACATGTGTCACCTCTAGACTTTACATTGGGCATCTTTATATAAATACCGGTACGTGTCACCTCTGGACTTTCCATTTGGTGTTCTGTACATAAATACTGGTACGTGTCACCTCTAGACTTTTCATTGGGTATTCTGTATATAAATACTGGTACATGTCACCTCTAGACTTTACATTGGGTATTCTGTACATAAATACTCGTACGTGTCACTTCTAGACTTTACATTAGGTATTCTGTATATAAATACCGGTACGTGTCACCTCTCGACTTTACATTGGGTATTCTGTATATAAATACCGGTACGTGTCACCTCTAGACTTTACATGGGGCATCTATATATAAATACCGGTACGTGTCACCTCTGGACTTTACATTGAGTATTCTGTATATAAATACCGGTACGTGTCACCTCTAGACTTTACATTTGGTGTTCTGTATATAAATACTGGTACGTGTCACCTCTAGACTTTTCATTGGATATTCTGTATATAAATACTGGTACGTGTCACCTCTAGACTTTACATTGGACATCTATATATAAATACCGGTACGTGTCACCTCTGGACTTTACATTGGGTATTCTGTATATAAATACCGGTACGTGTCACATCTAGATTTTACATTTGGTGTTCTGTATATAAATACTGGTACGTGTCACCTCTCGACTTTACATTGGGTATTCCGTATATAAATACCGGTACGTGTCACCTCTAGACTTTACGTTGGGTATTCTGTATATAAATACCGGTACGTGTCACTTCCAGACTTTACATTTGGTATTCTGTATCTAAATACTGGTACGTGTCACCTCTAGACTGTATATTAGGTATTCTGTATATAAATACTGGTACGTGTCACCTCTAGACTTTACGTTGGGTATTCTGTATACACCTTTAAACCTCACGTTTGGTATTATATAAATACAAACTGGTACGTGTCACCTCTCGACTTTACATTGGGTATTCTGTATATAAATACCGGTACGTGTCACCTCTAGACTTTACGTTCGGTATTATGTATATAAATACCGGTACGTGTCACCTCTCGACTTTACATTGGGTATTCTGTATGTAAATACTGGTAGGTGTCACCTCTAGACTTTACACTGGGTATTCTGTATATAAATACCGGTACGTGTCACCTCTAGACTTTACATTGTGTATTCTGTATATAAATACCGGTACGTGTCACCTCTCGACTTTACATTTGGTGTTCTGTATATTAATACTGGTACGTGTCACCTCTCGACTTTACATTGGGTATTCTGTATATAAATTCCGGTACGTGTCACCTCCAGACTTTACATTGTGTCTTCTGTATATAAATTCCGGTACGTGTCACCTCTCGACTTTCCATTTGGTGTTCTGTATATGAATACTGGTACGTGTCGCCTCTCGACTTTACATTGCGTATTCTGTATATAAATACTGGTACGTGTCACCTCTAGACTTTACATTAGGTATTCTGTATATAAATACTGGTATGTGTCACTTCCAGACCTTACATTGGGTAGTCTGTAATAAAAACTTGTATGTGTCACTTCCAGACTTTACATTGGGGTTCCTGTAGATACATATTGGTACGTGACCGCTCCTGACTTTACATTGATTATTCAGTAAATAATAACTGATATGTGTCACTTCCAGACCTTACATTGGGTATTCTGTAATAAAAACTGGTATGTGTCACTTCCAGACCTAACATTGGGTAGTCTGTAATAATAACTGGCATGTGTCACTTCCCGACCTTACATTGGGTAGTCTGTAATAATAACCGGTATGTGTCACTTCCATACTTTACATTGGGTAGTCTGTTATAAAAACTGGTATGTGTCACTTCCATACTTTACATTGGGTAGTCTGTTATAAAAACTGGTATGTGTTACTTCCAGACCTTACATTGGGTAGTCTGTAATAAAAACTGGTATGTGTCCCTTCCAGACCTTACATTGGGTATTCTGTAATAAAAACTGGTATGTTTCACTTCCATACTTTACATTGGGTAGTCTGTTATAAAAACTGGTATGTGTCACTTCCATACTTTACAATGGGTAGTCTGTAATAAAAACTGGTATGTGTCACTTCCAGACCTTACATTGGGTAGTCTGTAATAATAACTGGTATGTGTCACTTCCCGACCTTACATTGGGTAGTCTGTAATAAAAACTGGTATGTGTCACTTCCAGACCTTACATTAGGTATTCTGTAATAATAACCGGTATGTGTCACTTCCCGACCTTACATTAGATATTCTGTAATACTAACTGGTATGTGTCACTTCCAGACCTTACATTAGGTATTCTGTTATAAAAACTGGTATGTGTCACGTCTGGACCTTACATTGGGTATATGATATAAATACTTGTACGTAACACCTCCATACTTTACATTGGGTAGTCTGTAATAAAAACTGGTATGTGCCACTTCCAGACCTTACATTGGGTAGTCTGTAAATATCTACTGGTACGTAACACCTCAATACTTTACATTGGGTAGTCTGTAATAAAAAAAGTTACCAATGTTAGAGATCCTCACGAAACACCAATCCCATTTTTAGAATTCACTTGCCCTACACACTTAAATTTATGTTTAAAGCACGCATTGAGTTCACATCTGGTCTCGCGATAAGAAATGTATAACTAGATGTTGCATCATGTTTATTGGAAGACATTAAATATAACCAAAAGGTCTTAAACCTAACATGTTTTGGTTTTTTTTATAAATTGACAACACAATTTGACGACATCGTTATACATGTTGGTAAGATTGAGACAGGTTATTGCCTTGGTACAGACTTAACTATTGTCGCTATGTATGAAAAGTCTTTTAAAAAAACCACCCATACATTAAGGGGAGGACGAAGCAGTTGGATTTTGCATTGCAATTCATTTTTGGCATAATGTATCTATTACCAAAAGGCTCAATCACTTATGTGTGTCTGACGTTCATTTGTTACTTGAATATTTGTCATCATCAGCTAAAGATTCAGGGTGACCATACCAGCTTAATGAGAGGTGTTGAACTTTAAAAGTAAACATTTGCGAGATATTGCATTACTCTGCAATGCATGTTGTGTCTTGACTTTATATAACATAGAATCTCCTGATCATTGGCATGTCCTCGACTTAATTTAAGCTGAAAATATATCCTTCATATACGTTTACATCACAACTCTTATATACAAAATTGTTCCCCTTTAAACAAGCAACAAACTTACTCATTGGGACAATGTTGAATAGAAAAGGGGAAACTTTTCCCTTTTAGCTGTGGCTCAATTATATGGTAACTGGATTAATGGTGGCTGGATAGTGTGACAACTTGATTTGTGGTAGCTAGATAGTGGGGCAACTAGATAAGTGGCGGCTAGAGAGTGGGGCAACCAGATTAGTGGTGGCTGGATAGTAGGACAACTGAATTAGTGGTGGCTGGATAGTGGGACAACTGGATAAGTGGTGGCTGGATAGTGGGGAAACCAGATAAGTGGTGGCTGGATAAAGGTGCAACCAGATTAGTGAAGGTTGGAAAGAGGTGCAACCAGATTAGTGGTGGCTGGATAGTGGGACAACTGGATTAGTGGTGGCTGGATAGTGGGGAAACCAGATAAGTGGTGTCTAGAGAGTTGGGCAACCAGATAAGTGGTGTTTAGAGAGTTGGGCAACCAGATTAGTGGTGGCTGGATAGTGGGACAACTGGATAAGTGGTGGCTGGATAGTGGGGCAACCAGATAAGTGGTGGCTGGATAAAGGTGCAACCAGATTAGTGAAGGTTGGAAAGAGGTGCAACCAGATTAGTGGTGGCTGGATAGTGGGACAACTGGATTAGTGGTGGCTAGATAGTGGGGAAACCAGATAAGTGGTGTCTAGAGAGTTGGGCAACCAGATAAGTGGTGTTTAGAGAGTTGGGAAACCAGATTAGTGGTGGCTGGATAGCGGGGCAACCATTTAAGTGGTGGCTAGATAAAGGTGCAACCAGATTAGTGAAGGTTCGAAAGAGGTGCAACCAGATTAGTGGTGGCTGGATAGTGGGACAACTGGATTAGTGGTGGCTGGATAGTGGGGAAACCAGATAAGTGGTGTCTAGAGAGTTGGGCAACCAGATAAGTGGTGTTTAGAGAGTTGGGAAACCAGATTAGTGGTGGCTGGATAGCGGGGCAACCATTTAAGTGGTGGCTAGATAAAGGTGCAACCAGATTAGTGAAGGTTCGAAAGAGGTGCAACCAGATTAGTGGTGGCTGGATAGTGGGACAACTGGATTAGTGGTGGCTGGATAGTGGGGAAACCAGATAAGTGGTGTCTAGAGAGTTGGGCAACCAGATAAGTGGTGTTTAGAGAGTTGGGCAACCAGATTAGTGGTGGCTGGATAGCGGGGCAACCATTTAAGTGGTGGCTAGATAAAGGTGCAACCAGATTAGTGAAGGTTCGAAAGAAGTGCAACCAGATTAGTGGTGGCTGGATAGTGGGACAACTGGATTAGTGGTGGCTGGATAGTGGGGAAACCAGATAAATTGTGTCTAGAGAGTTGGGCAACCAGATTAGTGTTTTTTTTAGAGAGTTGGGCAACCAGATTAATGGTGGCTGGATAGTGTGACAACTTAATTTGTGGTAGCTAGATAGTGGGGCAACCAGATAAGTGGCGGCTAGAGAGTGGGGCAACCAGATTAGTGGTGGCTGGATAGTAGGACAACTGAATTAGTGGTGGCTGGATAGTGGGACAACTGGATTAGTGGTGGCTGGATAAAGGTACAACCAGATTAGTGAAGGTTGGAAAGAGGTGCAACCAGATTAGTGGTGGCTGGATAGTGGGGAAACCAGATAAGTGGTGTCTAGAGAGTTGGGCAACCAGATAAGTGGTGTTTAGAGTGTTGGGCAACCAGATTAGTGGTGGCTGAATAGCGGGGGCAACCATTTAAGTGGTGGCTAGATAAAGGTGCAACCAGATTAGTGAAGGTTCGAAAGAGGTGCAACCAGATTAGTGGTGGCTGGATAGTGGGGAAACCAGATAAGTGGTGTCTAGAGAGTTGGGCAACCAGATTAGTGGTTTTTAGAGAGTTGGGCAACCAGATTAGTGGTGGCTGGATAGTGGGACAACTGGATTAGTGGTGGCTGGATAGTGGGGAAACCAGATAAATGGTATCTAGAGAGTAGGACAAACAGATTAGTGGTGGCTGAACAATTGGACAAACAGAGTAGTGTTGGCAGGATAGTGTAGCAACTAGATAAGTGGAGGCTAGATAAAGGGACAACTAAATTAATGTTGGCGGGATAGTGGGATACCCAAATTGGTGGTGCTTGGATTTTACCTGTGAAATGTAAACGGAAATAAAAGAAAATATAGAAACAGAACTTTTGCAAAAATAATAACCGATTTACATGTTCACACAAAAATGACGAAAACAAACAATTTTGGTCACTCAATGTTAAGTTGCCGGAAAACAGGATTGGTAGTAGTGCTGACGGAATTGTAGGAAAACCGAACTGATGGTGGTGTCGTTATAGAGGCTTGGATACATACATGTAAGGATACATACATTGTAAGGATACATACATGTAAGGATCTGAAGCCTTATTTGCTAAACGATTGACTTATCACTGTCGGTGTAAAACACCTTTGTTTGAGATACACGTCTTGTTACAACTGCACAATTATTCATTAATCATCATTACAATGTATGTTACTACAACGATTTTTAGATCTTAAACAGGTGAACACTTGTACCGCCAGAATCAACTCTTTTAGCAGCAAACCCACCATGTCTACATTCGGTTTTTGCAGTGGCATGTTTTCAGCTACCAAAATTGATGAAGCCAATTTGCAATCAATGAATCTTCGATTGTGCTTTATTTATTTTTATTGTTTTTCATTTATTACCTTAATTTTGTTTTTCATTTCTTTTCTCGATTATTGTTTATTCAAGGGGATTTACATTTGATATATACACTATGATACAGAGTGCCTTCTGGAGCTGTGCCTGTATCAAGATATACAGCATGTTATTTATTCTGTACATCTATCTTTCCATGAACATTGCAATTAAACTAATGTACATTGATAATCAGCTGTCAGCAAAAAGTTCCCACATTGCAAAGATAGAAAGACATTGATAGTTGTTAACGGTGTTGTATATCATTTGATCTGATAACAACAGAAATGAACGTCTAGCTTAATGACCTCGATAGTAAAGTGCAATGTGGTAAAAAAAGTCTCAAATAATTATAAAAATACATTTTTCAATTCACCAAATTTTAAACTACAACAAAAAGCTGAACTTGTTAATAAAAGCATGTATATATGGTGCACCCAATTAGGGAAAAAATGTTTAATCACTTTCTATTTGCATTCTCCACTGTAATAAATGGGATTTTCCTTAAACGATATGATGTGCATTTATATACTGGTGATTTGTCACGTGTAGAACCAATAAAAAACATTTATCCTGCGTCTTTGAATTTCACGTATTTTTTGTGACAAAAGTATTTCCACGAGAAAAAATTGACTAAGGAGTTCTTCAAAGTCATTAGATACAGTTTAAGTTCGGCGTAAGTATGTCGCTCACAGTATGTACTTCAGACCTAATTATACGTGTAAATTAACTTGGAGAACACCCGTAATGATTCGACTATTAATATGTCAAATTCATGAGAAATGCGTGGCGTGGATGTCCATATGTTGTGGTTTAGGATTTGATGCCCAATTAGTTAACTGCATTTCAATTTCGGTCCTAATATGTGGTAAAATATCAAATAGGTCTTCACGCCTGGAATTTGTATGTGGTAATCTCTGAAAGGTCGTTACTGCGAACTTGTCGTGGGTTCACCACGTACATATGCTTTTGAAGGGTTTAGAAATGGCACTCTTGATTGTGGATTTGGGTTATAAAAAAAAAACAATTATATTTTGCTTACATATTTAAAAAAAAAAATATACCCTGTTTATGTATATTGTGTTTCAATGAATCCGATAAGAGCTGTACCGAGACTAAAACAGGACTGAATAAGTCGGTGAGGGGGTGTTAGGGTTGGGCAGGTTATTGGTTGGGAGGTGCATGATAAGAAGAATAAATGTTCATTGACGAAACTAAATTTATTCTTATCATGGTCTGTGTGAGGTGCTGCGATTTAAAAACAAATACATCTATTCGATGCGACATGATGCATGCTCATTGGAAATGGAGACCACGTATTTTTAACGCTTCTATGAGAAGAAAATATTAATAGGAGTGCATTTATAAAATATAAGGCTTTTTAAGACTGTAATAGATTATATTTTGTTATCTCAGGTCACATTGAAAGGCTTTTCAAACAAGTGTCGAATGACTATTTTAACATCTTACTTTAGATAAAAGACATAAATTGTAAAAATAAATCCTGTTTTTTCTCTCTCAAAAGAACATATTTTTCTTTCCATCTGTGAAATAGATTCATAATTTTTGTTTTCGTAATGTGTACTATCATTTGCATCTACGTAAAAATTTAAAATTTCAAGATGATAATAATAAAATATATAAATAAACAGCATGAATAATGCATTGGTGATATTTGAGTGTTTGAGCGTGTGGCACTCAGCACAGCATGGCCGTTTAAATGCACGTGTAGCACATGACATTCACTTTACCGCCATTTCCCCGTTTCTTAGCAGAGAAAATGTGTATTGCACCGCCATACCACCTTGTGATAGCAGAGGACGTGCACGATACTGCCACAACAGCGCCTACTAGTAGAAGTCGTGCACGGTACCACTGTACCAACGTCTAATAGCAGGGGTCGTTTATAGTGCCAACATACGTGCAAGGTACAAACCTACCATCATCAATCAGAAGAGGAAGATTACGGTACCGCTCTGTCACTGTGTATGTGAAAGGGTCGTACACGGTACCACCATACTACCGTCTATTTGCAGAGATTGTCCATGGTATCGTCACACCACTGTCTATTAACAAATCTATTAACAAATTTCGTTTAAAGTACCGTCATACCACTGTCTATTAGCAAATTGTGTTCAAGGTACCGCCATATCACTGTCAATTAGCAGTTGTCGTGTACTGTAACGCAATACCACCGTCTAATAGCAGAAGTCGTGCATTGTATCGCAATAACGCCGTCTGTTAGCAGAGGACGTTCTCGGTACCGACGTATCATTGTCAATTAACGAACAAGCAGAGGGCGTGCATGCTACCTCCATACCACCGTTTGTTAGGCCGTGCACAGTACCGCTATACCACCGTCTTTTGGGAAAAGCCGTGAATGATTCCATCTATTATTGTCTTATAGCAGAGGGCGTGCATGGTACCGAGATACATATGTAATATCACTCTACAAGTGTATTACATTATGTCACCTTAATGTCGTCATTTTGGTGGCTATAATTGTGTAGTCTACTGTCGCCATGGTTTTGTTTACCAAAGCATTGATCTAAAAGCAGGAAAATGTTCTCATAGATTAAAAATCATTACACTGATAAGGAATTTGTGGTAGCTTGGAGTTGTTTCATTTTTAAAGATGACAAGGCCTAATTTGTATTGGGTTTTATCAACTTAAAGAAGCTTAAAGGTAAAATATAAGAAGAAATATTTTCATAATTGTGAAAGTTAAGGGCAGCATTATATTTACGAGGATTCAAAGTTATTATTACCAGACAGATATTATGAAAAGAAATATCCTAGTTTAAAAAAAAAAAATTGGTGAAGATTCGACTTGATATATAAAATATAAATTACCCAATGAAGCCCGAAACAGATGGAATCTGTTAAAGATCATGTAAATAATTTGAGAAAATCTAGCCATTTGGAATTAATGGGTTATATAAAGGACAAGTTAGCGTCGTGAATCCCGTGCAATACACGAGCATGAGAAGTAACGAATGAGCCGTTCATAGCGGAAATGGTCGACATTCCTTGCGCGATCAGAGGTATCACTGTTTTGTGGACCACAGAGTTTATATGAGAATTTAAGTGAAGATCGTTAGGCCTACAGTGTATATATAAATGTGCCCTACTTGCATGTCTGCACGGGTTGACATGCCTTACCCAGACACAGTAACCGATAAATCGGGCTTTTCTGAAAATAAATACATTTATGGGAGAAATGGAACGTTGTCTATTATTTTTGAATTGTTGCCGATACTTACATACAATCAAATAAAACCTGATAAATACACATTCACATTCTTTTACATAACGACTGAAATAATATAAACTGATATCATATTGACATGACGCTTTTAATCTAAAATAACTTTCTTTGATGCAGCTAATTTCCATTTGTACCATACGGTAAACAATTATCTTCTTCCAGAGTTTCCCTTCCTCCTAGTGTCCACAGAAAGTATTTCAATTGGAAAGGACAAACATAAACTTCACTTGGCTTGACAAGCGTATATTGGCTCTATATTTTCAAATTTTGTCTTCAGATAGAATTAGAAAATATGGGCATGACATCATCCAGTGCGTGCCCCGTACACTATAGAGTCGGATATATATGCGGTCGGCTAGCATTAAGCATAACTCCGAACCTAGTTAACTTGTTAGTTGTTATGCTGTGCAACAGAGTGTATTGTACTCAATTTGCAAATGGTTTCCATAATATACTGGCTGGGTTAACGTATCAGATAATTAAAACATAGCAAAACAATCAGAACTACTGCAATATAAAATCATACCATTTACAGCGCAAATAGAACTACTTACCGTATACTTATCATAATGAACGTACATAGCGTACAGTGACCTTTGTCTTTTGTTATGTAGTTAGCTTAGGGGTTAATATTTAGTGCAACAGACGCCTCGTCTTCAACATTATTATGACGATAGCAATTTAAGAACCATTCATGAGGTACTGATTACAGGAATTCCTATTTATTAATTACGTGTTCTATTTCCATTAAGCAGGGGCATAGAAGAAATCCTAGTGTTCTGCAGAGAGTAAAATTACGATTGTACACTTCTAATCATTCAGGAAGTTGGGAGGTAGGGTCAGCCAGACCTGGTAACCATATCATTTGGGAACCCATTCTTTTATTGCAAATTTATTTGACCTGATAATTTAGTAAAGCTGTGACTAAATTGATCAAAAATCATTATTATATTTGGAGATTTGACACACCATGTGATAGGTCGTTCAGAGACAGATAGAAAATATGACTCCGGCATTTAAAATCCCTTCTTGTCTTTTACCATACATCACATAAACGTTAGAAGAAATGATCTGTTTTTAACTACAAAATACATATTTTTGAATATAAACACGACGTTTTTAATATCTTCTCACAAGATGTGTATTATGAACATGTGATCTCCTTTGAACTATATTTTCAAAGCTAATATTGGTGGAATAAAATTAGAAGCAACAATTGTTATTGTTAAAAACAAAACAAATACATCTCGTTCTTAAAAATGGTAATACGCATACAAGTCGTTACCCTGTAACGCTCTGGGAACCCTCCTACAACTTATATCCAAGTTAACTTTAACAGTTGGTAATGCCCTTTAGAAATATTCAGTGGGAGACGTTATGAGGATAGGACAGGAAGTATTTCCCAGCAATGGGTTCACCTTCTTAGATATGTGTGGGTGATTTATGTTTCGTTGGTGCCTTTTGTTCGACTCCGAGTCAACTATTTCCAATTTTTGACACTGTGGTGTATTTGCCTTCAAGTTCACTGAACTTTTACCGCTTTCTGTAAAATGTACTTTGGTAGGATTGGGCAGTTAATTTATGAAAATTCTTAGCTTTATTATGAAAAACAGCATCATCAGATATTTGATATGACCTGTGTTGAACGTACTCGTCCACGTCACCAGTGCTAAAAGCAATGCTAAAAACAAGTGACTCCTTTGTGAAGTAATTTATCTACGTTTTGTAAAAATTAATTGCGGTACATGTCAGCAATGCTAAGCAGTACATACGCGATTAATAAGTTTAAAAAATTCGTCACGTCTGCAACGGGGTGTTTTTTATTTTCCCAAAGGGAAAACAAAGTTTTCCTGACAACTTTACTTGATGTAATCAGACACGTGCAACTTGAATCAGAATACATTTTTCATTTTTATTTTTTGCTATGAAAAAAATGTGAAAGCTCACTGTTAAAAAAAAGGTTTAATGTCCGCTCACATCTGCATCGTGACAAATCACACTTGTTATCGCCGGTATATGGTCTGTCAAAAACATTGTTGCCAAGATTTACCGATAAGGTTTGATACAGTGTAAGACAACAAGGTCTGTACGCGTGTTGGTTATCCTATATTATATTTCCGAAACGTCGGCAAATTTATATTGATTATAATGAATACACTGTATACAGATACAGATAATCACATTCCTATCAAATTTTATTGCATTTAGTATCAAGAATTTAGAAATACCAAACTGTATTTTTTTGTATAATATGTTATCATAATCTTGTTTTCATAATTTGCTTTTTGAGTGTAATGAAACAGGTTGAGTTTAAAGCGTTGACTTGTCATTTGTACCCACAACCTCAGGTCGACATCTAGTCAATATTACTATTATACAAATTATAAGCTAGAAAATTTGTCTCGGGAATAGTTACTTACTATTGCGTAATAATTTTCGTAATAAATTAATGATTTTTGTTCATGTAGTTAACCATTGTGGTAATTTTGTTATCATTCTGTAAACAAGGACGCCAGACAGTAAGTTTACTGCACTTGTTTGACTCGTACTTGTGGTATTGAATTCGTCATTTGTACTCGGAGAAAGGACCGCGTATATTACTTGGAGGTAAACGAGTACATTCCTTATATATCGCCGTATACAGTGAGACACTGCTTCATTCGGACGCTCGATGTCTATGGAACTTATAAGCTATAAAATCTCTCGTTTTAAAAGCAGTTTTTACAGTTTTCTTTCTCATTTTATACGTATTGTATTGAAAGAAAGTCAACTACAAGTTTTTTTATCTTAAATATCTAATCTTAATATTTGAACGTCTATCCTCGTAAAACATCAAAGATAACAAAGACGCTGCCTTCGGAATGTTAAAAAAATATAACAATTCTCTCTACGTAGATAGCACAATGCATTTTAACAAAGATGTGACGCTTTATATTTTAGTACACTATGCGAAACTTTCGCTGACTTTAATCCTGCCAGGATTTTGAAAAGGATAGTTATTATTGTCACACAAGATGGATTCAATGATAAGCAATTGCCATTTAAAATCATTTTAATATTTCTCTAACTGAGGATTTTTTATTCTGAACTTCGTTTTATGCACCCAAATTGCAATACTGTGGTAGGACCTGATACCACAGTATTGTGGTAGTGACTGCTGCTGATGCATTGCGCGGTGATGCTCGACAGGTTTACCAAACGCATACGTGCACACGCACATATACATAAGGTTGTCTGTCCTACCCTTAAAACAAATAAGGCTGTCACTCCAGTATCCAATCCACTGGATATTGAGGAAACCCTATACCGAGTTTCCGTGGGTTACAATGTTTTTTTATATAGTCATCTAGGTAGATGTGATTCACAACAATTGTAAAACATAAATAACAAATTGATCAGTACGTATGGGAAGCATATAACAACACTTGTACAGAACCAACATTTATTAAGTGTAAGATCCTTCCTCGCCGGTTGAAATCCGCGTGCATGTTAATTCTGACGCGAAATAATAATACCCGTCCTACTTTTTTTGTAAGAGTTTCATAATTTAAGATAAAAGAAAGAAGTTTATCAAATAGTTGGTGACAAATATACGAAGAACAATGTTTTATTATATGAGTACTTATTTATTTTGTTTGGGGGTTCGGGTTGTGGATTGGCGAATGGCGATTTGGGGTTGGAGTGGGATAGGTTGGAGCTGGTGGGGGGNTTTCTAATACTTCAACAAACGCCTTGTGCACATCTCTCCATATGCGTTGTTTAAACTCAAATTGGTTTATCAAAGTTTTACTTTCTCGACAAAGAGACCAATCGATCTTGAAACGTTTAATACGTACAGTGTTTGTATAGAAAGTAGAACTTTGATATCACATATTTTCAAACTGATGAATAGTATATAGTATTGAAGGTATCAGAATGGTTTGCACTCTAAAATGATAATTTATGAGATATAAATACATAGACATTATGAGAGAGTTTTTCTTAATACAGAGCAATCTTCTGCCATGGGAATATCTGAATATGAAGACGCGAAACACTTAGTCAAATCAAAGCACTTTTAGTTGACGCTAGAATAAGTAAAACGAATTATTAATAATAATGAAGAGATTTAAATTTGTAGTGGTGGATCATTATTTAAATTACATGTCTTTCCATCCACTAGGAATTTAGAATAATGACACATCACGTAGCATTGGACCAATAGCAAGATAAATAGGGACTTTATACACGCAAGCGTAAACTGAGCCCATACCTAAAGCATTTTAACACGACATTCTCGAACTGAATATGTTCATCTGTGAGTCCCTTATCTAGAGTCGCCATCATGGAAACGTAATCATGCCAAGTCACTAGAAGACAAGACATTTAGCCTATTGCATAATAAACAAATTGGATACATAGAAAAGGCAGTGGGTTTCACGCACGGTTAAACCTCCACGTATACGATTTTAATTAATTTATGCATCAAATTAAATTCTTTTACAAAATAAGTAAAATAACCTGACATGGTTTAGAGCCGATGTTACAAATGGCTTTTGATAATGTTTCCGTGTAAAAACATTGACGGCGACTCACAGCTGAACATCGAAAGTGATTATAGCTGACGCATTTGAAGTGCTATTTGCCAGTCGAACCGTCGCCGACACTAGTTATGCGTGTTTAAGACCGGCCGAGTAGACAATCTTTGTCGTAATGTTCTTGTAATTACACCGTAAACAAGGATATAAACCCCTGAAGGTTTGAGGAACTGACCTGCTGTATCCCAATACCAGATGATCTGAATACACTTCTTATGCGAAAACCACTGCAAAATTGCAGATTTCTTTTACGTCCTTTGCTGGTGTAAGAAAGGAGGGCACATTTTTTCCCAACTACATTGCTATCCGACCATGGTGCCTCTCTTTGATCCGTCGCCAAATGTCCTCCATATTAGTTCGGTGCAGAACAACAAATAAACAAACAACATGCAAAATCAGCAATATAAATATCCTGCAAACAAGTCAACTAGCAACACACTACCAACCAGCAACACACTACCAGCCAGCAACACACTATCAACCAGCAACACACTCCCAACTAGCAACACACTACCAACAAGCAACATACTACCAACCAGCAACACACTACCAACCAGCACCACACTCCCAGCCAGCAACACATTGCCAACCAGCAACACACTATCAACCAGCAACCCACTCCCAACTAGCAACACACTCCCAACAAGCGACACACTACCAACCAGAAACACACTGCCAACCAGCAACAAATTACCAACCAGCAACATACTTCCAGCCAGCAACACAATACCAGCCAGCAACACACAATCAACCAGCAACACACTTCCATCCAGCAACACACTTCCACCCACAAACACACACTACCAACCAGCGACACACTACCAACCAGCGACACACTACCAACCAGCGACACACTACCAACCAGCGACACACTACCAACCAGAAACACACTACCACCCAGCAACACATTTCCAACAAGCAACACACTGCCAAACAGAAACACACTACCAACCAGAAACACATTACCAACCATCAACACACTTCCAACCAGAAACACACAACCACCCAGAAACACACACTACAAACCAGCAACCCACTCCCAACTAGCAACACACTACAAACAAGCAACAAAGTACCAGCAAGCAACACACTACCAGCCAACAACACATTACAAACCAGCAACACACAACCAGCCAGCAACACATGACCAACCAGCAACACACTGCCAACAAGCAACATACTGCCAACCAGCAACACACTAACAACCAGCAACACACTCCCCACTAGCAACACACTACCAGCAAGCAACACACTACCACCAAGCAACAAATTACCAACCAGCAACATCCTCCCACCCAGCAACACACAACCAACCGGCAACACACTCCCAACCGGCAACACATTACCAACCAACAACACACTACCAGCCAGCAACACACTACCAACCAGAAACACACACTACCAACCAGCAACGTAAAAGAGTTTTACCTTCCGATTCGAATAAAAAGTTTTGCTTGTATTTTAGAGTCACACAAGAAAGCTTCGTCCGTTTCCATTCGATAAGTGGCCCATCGACATCTATGGTCATTAAGGGCCGAAAGGATTTTGTTACATTAGACGACCACTTGGCAAAACAAAAAGAGCATCAGATAAGAAAATCACTCCAATAAATTAACACTATTACCAAAATAGGTATCGGACATTTAAACATGAGGGGGATAAAACAACAAATTTTTGGTAAAATGTACTGCATACGTGCAATGCAAAGAGGTGAAAAGCCTCACTAGAATAGACCAATGTCTGTATGAAGTTTAACAATGCCTCAGAGTCTACTGACGTGTGATAAAAACTGCCCACCTGGGTTGAATGTAGGTTGATCTCCATAAGTACGGACCCGATAGAGGACAACCTCTTCGATTACGCTTTAAAATATTTATTATTGGTCTCGTTGGACCATTGTTAAAGCCACGCATTTTGAGAGAAAGATTGAATAACAGGCTTCAACCATATATGTCAGTTTTACATATATTATTAGAGTCACGAATTTAAGTGATCTACCAGCATTTTCACTACCTTTAGTCATGACGCGGCTCAGAATCCAAAGGAAAGTTGTTTTGCATTTCTTTGAGATTCTACACATGCGAGTAATGAATTATATTGTAAGAGTGTTCCAAATTTTGTATGACAGATATTCTAACAAGATTGCATGGATTGATAACGATTTGCGGTTACAAACTGAGCTGATCACATCTTTGTTGGAATATGCAATATACCATGGAACATTAGGAATACAGAAAGATGATATACCAGAACAACTACTTATCATACCGTCACTTCGAAAATGATCTGCGGCCTGGAATGAAGTGAATAGAAAGTACCGTTCTTATTGGTTAATACACAAAGTAATATTTTCACACTGGAATATCAACCTTCGGCATCTGTCACAGTATGAAGGATGTCAGTTTTATTAAGTTGACATATCTCGATATCTCACTGGCAACAAAAAGGGTATATCAAGGTTTAGAAAAAGCTGTAAAATAAACGTGTCGGGTGGAAAGATCAGACGTTTCCCTTAAATACAAACACATTATGTTAGCAAGCACAACGTTGAAGGAAACACCGCCATACGACATGGCAATGAAAAAGACTTCAAATCCACATTAAGTCGGAACATGTGTTATCCCACGTACAGTTTTTACATGCTACTTTAAGATTAAAGCACGCCATATAGCTGTTCTTAGTCTGAAGTCTCAGGCCTGTAAAGGATAACAAAAAAGGATACTGTTTGTCTGTTACAGCTAGTATGTTAGCAAGCAAAAATTGCATAATATAATAAACATACGCCAAGGTCATGGAACTGACGATTGAAGGACAGCCAACATCCAATTATTACCGTTTGACATTGATTTGAATGCAGTTGTGCATATAACAAAACGGAAACTTATATATACATTTTTTCAATGTTTTATGGAAACCTATCAAAGACTTATTTTTAAAGATGCAACATATTTGGTTTCTTCTTCACTAAGATGTCGTTCTCTGTCAATGATGACTAAATTGCCGTTAGATGTAGGTTGATTTACAGTCTGTTTATACTCACCAGGGAACTATATTGATATCAAAAAATCTTTTTTTTGATGTATACAGTGATTTGCACAATATAAATATGAAAGGAAGAATCAGAATACATTTTTATTGATACAATGTAGGTCCGTTGTATTCTGAAAAATATACAATTAAAAATAAAAGGCTCAAAACAAAGGGAAAATTGTGTGCAGTCGTTTTTAGCATTTATCTTTGTTTATTTCAAAAGTGACAGTTTTATTTCAATGAAATACACATGTACATCAGATGTTTTTTTCTATCACAAATTGTCATTCTGAGAGAATCGTTAATCGTGACCAGGTCCTGGCATCGTAGTGAGTTTACCTGTATTGCCACCTCTAAACCTTTTACGTATTCAAACTTCGTTATCACATCTCAAACGGTGACTGCCGACGTTCATTGTAATTGTTGCGACTCAGAGTCATATTCATTTGTTAAAGACAATATTCTAACCCAAGGCGAAAAAAATGGGCTGAAGTGATACACAAAAGTAAAGCTGACGTGAATTTGGAGGTGTACGTTTACAGAGGGTTTAGCGTCCGAGGTGCGTAGCGTCAGAGGAGGGGAGAGTATTGCTGAAAAATTTCTCGTATTCTTGAAACTCATTTTAGTCTGATTATTAACAAGAAAACCTGACTTTTGATATGAATAATATTGAATTTTTTACTTCAATAGGTATTTTTTTTTTATTTAAGTATAGACGTAATATAGCAACACTATTTTATTGGAAGATTTTAGTTATTACTTTCCTTTTTATGATTGATTCGGACGGTCTATGCTAATCATTAAAAAGAAAATAATAAAAATATCAGATTGAAAAAAAAGCTTAGTGCATGCTTGAGCATACAAGCATGCACGTATGCTACGCCACTCTTGCTATAATTGCAAAGTAGTTATAATTCATGTCGTGTCGACAATGGTGACACTATCAGTCTGACATACAGGGGTACAGAAGGACATATTGTATAGTTTGGCCTGGCACCGTTATATGTCAGACGTAACGCAGCAAACTGCTGACATCAGCAGTGTCTATATCAGTCTGACCCGGCCTACTTATCTGTCGCTTGTCAATTTCACAGTTAACTGTTGTTATGTATGATAAACACAAAGTGAGGGTAGATCTTTAAAGGTTTGTGCTAGACGTGTGTTTTATGTGTAACTGAGTGTGTATAGCGTGTGGAAATGGGTATGTATAGTTTATAGGTATAGTAGAATTAGGTTGAATGGTATAAATTAGAATAAATGCGTAATGCTTGTGTAAGTGTGTATAGTATTTGTAAAAGTATTTAGTTTATCAGTTTGTAAAAACGTACATTGAATATGTAAATGAATGTTTACATTATGTGTAGTTTATGTGCTAATTAATGTGTATACTAAAGTAGTATTTGTAAATTTGTATATCATTTATAAATGTGTATAGCATTTATAAAAGTATTTTTAAATGTGTACAGTCTCTGTAAAATGTGTATAGTTTTTGTAAATGTGTATAGCATTTATAAATGTGCATAGTTTGTGTGAATGTGTATAGTTTGTGTAAAGGTATATAGTGTGTGAAAAGGTGTGATGAAAAAACGTGTGTGTCAATTGGTATAGAAAGTAAATATGTGTTAAGTACGTATAAATAAATGTTTACATGCGTAATTGTCTATACACAAATGTATGCAGTACTCCGGAATACGCTCTGTTGTGAAAAAAAACCCGGTTTGGATAAGGTATGTACATTTTGCAAACGATCATTGTTGGAAGTTTTATCGGCGCATTGGAAGGTATGGAAATAATGCGGATATGCACCAGTATCAAAATCATTAACTGAGACATCAAGTGAAGCGCGCATCAGACTGGCTGTGTAGTGTTTTCACGGAAACTCTATGCTAGCCTACAGTGTAGAACGTTCTGACTATGCCCGTCCCAATATTTTCGCTTTAAGAGGGCTTCATATGTGCATGCACAACTGCAGTTATGGATAGATGAGAGTAAACTTGTTTATCACATGGCGAGGATATCTGCAACCATAATTTCTCTTATTTCTAAACATTTTCTTCAAGCTGGTAAGTATGGATTATGAAAAGTTTCTTGTTACACAACCAATAAGTGTTTCATTGTGACGTTTAGATGACAAGTATGGCGTGTACTCTGTCACCTTCATCAGACAAATGACTGATAAATTATCATCTCTATAAAAATCATGTTTCAGACACAGATCTTTGTTGATGTGGGCAGGTGGAAACTCCTTCCCATTATTTGATGCAGTGTAGGCTGAACGGTTAATTAATGGTGACCCAAATCTGTCTCAAGATGATGTCATACTTATATTTGATAAGGTACAAAAGTACCTTTTAGAGTCGGTTTGATTCTAGGTGCTGGCTGGGATCTTTTCATGCCCTGTTCATTATGAATTCCTTTCTTTTATCATACCTACATATGATCTTTGGTTCATCACATAAAATGGTCAGTATTCTTACAAACTGTTAATTTAAACAATGTATATGTATTAACTAACTGTATGTTGAAGTACTAATGTAATTACATTTCAAGGGAGATGGCTGTACACAAGAGTTAACATCTTGTTGTCAGATCATATTCCTATTTACCTGTTAACTTCTTATTATATATGAGGAATGAAATAAAATAGTGTTTAAACTGGTCATTTGTCTGATTTGTCTTATTGGTTGTGTAACAAGAAACTTTTCATAATCCATAATTTATCTCTATGTTTTGAGGAATAAATATCCTTAACGCAGGAATAATCAAAATCTTCAATTTTAATGCTGGCATTCATATAAATGTACTTTTGAAGTCTAACTTGAGAATTATTTCCGCCGTAATTTCGAACTGTTTATATAGCTAACATATATATCTACCTCGGATAACTATCAAGCAAAATATTCAAAAATGCGATGTCATCATTTTGCGAGACACAGTTGACAGATTATTGCTTTATGGGCAAACTTTAAGATGCTATAGAATGGGAAAAGGGGGGGGGGGGGGGGGGGGAACTTTGAATGATGTAAACCCCGTGTATTGTATGCTTACAACACCACTTATACAGATCACGAGGATTATCCAGGGGCACTTACAACAGCGGATGTTTTTAAGAAACCTAGAGACAGTTCTAATAGCTGGCCATTACGGTAAAGATTTGACACGCGAATAAGTACGATTATGACATGCTCCCCGTTGTTTTCCATCGTGTAAATGTACGAATGCTGAACGTAGATCAAGCCATGGTGGGAACAGTCCCGGCTATAATTGAAAACGCCGCGTCCATTTATTGAATACATGCACACTACTTCATTAAAGAATTACTGTTTATTTGCATGCAGATGACCTTAAAACTTGCACAAGATGGCCACGAGTTATTTTCATTTACAAAGAAACCAAGCGACACATTAAAGGATCTCATCAATGTGAGAGGAACCACGCGGTGGTTTCTAAAAAAAAAAACATGTTAAATACACAAGACATTTTATTTAAAATGGTTTTATCGTGTCTACAAAATGTTGAGAATATTTAAACAACTTGAGTAATATTTCTTCCATTCTAATTCTTTTGAGTATTTATATAAATAAAAAAGCGATTTACACAAAATGAGGTCAGCTCTAGTTAGATATATTTATTTGGTATAAAATTGCATCAATACATAAAAGTACGTTACGTAATAATGTTTTACCAGGAAATCCACAGCGAAGGCAAACTCTCACAAAAAATTACCAAAAAACGAAAGCAACTACAAAACTGTCGATCCTTATCTTTTAGTTGAAAGATATATCCTATCTGATTTAATCAGCTAACCGATCCCCGATATCGTTTCCTGTATGTATACTATAGGAGAGACAAAGATCATGGTACAGGCTATTACAGACTACTGTGGTAACTACATATGCTAAAGGGGAGGCAGGAATCATGCTATCATCCCCTGTGATAGAGGCACATATCGTGGTACAGGCTACAGTCAACTGTGATTGCTACATATACTACAGGGGAGGCAGGGATCAGGCTGCACTCCCCTGTGATAGGTTGCTTAAGGAGAGGCAAAGCTCATGGGACAGTCTACTGTGTTAACTACATATACTAAAGGGGAGGCAGTGATCAGGCTACAATCCCCTGAGATAGCTTACTAGAGGGGAAGCAAAGATCGTGGTACAGGCTACAGTCAACTGTGGTAACTACATATGCTAAAGGGGAGGCAGGGATCAGGCTACAATCCCCCGAGATAGCTTACTAGAGGGGACGCAAAGATCGTGGTACAGGCTACAGTCAACTGTGGTAACTACACATGCTAAAGGGGAGGCAGGGATCATGTTGCAATCCCCTGTGATAGGTTGCTTTAGGAGAGGCAAAGCTCACGGTACAGTCTACTGTGTTAACTACATATGCTAAAGGGGAGGCAGGAATCATGCTATCATCCCCTGTGATAGAGGCACATATCGTGGTACAGGCTACAGTCAACTGTGATTGCTACATATACTACAGGGGAGGCAGGGACCAGGCTACACTCCCCTGTGATAGGTTGCTTAAGGAGAGGCAAAGCTCATGGGACAGTCTACTGTGTTAACTACATATACTAAAGGGGAGGCAGTGATCAGGCTACAATCCCCTGAGATAGCTTACTAGAGGGGAAGCAAAGATCGTGGTACAGGCTACAGTCAAGGATCAGGCTACACTCCCCTGTGATAGGTTGCTTAAGGAGAGACAAAGCTCATGGGACAGTCTACTGTGTTAACTAAATATACTAAAGGGGAGGCAGTGATCAGGGTACAATCCCCTGAGATAGCTTACTAGAGGGGAAGCAAAGATCGGGGTACAGGGTACAATCAACTGTGGTAACTACATATGTTAAAGGGGAGGCAGGGATCGTGTTGCAATCCCCTGTGATAGCTTGCTTTAGGAGAGGCAAAGCGCACGGTACAGTCTACTGTGTTAACTAAATATACTAAAGGGGAGGCAGTGATCAGGGTACAATCCCCTGAGATAGCTTACGAGAGGGGAAGCAAAGATCGTAGTACAGGGTGCAGCCAAGGACCAGGCTACACTCCCCTGTGATAGGTTTCTTAAGGAGAGACAAAGCTCATTGGACAGTCTACTGTGTTAACTACATATACTAAAGGGGGGGCAGTGATCAGGGTACAATCCCCTGAGATAGCTTACTATAGGGTAAGCAAAGATCGTGTTACAGGCTACAGTCAAGGATCAGGCTACCCTCCCCTGTGATAGGTTGCTTGAGGAGAGGCAAAGCTCACGGTACAGTCTACTGTGTTAACTACATAGGTTAAGGAGGATCGTGCTATTTTCCCATGTGGGAGTTCGAAGGTTTATAATAGTGGTTGCAACTGTACCCACTGGTGTAACCGTTTGATTCTCACCACTACATGAGAACGTCTTTAATTCTTCAGGTTCCATTTCTTTTTCACAGCGTAATTTTTCTGTGATAGGCTGATTGCAGAATCCGTCAACCTCTTTCTAGATAAGAAGAGTTTTAGTGTAATTTGTTTTGAAGATTTAGAATTGACAGATACCAAGGGTTATCATAACAAAAACTGACTTACATAAAGTATAATCAACATGGAACGAACTCGACAGTGTCCCTGTCACTACCTTATTAAGACGGCGAAAACAGATATGCTCCGTAATGAAGGACACATTCATCAACATTCTTATCAGTCGCTAAAAGAGCGGCCATATCTATTTCAATTCTCGCCGGGACAGATTGCTCTCATGCCAAATGTTTATCAAATCATTCCCCGACATCAAAGACACGAGTAATATATCTATATATGATGCTCGTTCATGTACATGTCTCACGAAGTAAGTTACACGGGACAAAATAGGACATTGAACCTGTATTGGATACGGACATATTGAAAATCATTCCCATATTGATTTTCCCATACAGTTCATAACCAAATGTGATTTTACATTGGTGTTTTTGTTTCTTGTAAATATGAATACCGCTTCCCCGAGTTTTAACACATTTTGAAGAGAAATGTATATATATATTTTTTTTATCTTTTGTCCACATTTTAAATTTTGGTTTCACGATCTTTCAACATTTATTGTTGAATGATAAAGACAAGACTGTGTCTGAGCTGACTTTGTGACTCAGGATTAAGAACAAAATGGTAGGACCAACGCCTACAGAGATTTAACATTAGCGTCGGCTCCCGCTTTGAACTTCAATACAAGATAAATACAAAAAGGTATGGGTATAGAAAGCTTAAATCAGGAACAGTTAGTTTCAGAATTCATTTATGACAAATGGGACAATTATGACGTTATAATAATGATGACGTCAACAATCTGTCCATGGCTCATAGCCTATATGAATGCCAACTGAATTTGATAGAGCTATTTAGTGGCGATGCCATAGTAGAATAATTGTAATTGTATGAACAAGATTGCCATGCAGAGTTGAGGAAACAGATGTCCTACGGTTGTTTTAAAATCTAAAGTATTTCCTTTCAAACGACAAACGAGCTCGTTACATTCCACTTTAAGGATAATCACAATCACTCATAGAGTGCTATCCATACCATCTGGTCTAGAATTAGACGTAATTACTAATTAACCATGTGATCACTGTTAGATGTATTGTATGCTTACATCCAATTCATGGCATGCTGCAATACGTAGGCTCCGTGTAGTACTCTCACAATGATTCCTCTCTAACTTAAGGATGTTTCATTTTAGCGTGTGTATTATAGGGTATCGTGTATCTATCAGAATGAATGATGATGATGATGATGACGATGATGATGATGACGATGATGTTAAAACGCCGGTGACCCATTTCATTGATTGGAAGCGAGCTATTATGAGCAATGTCAGATGTAGTATAGGAAATGCTCATCCCTAGAACACTTGGGCTGAAAGTTTCCATGAAGCCTTCCTTTTGTTTTTCGTATTTTATGAGTTCCTGGTGTTATTGACTGCTGACATGTTGAAGCTTTGGTTTGTTTTGTGCCATTTTATTTTCTCAAATTTCGACGGAATTAATTTAGACAATCACCATGAAAATAAAGATTATACATGACAAAGATGATGCTGTTGAGTGCTTAAATTCAGTGGGGATGAACACTCTCGGTTTTGCTTTGCTCCGGGAACAAAGTCGCGAGATGCAAATCTTATTTAACACCGCTAATATTCAACAGTCTTAATAAAATTTCTATCAGAAGAGCAACACACACGTGATGTTTCTAGTTAGTACATTTAGCATAATTCTTCATACCTCAAATAACAAAAAAAATATCCTAAACATTAACTTCAAAGACAATACCATCAGTTGAATCAAAATTGATCATTACGTCATTGAATTTTCTTTTACACGCCACTTCTACATATAATTATAAATACAGCGTCAGAATATACCAGGAGCTGAGGAAGACGATTCGAAAAACATGTACTAGACTAATGGAACATTGTTACCATAGAAATAACACACACGTACAGTGTCAATTATTGAGAAATAATTAGTACTGCAGTATAACACAGAACAGTGATGAATATTACACAGCGAAAGCATGTGCCCCGCGTAGTAGAATATGTAGTCTATATACCTAATGTGCTGACCCTGTGATATTATGCCTATAGTTATATAATTCGCTAATTGATACAAAACATATATTTTATATTATTATGTACCTGTATTATATTGTCTATGGTAAAGTGGTACTTACCCAGGCTTCAGAGTGACTGCCTCCGACACATAGACGATCACAGCCAGGAAACAACACACCGTCCATTGTACGTTTACCATCGTCACTTCGAAATATCCCTCAGACAAACTTTGAGGACCAAATTGATATTGACATTAAATATTACAGATGTATTGTTCATATATATATATAAAAAAAATACACATAAGAAATTCTCCGCTGATGTCCAGTTAGTGCCGCGGATATATATATTATAGTCACAACGAGAAGAAAACTTTAAGTGACTTGTAATTACTGTGTTTTCTATAACTATATTTTGTCATCATGTTTTGCCGTGATTAGACCGACTCGCTTGCAGTAGTTCCGAATGTGTAAGAAGTGTTAAGTGCTTGTAGTGGGTAGCCTAGTGATACTGGCTAGCTACTTGTCAGGCAGGTCCGAGGCTCGTGTGTATAGCCGGCTTATATATACACTGTGTCTGCTACCAGCAGCAGCATCTCAGTCTATAAATTATGTGTACACTTATCTAGGATTAAATGTTGATATTTTGTATATTTGTTTAATAAACAAAATATATTTATATACAAAAGCACATGTTTTATTTATTACATTTCTCTATTTTCTATTTTAAAGACAACCAATATACATTATGATATTCAATGGACGAATTTGAAGGTTATATAATTCTTGGTTTACTTTTATACCTTAAATATCACAGAACGTTACATGTAGATGCTGTTCTTTGTTTGTGTTGACGTTTCGCAACCCAACAAGTGAGAATCGATGAAAAAGAAGATAACCTGTATCTAGTGTCCTCCGGGGACAGGACAACACCTGTGAGATAATGTATGTCATAGCAAAATTGGTGTGCGCCACCTTGTTGATGAGACAAGAAGACTAGTTCGATCCTTTATAATAATAATAATAATAATAATAATAATATACAACATTTATATATAGCGCCCTATATAATTTGTAAAATTACTCTAAAGCGCTTTACAACATATGGATAAAAGTAATGGTTAAAATTGTGAAAACGAAAAAAAAAAAAAAAANTATAGTTATATAATTCGCTAATTGATACAAAACATATATTTTATATTATTATGTACCTGTATTATATTGTCTATGGTAAAGTGGTACTTACCCAGGCTTCAGAGTGACTGCCTCCGACACATAGACGATCACAGCCAGGAAACAACACACCGTCCATTGTACGTTTACCATCGTCACTTCGAAATATCCCTCAGACAAACTTTGAGGACCAAATTGATATTGACATTAAATATTACAGATGTATTGTTCATATATATATATAAAAAAAATACACATAAGAAATTCTCCGCTGATGTCCAGTTAGTGCCGCGGATATATATATTATAGTCACAACGAGAAGAAAACTTTAAGTGACTTGTAATTACTGTGTTTTCTATAACTATATTTTGTCATCATGTTTTGCCGTGATTAGACCGACTCGCTTGCAGTAGTTCCGAATGTGTAAGAAGTGTTAAGTGCTTGTAGTGGGTAGCCTAGTGATACTGGCTAGCTACTTGTCAGGCAGGTCCGAGGCTCGTGTGTATAGCCGGCTTATATATACACTGTGTCTGCTACCAGCAGCAGCATCTCAGTCTATAAATTATGTGTACACTTATCTAGGATTAAATGTTGATATTTTGTATATTTGTTTAATAAACAAAATATATTTATATACAAAAGCACATGTTTTATTTATTACATTTCTCTATTTTCTATTTTAAAGACAACCAATATACATTATGATATTCAATGGACGAATTTGAAGGTTATATAATTCTTGGTTTACTTTTATACCTTAAATATCACAGAACGTTACATGTAGATGCTGTTCTTTGTTTGTGTTGACGTTTCGCAACCCAACAAGTGAGAATCGATGAAAAAGAAGATAACCTGTATCTAGTGTCCTCCGGGGACAGGACAACACCTGTGAGATAATGTATGTCATAGCAAAATTGGTGTGCGCCACCTTGTTGATGAGACAAGAAGACTAGTTCGATCCTTTATAATAATAATAATAATAATAATAATAATATACAACATTTATATATAGCGCCCTATATAATTTGTAAAATTACTCTAAAGCGCTTTACAACATATGGATAAAAGTAATGGTTAAAATTGTGAAAACGAAAAAAAAAAAAAAAAAGGCTTGCAATCACTTTGATACCGTTAAGCAAGCAATATGCACATAATTGAACAAATAAAAGGGTGGTATTTACATAAAGTCTTTGCAAAGATTCTAAAATATATTCATCAAAAGAATCTCGCGGTCACGTAACGGTAAAACTGACAAGCTTTGAAGTCGGGCGTCTCTCCTTTGTTATCTTCAAAGGACAGGTATCAGCCTAGCGATTGGTCATTTCTTTTACATGAGACCAATCAAACAGCTATCTTCGTGCCTTCAATTTTGCTATGACATATTCCAGGGGTGTAGAGAGCGAAAGTAAGCGTAACCCATGGATATCGAGGATGTGAGAAGGTATAGAACATAATAGCATTAATGTTACTAAATTTACATTAGGTACGTAAACTCCCTTGTTTTGATATGTATTACTAGCTAACAACAATGGTGACATATTTTCATATTGACAGAATCGTAAATACTGTAAATACGTTCGAGTTTCTGTGACATAGACACAGCTTTTGCATGATGTCACAAATCGTATGACGTCATAAAGGTAAACTGGAACACTTTAGATGATAATATTAAATCTCTGCCTCTCCTATCTTTTAAATCAGCTATATCCAAACATATTCCCACAAGTCAGCCCAGTTACTATAGGTATGGCGATTTTTTTTTTATATATTATACTAACACTGGACTCAGACAAACATGATCTCTTCCGTGTTAATTTAGTTCAGGATTCTAATTGTGTAAATTGTGGGCACCATTGTGAAAATGCTTATCTTTTCTTTTTTGAATGCCAATGCTATTTACACGCTCGTGTGGTATTGCTTTAAGCTTTTAATAACAAAAATATGAAAATTAGCGTAAACGTGTTACTGTTTGGCAATGAAAACCTGGTTTTGGATGTAAATTGTAATGTGTTCGAACTTCATAACTTCCAGTGGAAGATTTTGAACATAAACTATATGTCTATATTAATAACATTTTACATGTAATTTACTACTTTCAATAGTTGAATTTGAAATTAATTGTCTATGTCATCACTTGTATGTATATGAAATATGATGTTGATAGAATATTCATAAGTTGCTATAACTCGTGTCAAATCCTTTGTACCTATTTTGGACAATAAAATATGCTTAAAGCCAAAAAAGACCGATGAACACCAGGACGATCAGGATCAATGTCTTTTTCCCTGTTTCTGTATTAGATATACAATCATAGGAAAGAGTGTTTGCTGAGTGCGGAATGGAAAGCGACAACAATGGAATACCAAACTGTTAGCAAAACTGTAGTTTAAACTCAAAATCGACAAAACTGTGGTAAAATAGTAACAGAGGAAAAATATACATGGATACTCCTGAAGGTACAAAGATAATAGGAACAAGTGTTCCGGGAGGGTAAGCGTCTCCTGCGACACCCGGCCAATGAATGCTATTCGAATCCACGTAAATTCACGTCCTCACATCGAGAGCTCGGCACACTCTAATAAGGATAATCAATCTAACCGAGCTGTATATCAAACGAATTTCCCTGTCAGATTCTTGAATTATGAACAAAGGAGAGATTAAAATGGACAAACATATAAAAATGCAAAGAACATATCTCAAGTCTTTGTAATGATAATACAATTAAATATACATTGGTACATCAACTATTGTACACTCTGGTTTAGTTTTTTTTTAGTTTTTATGCTATACTCTGGATGATAAATCTTCAATAAAGTAAATGTTTGATATCAATGTCGACTGATACGTGACGACACACAGTGGCTGACAGCTGGAGACATATCATAAAAAGGTCAGTACAGTATAAATAATCTGACTTGTAATGACGAGATTTGAGGTGTGAGTTATCTGCCCCTACTTCTCTGTAACCAGACACCGGGGTAACACTGGCCACTTAAAGTCAACGAGGTGAGTGACTGCTCCTCTTGAAGACATTTAGAAATAGGTACTTTTATTAATAATAATGATCAAATACAGTGTATGTATTATTTTACTACTTAATTAACAGTGATCACGAGCGGAGTGTAATTGGTTGTGCTCGGAGGCCTTAACCTGGATTTAATGAGAGATTACAAGTGATGCCGAGCGTTCTATAACTGGGTCTTCACCACATTGTATAGTGTTGTAGATACATTTCTATAATGAGGGCTCGCCTATTAGTTATCTACCCCACGTTTACCTAGTATCATACTATTAATGACAATTTAAAGGTTGGAATATTACTGTTTTATTGGTCGCTGGTTTTACGCTAGATTCTTTTTACACATAAAGCAGGTTCCCACTTACTCTGATACACACGAATGTTCATTCATATCGGACACCAAGTTTAGAGTTTTCGGTTTAATTACATAATAAAAACATACAATTTCAATTATTTAATCAATGATTCTCCCCCAAGTTCCCCCAAAGAAATTGCCCCGATAGTTTGAAGTAAAGATGCGTACTCTTTCCCAAGTACCTGGTCTGAACTCTGGATTCATAGCATAATTTGCTGTTATCCCGAATGCTGCCATTTTTATTTGAATATAAGTCAAACTAGTGACGTTATACGTTTATTGTATGGGAAGGTATCATACGACTAAGGGATCTCTTAGGGGAGGTGAATTTGTTTTAGGACAGTAGCTTACGACAGGACAGTATCATACAACTAAAGAATCACCTATGGGCAGCTGACGTTTGTTTCTATTTCGTTTAATTTTGCTGCTTCTTAATTTTGAATTTTTTGACGTACTAACTTTGAAATCTTTTTCTCAAAAAGGATAGACTATCACAGTCTTTTTACTGGTGTTCATTTGTTTAAACACATAGGAACAATTTAACAGTTTGCTTATACATTAATTTAGACAATTTCATCCAACTCAGAAACAAATAAGATTAAAACATATCCCAAAATGACGCATCATTAGCACAGGTTTGTGTATTTTTGCGAATGTCATAAATACGTATATTTCAAACTATGACGTTATAATAGAAAAAAAGTCAGATGAACGGGCAACAACATAAATAACTCTCTTTCGAATTCGTTTATTTACATAAATATTATTATACCGATAACTCTGACACCCTTCACGCACACAACAAAAAACCCATCCACAAACGCACGCTAGCACCCACACATGATATTTGTATGCATATGATATACAGTGCAATTAACATTTCTACTGTATGGTTTATTTTTTATTTTTTCGGGTTTAACGTTTTGCTTTCCAAAAAGAACAACCATGTCCCAATGAGCACAAATACGTAAATTGTTAATCTTTCATGATATTCTCAAAATCACAATAACCGATACCGAAGTTATCGTTTTGCTTATTATTTGAAGCAGGGTTATATACCGATGTATATGAGTAATAGAAATAAGGTCCACCTGTGACCACTTGCCTTCTACTAATGGTTAAGTGTTACACTTCCGTCATATTTAACTGTGTTTCATTAGTGAAAAAAAACCTACTTATTCTACAGCTATGTATTACAAAATGTGTGGCAATGCAAAAAAAAAAAATACATCGGAAAAGTTGATAAAAGAAATTGTTTCCCCTTAAAGGAGCACGAGCGAAAATGCACACTTCTTATGGGCCTTTATAAACACATACGTAGTTCAGGTTAAAAAATCATACAACTATATACTAATATATCTATACTATATACTGATATATCTATACTATATACTGATATATCTATACTATATACTTATATATCTATACTATATACTGATATATCTATACTATATACTAATATATCTATACTATATACTGATATATCTATACTATATACTGATATATCTATACTATATACTTATATATCTATACTATATACTGATATATCTATACTATATACTAATATATCTATACTATATACTGATATATCTATACTATATACTGATATATCTATACTATATACTTATATATCTATACTATATACTGATATATCTATACTATATACTAATATATCTATACTATATACTGATATATCTATACTATATACTGATATATCTATACTATATACTTATATATCTATACTATATACTGATATATCTATACTATATACTTATATATCTATACTATATACTGATATATATATTTCTCTCATTTCCGTGTGTGTAATATAGAGCTTTCTCGCACCTCATACAGAGATATCCCACGTCATACCCCATCCTAGATATTTCCCATCTCGTCCGATCTATCGATAGTATCTTTACGTGACATTCGGGGACTTTTTTACACTGAGATGCACTCATCCGCGCGTTAACGGCTTGAAATTGACAATCTGCATTATATACAATGTAAGTATTCTGTTTTGTCGTTATATGTATTTTTTTTATGTTGTTAGATATCCAATGTTATAGATAAAATATGATCTACACTGTGAACAATCTAATTAAAATTATATCTTCACATCGCTCCCGTTTACTGATATGTTGCGTTGAAGATCTAACAACATCCCGTAGAGGGTCATGTTCAGGCGACCTTTGCATTAACCAATCAGAGGAGAGCTTACGCATTTCTATAAGTGATGATGTAATGATTTTGAAACACACTTGCTATGATAAAAGACCGAGAGGTGTCAAATGAGCATCGAAAATGGCGGCGCCCATGACACCACGCCGTGTCTATCTACAAGACAACGTTTGTACAATTTGTGGATTTTGCTTTGAAATAAGAGAGACTTCCTCTTCTGGTGATGTTGTCGTTTAAAAGTTTAACAACCTGAAACTACCTGGATTTTGGGCTACGAGGTGCTACAGGTCCTGCTTTCTGATTGGTTTAAAGAAAGAGTTATGTCGCGTTTTGATTGGCTTGTTATAAATACGATAATGCATTCATGTTGACCTCTGACGTGACCCTCTACGGGATGTTGTTAGATCTTCAACGCGACATATCAGTAAACGGGAGCGATGTGAAGATATAATTCTAATTAGATTGCATTGTGAAAAATGTTGTCTTCCTTGAAAGGACGGACTACATTTTTACGGGGAAGCATTCAAATGTAGCTTTAGCAGTGTAGAGGCTATTTTTAGAGATTTTGTTCGAACTAAAGGTGCGAGATTATTTTTTACCTGTAACTGAGCAAGATCGGGTTATCTCAGCCTCGGGCTAAGATTCTGTAACATCCAAACCTCGGTTTACGCCTCAGTTGCGATTATGTTACAGAATTTTAGCCCCAGGCTGGGCTAACCCGATCTCACTCAGTAACAGGTAATAGATTTTATAAGTCAATGGTAAGGAAGGGGTGTAAGATTTTCCCTCCCATCCTTCACATGTGTGTCTCCGTTTTAAGCTTGAAAACATCTTGTCACTCCCTCAGGGGATATAGCCTGGTTTATGATGGCGCGATCTAGGTCATATCAATAGTATGACGTCACGTCCTTAATGCATTGACGTCACGTCAACAGTAGCAGACCACGGAAGACAACTATGGATTTGCTTGAAAAACATGTAATCAACGCTTGTCGGCAGAATTGTGAGTGAATTAGGATGGAAGAAAAACAATTATCCCTCTGGTTGGAGATTTCTTTGTCACAACCTCAAGGTAGGGGAAGAATCTATTAATCTCACACCCCATTTTACGTAACGTGACGTCACAATGCACAATATCGCTCAACAATGACGTGACGACACGAATTTGGAAAAATCCGATGCCCTAATGCAGAAAAGGCGATGTTATGAAATTAAAACCTTTAACGATATATTTACCGTACACGGTAGAAATATGAGAATATGTTTTTGCGCAAACTTGGTTTAAAATATTATATGTTCACATGTGATGATTAAAAGGTCCTGCATCGATTTTTGTACTAAGCAATCGGAAAATTTATTTTTTATTTTCTGCATTTGATGCCGCACATTTCCGGTACCAGATGCAGATGAAGCGACTATACAGTGAGTGTTAGATTTTGTACCTCTTTGGTACATACACTTCTTTATTGAAATGATCTCGGAATTTTTGTTGGCAAATAATAGCTGAAAACGACAGAATTGCTAATGATTAGCTCATCTAAATTGACGAACTGCTTTGTTTCAACTTCTTAAGAGTTACATGCTGGGGTTCCACAGGGGTCAATACTGGGACCACTTCTTTTAATTATCTTTATAAATGATATAGTAACTGATGTTAATGCCCATATTCGACTGTTTGCAGATGATACCTCACCTTCTTTTATTGCTGAAAGTCCGAAGAGTGCAGCATATTATCCTAAACTCTGACCTGAACAAAATCAGTACTTGGGCCAGGCAGTGGTTAGTTAATTTCAACCCCCATAAAACTGAAAGTATGGTCCTTACAAGAAAGAGAACGGCAACAGCTCATCATCCCCTTTTTATGAATAAAAAATTCAGCAAGTTCGACAACATACACATCTGGGTGCAACTGTATGTGAAATCTGTTCTTGGCATGTTCACATCGCTAATATCCTTGCCAAAGCATGGAAAAGGCTAGTCGGCTTTCTTAGAGGTTTTAGATTTAAGCTGGATCGAAAATCTTTAGAAATTATGTATTTTTCATATGTACGTCCCATCTTGGAATATGCCGAGATAATTTGGGGTAATTGTACCCAACAAGATTGTTAAGAACTTGAAAAATATTGAGGCAGGCAGAATTGTGACTGGAGCAATAAAATCTGCATCGTCTAACTCAATTATATTAGAAACAGGATTGGAAACATTTTCACATAGTTGATACAAGCATAAGAATGAAAACTTGGTACAAAATATACCATGGTGCTGCACCATTTATTTGGAGAATTTGCTTCCTCCTGTGAGAGGAGCTGTCCAAGGTCACAACTTAAGAACCAATTTGAATAAACATCCACCAGCAAGTAGAACAAATGTTAATATGACTTCTTTCTTACCCACTGCCATTAGGGAATGGAATGTCATACCTAATGATATAAGAAATTCTCCATCTCTGTACAAGTTCACAAATCACCTCAACAGACAGCGTATTAGTAAAACCACCATATTAGTATGCTGGCCATCGCTGGGCCCAGGTACTTCATACACGACTTCCTCTTTGGATGTAGTTCCCTAAATTATCATCTCTATAATAATCAGGTTTTAGACACAGATCTGTGTAGATGTGGGCAGGTGGAACCTCCTTCCCATTATTTGATGCAGTGCAGGCTCTTTAACCAAGCTAGAGTGGAGTCCATAGGAACTCTAAACATGAATTTGAACCCTGAACGGTTAATTCATGGTGACCTAAATCTGTCTTAAGATGATAACATACTTATATGTGATAAGGTACAAATGTACATTTTAGAGTCGGGTAGATTATAGGTGCTTGTTGGGATCTTTTCATGCTCTCTTCTACATTACTGTTTCCTTTATTCTATAAACCTATAGCTACTTAAGTATTTTTTTTAAATTTATGGTTCCTCACATAAAATGGTCGATATTATCTCAAACTGTTAATCTAAACAATTTCTGTGTATTAATTAAATGTATGTTGTAGCACTTCTTTAATGTAATTACATTTTAAGGGAGCTGGCTTTATATCAGATTTAAAATCTTGTTCCCAGAGCCTATTACAATTCCTATTAACCTGTGTTCTTATTATATATGATATATGAAATAAATATTGTTTAAACCAACTGCTTTGTTGTCAAGCATGACGTCATTCGAATAAAGCGTCACTAAAGCTCTGCTTATGCAGTTAATTTTCGTCGTAATATTTTCGTCATTGTACTTAACAATTTGATCAAGAGAAACGTTAATAAATTTCCTGTGAAAAGCCATATATATTTCACTCAAATTCTGCCACATGATTTAAAAACATTGGTATTCAAAATGAATTTGTTAAATGTCATGTATATAATTTTCTTATTGCAAGAATTGGCAGTTATTGGGGAATATGTGATAACTGAAGGTGACGTAATAGTACGGAGATATTTTAGCATTCGCATCTAAAATATATGTCTGGTTAAGTAAGGGGGAGTAACTCTTACATACTAATGGAATCATTATGGGTGATGCTTTCAAGTTGATAAAAATAATAAACAAGGCCGATGTCATTTTTTTGTATTTTATTTTTATGAATACATTGTACAGTGTACAATACACAAGTACAAACAATATAGTCTGATCACATACTCACTTACACACACTTTCATTCTTAAAATGTTTACATAAATTTAAGTAGCGTACATGTATTTTATATAATATAACAGAAAGAGAGGAAAGGAGAACGGAAATATAGGATAGAAGAACAGAAAGAGAAGAGTTTGAGAAATAAAAGGGAATTATACGCATATCTGTGTTTTTATTTGCACTGCAGTAACTTAATCAAACATGCAAAAAAATACTGAAACATTCTAGTGTGTAACTGTTAAGATAATTTCGGCTGAGCACTGTCAGATAATACATCAAAATAGACACCCGGTATATATTTAATAAAATGTAAAGAGATTGCTGAAATCAAGAAGGCTATTCCTTTTTCCTCAATTCAATTTGAGATTTCCGAACACAGGAAGCTCCTTTCCTATACGCAATACATTTTTGTACTGAATAATGTTCCTTTACAGTATTGACAAGGCCGATATCTGTGTAGGTAAACACATGGTGATTTGTACAGTAGTTAGCACTTTATACAACGTTAACCACCTCTCCATGTGTACTTTACACAAGGTAAACCTACGGAACGCCAAATTAACATATATTCAAATAATTGAAGATATGTTCATTTCAGTTGAAGACAGGTGTAATTCGTCGTATTTGAACCTATCTTTAATTAAATTGTACTTATCTTCAATTAAATTGAACGTATCTTCAATTGAATTGCCTCTATCTTCAATTGAATTGTACATTTCTACAATTATTTGAATATAGGTTCAATTATTTGATTATATGTTAATTTGGCGTTCCACATAAACCACATAGCCCATTTTTAGCCAAAAACTAGTGTTTCTAGTAGACAAAGGGCTATAAAACTTGCTAATAGATGTATTTGTCGCTAAAATTGGTCCATTGGTACATGACTGAAATATCCAGTTTACTGGTTCACTATTGATAGTTGTCATAAGTTATAACGAGAGTCCAATGTGGGCACAGGATCCGAACTAACACATGATTGGCGGGTGATAATTACTTTAAAAAAATATACACGCAAAATAGTAAAAGCAATTTTGTCAAGTTTTCGAGGCAATCTGCTTCTTTATCAAGACACAAGCATGAATAATAATTACAAATCAAATGATATGAATTAGAAAAAATCAGTTACCATGAAACCATTCTATATCACAGAATATTAAGAATATTAAACAGAAAACCAGAGAGGACAATGTGTGAAGAAAAAACTATAAAAATAAAGGTTTTCATAGAGCGACAAAATGACGGAAGGTGTCCAATTTTGTACATAAAAAATGCATGATTGCTTTTAAAAAGTTTCAGTCTAATGTATCTAATTAAACACAGGTCTGATGATTGATAACACAAAATGTCCACAGTCCAATCAACATATTATATATCTGTTGTAGCAGATTTACACCTCCACCCGTAAACGATTCACAAACAGCTTCCATCATCAAAGGGCGTTCATTGACAGTCATCCACGGGGCAGACGTCCCACCTGATGTTAGGGTCAGTGGTATAGCACCAGGGACGATGGTATCTAATCGGCATACACCAGTTATTACTGGTAGTCATGCTCGCGATACTAGCAGCAACAACAGCACCTATGGTGTGAGGGGTGTTGGTGTCCCAGCGCTGGCATACTGTACCTCCAACTGTGCATGATACCCGACCCATGTACCTGACGTTGGCAGTGTCGAAGCAGTCATATTCTGTCAGAATAATTTCAATGCTATTTTAGGCTAATCATGAGTAATTTCTGTTAACCACTACTTCTTCTGCTATTAAAATCACAATACGAGATTAAAAGTAGCTATTTCTATTTACTTTCATTAGAGAAACTGTACTTAAATTCATTTTAACAATACATTTCAATGGTAACAAAAGTTACTTTTTAGCAGATATACGGATAAATTACCGACGCTATCAACCAGAAATAAGATTAAATACCTGAACACGACAAAGTAGCGACAGTCCAGTTGGATTGACAGTCAAACCTTGATACAGGACAGTAGCTCATAGGATTGAATCCCGCCAGGTTTCTGCATTTGTGTTGAGCATGACATCTCTCTCCTTTGTATGAGCGTACTGTAGACTCAATTCCATCATAAGGACGTTCCACGAAGGTTTCGACCCCCGTGACAGGTACAGGAGACGGATCTTCCCGATTTGTCTGAAGCCCTAGGAAAAAAGTGGTGAATGAACTCGTGCTAATTAACGATGTTTTGCTGGATTTGCGTATTTTGGTCTCTAAACCAGTGGTACCGGGTTGGCTCTAAACCTATATCATACATCACCCATACTGATTTGGCTTTATAATGTTTTAAAGTAAAAGTACAATTGTTTTTCTTTTGTGAAAAACAAAGTTCATGTAAAATAAAGAAAATGTTAGAATGTCTCATCATAATCAATGCTTGAGAACGCGTTTAAAAATTGTACAAGCAAAGTGACATAAGCTAAATTCATATTTTTGTTTTACCTCGTATAAAATGACCTGCACGGTAATGGCAATCTCGAAGATAACAACAATGGCGTCATGGATGTTGTTACGCGGGTTGGCTTTTACGTAACAAGGTTTTGTTAAACAGCGTTAATTGTGCATTGTTTTTCACTTGCTAAAGGAGAGTTCGATGAGTGCGATTATATAAATAGTGACGTTATTTTCACTGTCAACACAATCGTACACGGATTTATTCTCATTCAGTGTATATCTGGCATTTGATCAACCCGGGGAGGCGTTACCTACACCGATTACAAATATTAAACCTATATATATCTTTGCCATTCTTATTAAAATCTCATCTAAAATGAAAAAAAAGAAAAAACGTAAAAGGGAACTTGCATTTCTTTTCATAAACAACATCATATTTTTTACTAGTAAGAAGCGGTCCACTATATACAGAGGTACCCTACATGTTATCCTGGTGGTGATTAATGTGGGGCCCCCTGCTTTCTTCAGTGTCGTCTGCCAATGGGATAATGACGAAACCACAATGGATCTGCTTCCCCAACGGTATTATGGATCTTTATATTTTCTCTCTACTTCCTGAGAACCTGTTTGTGTCATAGTCCCTTGCTTTGCAATACCTCACTTGTAGCCTTAGTGTTAAACGTTCGCCGAAGAAGTGTCGGCATTGGGTTCTGTCCCCAGGCCTGGACATACCGAAGTCCTTCGAACCGGAAGTTGTTATTCCCTGCTTAACGTTCAGCATTTAGGGTTATCACAAGTGGTTTACCCGTTGTCAGTATAATGTGACCCGATGGAATAATGTGCTTTGTGCCTTCGACATGGTATTTCGGTGAGATAGCACTCTAAAGTCGGCATAAGTATACCAACATACCCCGCTTCCGGCACACATACACACAATTATGCTGACACTATACAAAAAAGGCACGTCCTTAAATGACCTTAGCTATTAATAGGACTGTAGGTAAAATTAAACAAATCAAACCGATGGTGAGTTCACTGACTATAGAAGTGATTCTTATGGCAGGTGGATTTACATGAAGATCATGTTGATAACGAGATATTATCTATTGTGGTGATATGCTATTTCGTTGTTACTGTATTAAACTGGCTATCAGTTTCAATGAAGAATTTCCCAGCTACATTTTACTTCTATTCCCCCCCCCCCCCCCCCCCCCCCACCCA
>NW_018408916.1:2930770-2960619 GCF_002113885.1 Mizuhopecten yessoensis
CCCCCCCCCCCCCCCTAAGTATAAAAAAATCAGATATCCAAATGACGGGGACAGCCTATTACTATTGATTATGTTCGTGAGATATTTAATTTTGCGAAAGTCGATAATGCATAACAATGTGACTTATGTACCTCGCGAATGATTTTCAATATATATTTCCAACATGTGAATTAAATGAACAAATTTATTTATAAGATTACAAATAAAAGTTATCCATACATTATTTTTTTCCCATTTACAGGTGATTCTCGAAATTTTATTCCAGCGTATAAGTTAGATATTCTAATACGCGAAGTTTTATTTCCACGAATATTATATTTTTTTGTTTCCTTTTCCGCACTTCAAATCATATACGTGACAAATGCGCATACGATAATTATCTTCCTATAAAACAAATTAATACATATGTATTTTTGTGTCAAATTCATCAGTATTAAAGGATTTACTGTTCATCTTTTATAGGAAAGAACGCCGCATTTGATAATTAAGGAAGAAAGTGATGACTAGCAAAAGGACATAGGATCCTGAAAATTGATCAAATCATAGATGGCACGGTTATTCAGTAGTTTCCGGGGAGCGCTGATGTCTTTAGCTAAAATCCTGACCTGAAATTTACCTGAAATAAGCTTGTTATCTGTAAAGCCACTATGGTCATATGGTATTTATATTTACGACAAAATGGATTCATTAATTTCACTCTTTTCCCTTTCTTCGATAGTAACTAGTCATCTTATCCTGCTTACGGCGTGTGCATGCTATAGAATATTCGTTTGCTACCGTTTGAAGCAAAGTAACATTCTTTCTGAATAGCAAACCTGTTTTGTAAATGCAAAAACATGGCCCATTCTTGTATGGATAATTTATAACCCGAGAGAGATATTGATTTACCGGATGACTTGTAGACATTAGTTACGGGCTCCAAACACCAGGTTTCTATAACAGGTATGCTAACCCTTTCACCACTGTAGACCATAATGGACTCGTCCAGATAAATGTATGGTAGAGTCTACTTAAGTTACCTAGGGGTGAAATAGTTAAGTAAATGGATCAGAGAAGCCCCAAAGTTCAGAAGGTCAAAAACTGGTTAGCTTGCCAAGTCCTTTCCCTAAATTTTATTTTCTAATACATTTCCTCGAGAAAGCTGTGAAAGAAAACAAATAGTTTTGCTATTCTGGTCTTTAAAGCAACTCATTTGAGAAAAAACGGCGCATACAGTTTTAGTTTTGATTTGCAAACTATTTTTGAAGCTATATCATTAAAACTCTTAATTGAATGCTGTTCGAGGTAATTTTTGAACAACACTGTCAAGAATTTGTCTAGTGGGGGGAACCAATGCATTCGGATAAAACCCGCGTAATCGGGTAGGTGACCAAATACCTTTTCACGTCTGATCGGGGAACTGAACCCCGGCCGTCTTGGTGAAAGGCCGGTGTGCTATCCACTGCGCCACCCGACCACCCGATACCGGTAAGTAAAGCGTAGATATAATAGGAGGATGTAACCACTATAATCACAACAGTAGCCTCACTCATGTCACGTGACCCTTATGTACCTGGACAGTTTCGTGTATGGGGACGCCAGGTATTGGTGTTGGTGTCACATAACTCCGTCCTTTCGTCAGGACACGAACTGTGGGCGAGAAGCTCATCTCCTTTCTCCTCAATTATTTGAGCAAATTTGTCGTCAAGAGAACAGCTGGGAGCTACAGTAGGAAAATCAGGCAAATAACTTGTATTAAAGGATTCATTAAAACTCCAAAAAGGTGATAAGTTGATCGCTAGCATGCCGTATTTAGTACTGAACGCTTTTGCTTTGTTACGTGTGTGCGATTAATCGTGACATAAGTTCTATGGGAAATATATGGTTCTCTTCGTGAAATGTTGAATGCCAGTCAAAGTTTTCATTTTTTTTGAACTAATGAACAATACCACATACTAACACCTACTGGGATTCCACTATTTGTTTCAGATCTAATGCGGAAGTCATATCAGCGTTCGTAGCACTAACAAACACTAGCGTTGAATGCTGGCTAAACACTTACCGGGGATTCTACAGTTTTCTTCCAGATCTGAACTGTCAGCACATTGTCCACCCAGTCCCTGTGAGATCGATACATATCACGTGAGTTACACCATTCCACTGGTTGGGGATTACAGACATAGCAAGGCACATTATATTATTGTTTTAATGATAATCAAATATTTGATATAGAAAATAGAATACCATAGCTTCAATACAAAGGCAAAAGATGTCAACTGAAATGTGATACGAAAAGACCTTACTGGGCACCACAAAGACATGTAAACAAAGAGGAACGATATCGGAAACTGAATAGCAGTGACGAAACCATTGACTTCAGAAAGATATATCAAGAAAACAAGTTTCCATCATTACTCCGTCGGGTGAAATTCATAATATGAATTGAACTGTAATAATTGTTATTCAAGATCTTAAGACTTACAGCGGGGAAGTCCATTTTGTCCATGAAGTGGTACTCGTCGTTGTTAATCAGATCGATGGACGTGGCAGAGGAAGCTGTGGCCACGGTCATAGTGGACATCTCACACATTTGATTGGCCCTTTTGTAGTTGACCGACAAACATCTCGTGGAAAGTAGACATCTAGCGTAACACTGGATATCAGATACACCGTGAACGATGAAGAAGAGTCCCGAGGGGAGGAGCGACCTCGATCTGATACGGTAGATGGTACTGTATGTCATTTTTACCGGGACTGACGTTTCTCCTATCCCGGGGGTGGGACCAACAGCAATCAACAGTGTTACTGTAATGACTGTTGACATTGTCAAGCATGACTCTCTATAAATCCGGGCCATTTTATCATCAGAATATTCTGATATGTTGATATAGGTCAATGTTTAGTTAAGTGTCTGTCCCGATCGTAGTTCCACTGATGTAGTGTATCACACTGGTAAGTATCGACATTAAACAAATGTATTCAGGAAGACAGATGCGTATCTTCTGTAAGTTTAAAGCATTTACCGTAACCGTCATCCACAATAAAACACCAGTTGCGATTGGCTCCCAAAAAATATAATTAAAAATGCAATAAACATGCAGTACTAAAGTCCACTATGCCATCAAGCGGAAGGAAACTATCGATTATAGTACAAAATATATAGACTAGGGTTTAAGCCCGAAGAACTGTCAACTTAAAGAAGGCAAATTGAATGCCGAAGCGTTCCTCTTGATCCTTCTTCTGGCCCCTTCCTCCGAAGGTCTCAGTCAGGGGTACACCAAATGTTCTCTATGCGCACTCTGGTCTCTATCAGACTCAAGGGCTCTTTCTAATGTTTCCTCGGGTCCTTTTCAGATTTCAGTTCTCGTCCATATCAGACGTAATTAGGAATAGCCTGTTTACCTGATGAAGTGGACACAGGCCAGCTCATTGTAATGTATCATATAACCATTGTCACGTTTACGTGTATGTTCGGGGTAGTCAAACATATCAGCAATGATGTCACTTTCCGCTTCGATTGTAACCATCACAGGGAAACAGTATGAATGATTTATCAACCATAGGAGTTGTACAACCGTTAGTGTGTAATGGGTTAATATATCATCAGCTTTCATATACGAAACATATTCAATAACAATCAATAAAGCAAATAATATCATCAATGTAATTCAAATTTATTTAGTTAGAGCTTTTTACACATGTACTCATTCAATGTGGGGTTTTTTTTCACATCGTTAAGAGGAATGAGAATGTTTAATAAGACACAAAAATTCTACGTTAATATAATATCTAATGCGGTGGCCTAGTGTGTAAAACCGGAAGGTACCCATTACATGTGTCAGTGTATTCAACGTCGAAGGTTCATTCCCTGTTGGAATCTGTTCTATTTTTTTTTAATGAAAAGAAATCCATTTTTCTACATTTTAAATTGATACTTATCAATCTTACATTGTCAAAACTTTAAAGGAAACAAAAGAAAAAAATAGAGAATCTCGTAAGTAATATAAAGCACAAGGCAAACCATTAATGGTAGAACAACCATGTTGTATCATATACGTCATGTAAGCTTATCACATATACTTCATGTAAGCTTATCACATATCCTTCATGTAAGCTTATAACATATACTTCATGTAAGCTTATCACATATACTTCATGTAAGCTTATCACATATACTTCGTGTAAGCTTATCACATATACTTCATGTAAGCTTATCACTTATACTTCATGTAAGCTTGTCACATATACTTCATGTAAGCTTACCACATATACTTCATGTAAGCCTATCACATATCCTTCATGTAAGATTATCACAATTACGCAGATAAACAATAGGCAGTGACATTGGACGACACACATTTAGATAAACTTCACTATGTAACTTTTTATGAGGCGTATCATGAATCAATGCATGTAAGTTGTATTTGTTTGTTTCAACATATTTCATTGGACAAAAACAATTGAACAAATGGATTAGACAACAGGCTTAGCCTATATAGGTCTTCTCCTAACCGGTATAGATGGACAGAAAGCATAAATTTAATACATAGCTCAACAAGACACACTCATAAACACTTACAAACATATAGGCTAAAACATTCAACCAAGTTATAATTATAAGAAAGAAAAAGAAACATTAATTGAAGACATTTGATAACTTTTGCAATACTTTCTTAGCATATCCTATATATGTTTGTGCACTCAGACCACACTCCATAGCACACGTACACCTACCCACCTTAAATAACCTATAGAAAATATAAAAGGTAATGACAACAGTCCTACTTCTAATTAAATATGTTAGTAGCAGAAATGTAATTTTAAACTTTTGAGAGAATAAATAAATTATCATCAGTAGATAGATAAGCATTACTAGATGTAAGTAGATCAACAGATGAATATCCAAAATGATTAGTGATGTCAGTTATGAAACGTCTGTAGTTAGTATAAAGTGGACAGAATAGTTTTCAGCATTTTCACAAGATGCGCCACAACAGAAAGATGGATCAATTATCAAGTGATCATTGAATTTATCAAAATTTTAATTGCTAGCATTATAACGTAATTGACACAGTAATTCATTTAGTTTTCTTGGATTACAAGTGATGGAGTCTTCAGAAATGTTCCTGGGAGGTGTCTGAAATTTGTAAATTTCCTTTTTAAAGAACTGATAGTCAGAGAGGTGACAGAATGATCGAGATTGTTCCATAGGCGCATAGCATCAGGAAAGAAACTAGGGTTGAAGATGCAAGTTCTAAATTGAGGAATGTTAAAAAAACTATTTGCCCGTAGATGGTGTTTGACTTGTATATTAATATGAGATTCCATGATATCAAATAAAGAATCAGGTGTTAAGTGGTTGAGGATTTTATACATTAAGACGAGTTTATGCTTATTCTGCCGATTTTTTAATTTTTCAAAACCTGTTTCATAGCATAATGTATGGTAAGATGTACCACTTATTAGGCCAGTTATCATTTTCCTAGCTTCAATTTGAACAGATTCAAGTAGTTTTTCTTCCCGAATGTTACAGTTGCCCCAGACAGAAGGGGCATATTATAAATAGGACGAATATAGGAGAGATATAGTAGTTCTAAAGATTTCCTATCAATTATATATTTTAGCATACGCAGAATATATAATCTTTTACATGATTAAACATAAATATATTTAACATGATCACCCCAAGAACCATTAGAATTAAATACTACGCCGAAATGTTTATGCGAATTATTTTCATGTATTATCTGATTGTCAAATATAAGTAAGTGATGCTGTCTACTTTTCATAGTTACAGTTAATGCAATAGTTTTTTGATGATTAAAGTTAATTTTCTAGAATGTAGCCCAATTATTAATGGATTCAAGATCGTCGTTAAGTTCTTCAGCTGGAGAAGTTACATCTTTGTCAAAAATTACATAATGAGACGTATCATCAGCAAAAAGTGTTAATTACATGAGTTGATATATTAATGAATAAAAGAAATGAAAAGGGACCAAGAACAGAACCTTGTGGATCACCAGCAGAAATTGATTTAAAATTAGAAGCATAACCTTTAAAAAAAATAAGTTGTTTTCCGTCAGATAAATGACTTTCAATTCATTTAAAGAGATTACCAGAGATACCATATTTTTTAAGTTTATATAGAAGGCCTTTATGCCATACCCTATCGAATGCTTTGCTAATATCACAGAAAACCAATATTATATCTTTACTTTTACATAAATTGTTAATAATTGAATCGTATATAGAATTTAACTGATTGACTGTAGAATCTCTACGCTGATACACACAGACTGGTTTTCACTAATGATATGGTGTTTTGTTATAAAATCAAACACATATTTAAATACTATCTTTTCTAAAATTTTGTTTACACAGGAAGTTATAGTAATAGGTCTGTAGTTACAACGATCATCCACAGCACCCTTACCTTTATATAAAGCAGTAACATTGGGGGATTTCCAAGACTGTGGTATCTTACCAGATGTGATAGTTTTCTGAAAGAGTATTTTTAGAGGTGTTACTATAGAAGGCAGACTATTTTAAATTATTTTAGGGGTAACGTTGGTCCAGAAAGGTTAGACTCGCTCCGCCTCCTTTACAAAGACAAACCTTTTTTTACAAATACACATTCATAGATATTCAAACAACAAGCCTTTGATTTCTTGAAACGTTACGAAATATTAATTTAACACATACTTAAATATTGTTTTTTCATATGGTTAAGAGAAATAAGAGAGTTTTATAACATGCGTCATAATGTGTATTCAATTCACACTCCGAAACAGACTGATTGAGTAAAGTATGAAGGCCGCAGCACGAAACCCCCGACTTGACCAACGATTTACTCTGCTTGAGAGCGAGCGGCGATTCCGCAGGTTTATTTTTCATTTTTTTATCAGTCGTAGTGGTTATGTGTCAGGCTTCTGTGCTTTTGTGATTTTACCTCGACATTCCCGTTACGCGCCCCAAATACATCAACATGTCCATCAAACCTCCAACGCTCGCTTAAGGGAGCATAGTCTGTAAAACGTGTGTGCTAAAGTTCACCCCCAATCTGGTCCACCGTTGGCGGTGACACAATATGATTCAAGACGACAAGAGTTAGGTCCCTTCGACTATAACGTTGTTCCTGCGAGTGTCGTTGCAACCAAAATGTCCAAAATTTCAACCCTTTACAAGAATGCGAGACCGTGCATTTGATCAAATAACATGTTACTCATATACCGTTTGAACCACAACAATATGGTGTACTGCTGGACGCCCAACTTAAAACCCCGTCTGGCGCCTATAATATTTCTCTTGTGTACGCCTAGATGGCCGTGAATGTAAAATATACACGTAATTACATATAAATATTGGTTTATACATGTGTATTGAAATGGCCGACTGATGTAAATCCTCCCCACCCCCATATGTGTAATAATTATGATGTTTCTTTTCTCCAACATCTCCATACCAACACACATAACATGGCCGTAAGACACAATGTATTTGTCTATGTGAATTGTCTTTACTGTTCTATGACGTCATCAGTTATGTTACCATGGGCGCAACAGTTAACAATTCAACTCAGCGACCTTCGATAAAGACTAAGTACTGCATCAGTTTTGAACGCTCTCCCAAGCTATATTTCTGTCCGTCGAACACCCGCCCTGAACAAATCTAGACCTTCAGTACATGTACAATGCTGTGTGAACGGATCCGTGTCCAGGACTAACCCGACGTGCGATGATAACGGTAAGTTGCCGGTTGTTTATACAAGAAACAGGTCGCTTTTCTCTCAATATACGAAATGACATGACACTCGTCATAATGTGTTTACCCGTTTACACACGAGTTTCTCATCGCATGCGATGAGACCGAGTAAATGTGTATACATAAGATCGACGGATTCCCACTGACTCCAATACAGACTGATTGAGAAAAGCATGAATGCCGCATCACGAAACCCGCAACTTGACCAACGATTCACTCTGCTTGAGAGCGAGCGGGATTCCGCAGAGCCTGTGAACAGATTGTGCAACTGAAGTTACATCTTTGTTAACAATTACATAGAGAGACGTATCATCAGCAAAAAGTTTTACATTTGTGTTATTTTCATGAGCAATAACATTGAATGAATAAAATAAATAAACAAGACCAAGAACAGAACCTTCAGGAACATCAGCTGTATTTAATTTAAAATTAGAAGCAGAACCTTCATAAATAACACGTTGTTTTCTGTCAGATAAATAACTTTCTAACCATTTAAAGAGATTCCAGACATACCATATTTTTTAAGTTTATATAGAAGTCCTTTATGCCATACCCTACGCTGAAACACAGACTGGTTTTCACTAATGATATGGTGTTTTGTTATAAAATCAAACACATGTTAAGATACTATCTTTTCTTAAATTTTACTTACACATGAAGTTATAGCAATAGGTCTGCAGTTACAAGGATCATCCACAGCACCTTTACCTTTATATAAAGCTGTAACATTGGGGGATTTCCAAGACTGTGGTATCTTACCAGATGTGATAGTTTTCTGAAAGACCTTCAGTATATGTACAATACTGTGTGCACGGACCCGTGTCCAGGACTAACCGATGTGTGATGATAACGGTAAGTTGCCGGTTGTTTATACAAGAAACGGGTCGCCTTTCTCTCAATCTACGAAATGACATGACACGCGTCATATTGTGTATAATTGTGTACACACGAGTTTCTCATCGCATGCGATGACACCCGAGTAAATGTGTATATATAAGATCGACGGACAATGTATAGGTAAAATTCAATTCACACTCCAATATAGTCTGATTGAGAAAAGCATGAGTGCCTCAGCACGAAACCCGCAACTTGACCAACGATTCACTCAGCTTGAGAGCGAGCGGCGATTCCGCAGAGCCTGTGGAGATAATATGCAACTGAAGTTACATCTTTGTTAACAATTAAAAAAAGAGACGTATCATCAGCAAAAAGTTTTACATTTGTGTTGATTGCATGAGCAATAACATTTATGAATAAAATAAATAAAAAAGGACCAAGAACAGAACCTTGGGGAACACCTGCAGAAATTGATTTAAAATTAGAAGCATAACCTTCAAAAATAACATAACTTTCTAACCATTTAAAGGTATTCCAGACATACCATATTTTTAAGTTTATATAGAAGGCCTTTATGCCATAACCTATCGAATGCTTTGCTAATATCACAGAAAACCAATCTTATATCTTTAACTTTATATAAATTGTTAATAATTGAATCGTATATAGAAATTAACTGATTGACTGTAGAATCCCTACGCTGAAACACAGACTGGTTTTCACTAATGATATGGTGTTTTGTTATAAAATCAAACACATGTTTAGAAACTATCTTTTCTAAAATTTTGTTTACACAGGAAGTTATAGTAATAGGTCTGTATTTACAACGATCATCCACAGCACCCTTACCTTTATATAAAGCAGTAACATTGGGGGATTTCCAAGACTGTGGTATCTTACCAGATGTGATAGTTTTCTGAAAAAGTATTTTTAGAGGTGTACCTATAGAAGGCAGAAGATCATTGGTCCAGGAAGGTTAGACACGCTCCGCTTCCTTAACAAACCTTTTTTTTTAACAAATGCACATTCATAGATATTCAAACAACAAGCCTTTGATTTCTTGAAACGTTACGCGATATTAATTTAACACATACTTAAATATTGTTTTTTCATATGGGAAAGAGAAATTAGATAGTTTTATAACACGCGTCATAATGTGTATTCAATTCACACTCCAATTCAAACTGATTGAGAAAAGTATGAAGGCCGCAGCACGAGAGCTCCGACTTGACCAACGATTTACTAATTGTTTGAGAAAAGTATGAAGGCCGCAGCACGAAACACCCGACTTGACCAACGATTTACACTGCTTCAGAGCGAGCGGCGATTCCGCAGAGCCTGTGAACAGATTGTGAAACTGAATTACAAGCTTGATGAGGTGCAGTCCCGTTACCTCGGCGCCAAGAGAGACGGACTACGAACCTTTCGCTACAACTACAGACTTCGACTGTCGGTTATCGAAGGCCTCCGGAACATGTACTACGACTATGCCTACCAGAAGGCTGAAGACATATCCGGACTAAGAAATGCCCTGTATGGCTAAATTGTAGACGTTGTATCGGGATCAGAAGACGAAGAATAACTGAGATGCGGTCTTAAATCCTAACAACGGCTCTTTTTAGAGCCATCCACTTTCCTCGAAAAGTGTCCATTGCGCTCGAAATTATGCTTAAAAAACCTGTGTGTTGCTGGGTTTTTTTCATTTGTTGATCAGTCGTAGTGGTTATGTGTCAGGCTCCTGTGCTTTTGTGATTTTACCTCGACATTCACGTCACGCGCCCCAAATATATCAACATGTCCATCAAACCTCCCACGCTCGCTTAAGGGAGCATAGTCTGTTAACACGTGTGTGCTAAATTTCACCCCCAATCTGGTCCACCGTTGGCGGTGACACAATATGATTCAAGACGACAAGAGTTAGGTCCCTTCGACAGTAACGTTGCTCCTGCGAGTGTCGTTAACACCACAATGTCCAAAATTTCAACCCTTTACCAGAATGCGAGACCGTGCATTTGATCAAACTACATGTTACTCATATGCCGTTTGAACCACAACAATATGGTGTACTGCTGGACGCCCAACTTAAAACCACGTCTGGCGTCTATAACATTTCTCTTGTGTACGCCTAGATGGCCGTGAATGTAAAATATACACGTAATTACATATAAATACAATTGGTTTATACATGTGTTTTGAAACGGCCGACTGATGTAAATCCTCCCCACCCCCATATGTGTAATAATTACCATGTTTCTCCTCTCCAACATCTCCATTCCAACACGCATAACATGGCCGTAAGACACAATGTATTTCAGTGTCTTATGTGAATTGTCTTTACTGTTCTATGACGTCATCATTTATGTTACCATGGGCGCCACAGTTAACAAGTCAACTCAGCGACCGTCGATAAAGGCTAAGTACTGCATCAGTTTTGAACGCTTTCCCAAGCTATATTTCTGTCCGCCGAACACCCGCCCTGAACAAATCTAGACCTTCAGTACATGTACAATGCTGTGTGAACGGATCCGTGTCCAGGACTAATCCGACGTGCGATGGTAACGGTAAGTTGCTGGTTGTTTATACAAGAAACAGGTCGCCCTTCTCTCAATATACGAAATGACATGACACGCGTCAAAATGTGTTTACCCGTTTACACACGAGTTTCTCATCGCATGCGATGACACCCGAGTAAATGTGTATATATAAGATCGACGGACACTGTATTGGTAAAATTCAATTCCCACTGACTCCAATACAGACTGATTGAGAATAGCATGAATGCCGCAGCACGAAACCCGCAACTTGACCAACGATTCACTCTGTTTGAGAGCGAGCGGCGTTTCCGCAGAGCCTGTGAACAGATTGTGCAACTGAAGTTACATCTTTGTTAACAATTACATAAAGAGACGTATCATCAGCAAAAAGTTTTACATTTGTGTTAATTTCATGAGCAATAACATTAAATGAATAAAATAAATAAACAAGACCAAGAACAGAACCTTGAGGGCCACCAGCTGTATTTAATTTAAAATTAGAAGCAGAACCTTCATAAATAATACGTTGTTTTCTGTCAGATAAATAACTTTCTAACCATTTAAAGAGATAGAAGGCAGAAGATTTTTTAATTATTTTAGGGGTAACATTGGTCCAGGAAGGTTAGACACGCTCCGCTTCCTTTACAAAGACAAACCTTTTTTTACAAATGCACATTCATAGATATTCAAACAACAAGCCTTTGATTTCTTGAAACGTTACGAGATATTAATTTAACACATACTTAAATATTGTTTTTTCATATGGTTAAGAGAAATAAGATAGTTTTATAACACGCGGCGTCATAATGTGTATTCAATTCACACTCCAATACAAACTGATTAAGAAAAGTATGAAGGCCGCAGCACGAAAGCCCCGACTTGACCAACGATTTACTAACTGATTGAGAAAAGTATGAAGGCCGCAGCACGAAACCCCCGACTTGACCAACGATTAACTCCGCTTGAGAGCGAGCAGCGATTCCGCAGAGCCTTTGAACAGATTGTGCAACTGAATTACAAGCTTGATGAGCTGCAGTCCCGTTACCTCGGCACCAAGAGAGACGGACTACGAACCGGAAAGCCTCCGGAACATGTACTACGACTATGCCCACCAGAAGGCTGATGACATATCCGATATAAGAAAGGACCTGTATGGCGAAATTGTGGACGTTTTTTCGGGATCAGAATATGAAGAATAACTGAGATGCTGTCTTAAACGGCTCTTTTCAGAACACCACATGACATGTTGTTTGCAATTGTTCAGGTAAAATCTTAATAAATTATATACATACTGTTAAAACATGTTCCTATAGACATGTCATAATATTTAAACTACAGGATGGATTGATTCATATATCTGCAATTGTATGCCACATGGTAACAAATATCCCGACTTCAGCATTAAAAACTGGAAATGATTGTAACTCACAATAATTAATTAACTCATAAGAAATTGTGAGGTAACAACTATGGTTACATATTGAACAGGACTACCACATTTTGTATCTACTGGCTAAATATATGATAGCATTAGTGTCAGACGAAATTCCATGCACAGACAGACACACTTGGGTATAATGAACTACATTAATATGGTATTACCAAGTTACATGAGCAACACCACTGTATCCACTATATTTACCGTTTAACTAGTTGGCAAAGTGATGATTGGGATACACACTGACCTCTCTTCCGCTTTGGAATATTTGTTGCAGTATCCTTGAATAAACTGCGTAAAATAGTAATGTATAAATGATAAATCTATAATATTTATTGTAATATATTTACCCTCTATTACTATACATGTATAAGAATTATTTACACATTTACAGCTGTGGTGTTACATATTTTGACATGTTTAGTGCAATCAATGTTAATTGAAAAATGTACAACATATATATATATATATATATATATATATAGTAGATAATAAATAAATAAGTCCTTGCGAAGGAAAATATAGAATAAAAACATTTTTTTCAGATCGTCCGCTATATACAGTCCACCTGAAGAAAGAAGTCGAAGAAGGCAGGAAGACCTAGCGGTAGATCTTGGATACCTATATATAAATAAAAAATATGCAACACCATTTGGTAAATAACTTACAGGTTTTATAAAAACCATCACCTCTGGCATGTTTATTTATTGCTCCAGGGACACTATCTCAAATTTCATTAACATAATATATGAGCTTGTAACAGATATAATACTTCTCAAACAGTTTCAAGCCTTGCATACATATCTATCATAAGTATACCTCTTGTTGGGTGCTGATGTTGATTGACTACTTCCCGAAGTACTTGGCACCTGGATGTCAGGAATATGTTCCTGGATATTTGTCACCACCTCCACATGTACAGGACAGGGGCTTGCATTGTTGACATTTGGAGTACTATTAGATGACAAAACATGCATATGTGATACATATAATTAATGTTCCATGTTTGTATTTATACTCTACAGAAAATCCAGAATTGTCTAATTTGCATACTACAGAACAATGAATATCATACAGTTACAATCATGATAAACAATCAATGTAAGGACTTACACAGTAGTTTTTGTTCAAATAATGGATGTCTCCATTCATAATACATTTCATATCATCTTTCAGTTTTTGGACCTACAGTTGGAGGTCAGGTTGACTTAAAAATAGTGCAATGCACACCTTGATGTTTCAACAACATATGAGAAACACATATATCTAACAGATACTACTACACTCACTTTTCTACACTGATTTTAAAACAAAATGAAATGTTTTCATAAAGTATGTTTCTTACCTAATCTGAATATCTGTTCCTGTCACTGGTTGAGTCTGTTCACCAGATGATGCAAATTGCTCTCCTGCTTCTTCGATTTCTTGTGTGAGGTTTGTCAAACCGCATGAGAATATAAATTAAACATAATCCTATGCAGAAGAAAACATTTCAATACATAACTTAAAATCAAAGCATGAAAATCAAAATACAGATATCATACAAGATACGAGATACAGGAATGTTTATTTAGAGTCGTGTTTGTAACAATGCAACTTTAGCTCAGAAGAGCTATTCTTACGACTATATATAACAATCAAAATTAATAAAAACAACAAAATATCACAAAGGTAGCATGCATCACAGATGGTTGAATAAAAAGTAAAATAGCACGGAAAGATTAAAGGTCATGCAAACATAAAGCTCATGCAGCATATAAATTAATTTAACAGACGTTTCAGTCTAATGTTCATATATGCCAATATGGCAAAAATTAAAAATTGACAGAATACATGCTAATATAGCATAATCTAAAACAACAATACAAACATTGATAAACAATAATTAGGAAGTTACAGCATAAAAAAGAAAAATTACACAAAAGAAAGTAAGCAGCATTAAGATCTAAAATTATGGCAACTATTTCTGGAGCAATAAAACGAAAAAATAAGAGCCAAAAAATCAATCTTTCATCTTTGTACAGGTGGAACATGTACAGATGGGACCATCCCAGATGTGAACCAGCCTCCGGAATTCTGGGAAGCATTCACATCTATGCAATTCGTTTGGAAGACTGTTCCACATCCACACCCGGGCCGCCTCAAACGAGAAGGATTTCCGCCCATACCTGAAAGTTTTTACAGATTTGATGCTGACTGTGAAGTCCCTTCTGAAATCATAAGCAGATTCCTTAAGTTTTACCAAGTAAAGTATATAATCAGGAGAAATTTTGTGTAGTATTTTAAAACTTCACAGCCCATATCTTTTAGCCTCTTAACATGTAAAAGAGTACTATTAGTAGATTTTGAAAGCTGACTAAAAGATGAGACATAATCACTCTCCACGAATCTCAGTGTACGCTCCTGAATCTTTTCCATGTTTCTCACACTTCTCAAGCTAGTAAAATGCCAAACGAGTGGGCAGAAATGAAAACTGGATATAATAAAAGAATTGTATATGATTGTTTTGTTACAAAAAACTCCAATTCTTTTAAGAACATTAAGCTGTCTAGAAGCCTTTGAGCAAAGGGCCGGTTTCCAAAACGGTCCCTTCTCTGATTCAAATTTCCTGTTGGTGGTGCATTGCCCATGCCGTTGTGGGCACAAATCTATAAAGTATAAAGATTTAGGTCACTTGGTTTGTTTTTTATGGCTCCTCAAAGTTGTACCTTTCAGAAGCTGTCTAAGTGTTGATAAAATGTGCATGTTATGTAAAATATTAATGAAAATCTAATCAAATGATGGTCACCGTAAAGAATACATTCATGGCATGATTGTGACAAAAAATCATGTTTCCATCGCGCCATTTGGCTGTTTTATGGAAGAAACAATCTCAAAAATGCCATTTTCGATGATAACATTTTAGACACAAAAACTGTGTTTTTTAGAGAATACACCCTTTTATGGGCGTTGGATGCAAACCAATTTTTATCCTATTAAACAGTACGTAATATGCTATTGATGAGAGGAAAAATCATCAAAATGTAAGTGGTGGAACATTTTCAAATGTTGGGTTGAATTAGCCTATGGTTGAATTGCCGATTTTCGACTTTCTTTAGATAATTAACAAAAAAACGAGAGTATTTGCTCGGTATGTTGAGAATATGTACACAGATATGAAAAAAAGTGAGAGAAACACTTTTTCATAAAAAAAATCCAAGATGGCTACTTCACAAGTCCCCGTGGTTGAAGACATTGGCTGACAAATAGACAGAACAACAAACAAAACGTGTTCCTTATGATTTTGGTTGGTTTTCGCATTTACGGGAGTGTTCATAGCTACGGGCGATTGTATAATACCTATATTTATAAGTTTGGTTAGTCACATGGTAACGGGGATCTTTCATATCGAGCCCCAAACATACTTTCGACATATGCACTCCGTTGCCGCATGGAAAACTATTTCAAGTTTTGTCGGAATTTCTTTACCTGTGGTTGTAATGGTCGAGGGTTTTCCAGCGTCCTGTAATACCCAAGGTAGTACAAGATACTGGAGATGTGCGCACACATTCCCATCGTTCTCTCTCCAACTGGGCACTGGCAGTAGTAGTCCTTTATTGGGGCCTCAACATCGGGTGAAACGGTGAACCGTATCCAAACGTTATATTTCGTTTGGCTTTTGTGTCGAGAATGTATTTGACATCGGAGAAGGTCTGGGGAGTGCTGGTAAAGCCACACCTCATAGTCTCCGTCATCACTTAAATGTTCGGCGATGTAACCAGGAGCCAGAGATATCTGATACGTTCCACACGTAATGGTTCTCAAGTAATCAAGATCGAGACGGGGAAACAGTACGGAAGATGCATCCATCTTGACAAACTCGGACCTTGCCCGTCTAGATAGATCCGGATCTGTCTTGACTCTCTGAGCTAAACCATTCGGTGTTGTCAAACGGTCCTTCATACGTTCAGCCATTAGCCTATCTTTGGCATCTCTCTCTGGAGATCTCTGGTAGATCGGTCCTCTAATACCATTCAGACAGGCTGTGACGGTTCGAAGCAAAGCCTCGATGACATTGATAAAGCTGTTAGACACCAATTGCGTTCGGAAGAACGTCCAGTGTTTCAGACGACCATGATAGGATTCCACAATCCACCTCGATTTGGTGATAGTTCTGTCAAGATTTGCTTGGACGTCAGAATGTTGACTTTGACCGGGTTTCAGGTATGACGGCATGCTAGCATTGAGGCCAGAGGCTTCGAGAACTGGTAGGACATCTCTAAAACCTCGGTCAACGACAACGTTGTCGTCTGGTTGTAGCCAAGTAACTAGCTTGTCCATGACTTTTTTTGTAATTGTAGCATCATTTTCGCTGCCAGTGAATGGTCCTACTGTGTCCAGAATGTAGCCATCTGGTAAGGCGATGCTCATGAATTTGAGATAGTTTCTCTTCTTCTGGCCACAGTAGGACATTCTCTGGAGCTTGTGGTCGGAGCTTTTCTGGATATAAATATAGGTGCCATCTAATATGGCAGTGGCTTTATCTCCAAAAAATGCTTCTGAAAAGACAGTATTGTGCCCGAGCAACTGTTCTCTTGTCAAGTGATCCGGACCTAGAAATTGTGGGACTATCGATGTGTCTAATGCCTGTACTATGGAGTGGAAAGTTTTGGACGCATTTGACTTGGAAATTCCAAAAAGAGAAAAACACTGACTCCAGGAAATGTCGGTTTTCAGTTTTACCCGGAACAGTAATAGAGCATCGTGTGTAGTCTTGGTATATATACCAGATGAAAGATATGGGGAACAGTGCGAGTGGATTTTGAGGAACTGATCCTTGGACCAACCTGTCCAGGCCATGCATGCCGAGTTATCAAGAGAATAACTGCTTATTGTAAACGCAGACTGGTTCTGTGAAAGGACGAGCGACACCTCTAGGAGGTCATTAATGATTTCGGACGATTTTGATGGTAACTGAGATTCCAAGGAACCTCTACCATCAAGGACAACCTCTGTAGACGGATCTAAGTCGTTACCAATAAGGTGAATGGAGCAGACGCGGGATGAGGTGGGACACCACAGTTTGTGTGAATAGATCAGGTGATGTCTTGCACGTTTTGGTAAGACTGATGATTTTGTTCCATTTCTTGCAAAGGTAACAAGACAGAGACAGCATTTTTTGTGTGAAGATGATCCATTCAAAAGATCATGAAGGGTCAGCAACGGCAGGATATGGGACGGGGAGTCGTCTTCTTCCTCTATTTCCTGGTTCTGCTCGGGTTCAGGTTCAGGCTGATTTTTGTTCCGAAGATACTTCATGTAGCACTTCTGGCAAATAAGTGCTTGTTCCTTTGCTGACATCAATCCTTGTTGCACCAGCGTATCTAGGAGCCATTTATATTGTGGACTATTTACATTGCGTGCACTTCTGTTCTTATTGCCACTACGTTTCTTGAAGTATACTTGACACCCTTCTCCAACACATTTACCCTCCATCTTGAAACAATAACGATTGGTTTATGAAGCGTCGATAAAGTAACAAAATAGCAAGCCACCGATGATTGCTGTAAACAGCTAATACTTAGTAGTTTGGTACAATTATGCGAAAATGTGTGATAAATAACGAACAACTAATTACACAAAATAACAAGACAATATAATAAATCACATTCAATACCTCCAAGAAGCGCAGAATTGATTGATTACTTAGAACAAAATAAAGTATTTCATATGGATAATCTATCTATTCGATGTGGCGTGGTCGGCAGGCACAAAGAAAGTGAGACAAGTCAGGGTCCCAACCCTGACAGAGCCACAACGCTTTGGAGATGGGACAATAAAACAAGGAAAGTGAGACAAGAATAGCTAGCGTCGAGTCAATGATTCCGTAAACGTATAGACAAAGACAAGAAGATACGGATAAATGTACAAGGCCACACGATCAGAAAATTCAGAAGAGGACAACTTGAGATAGAACAGTATTCATGTATCAGGGTGTCCTCAGTGTAAATCTTTATATCGATACTGTTTATTTAGTCGTTACACATCATAAAACTGTCATGAAAATATCCGCTCTGATATTCAATATAAAAGTTTGTATATAATAAGCTATATAATAGGGTTTCAGACAAGGTTGTTACTCATTTCCCCTTTTCTTTCAATTTACAACCACATTCAGGCGGCGATATGAGAACGTTCCACCACATGGAATTAGCTGATTTTTGGTACACATATGAAACAAGTAAAGCTCTATCCGATTTTCTGATGGAAATTTGCATCCAAAACTATATAACGGGAGAAAATTGCAATTTTATGGCATTTTTCTTCATAATTGTGTCTCTGCAAGTGCATTTTCATCCGAGAATTTTTTTTTTTATGTTTTATGAATAAACACGATGTTTTGGAAATATTTATCAAAAGAAATTTATACTATGTTGCGAATTACAATTTCGAGATAACCTTCTTTTATTTACGAACTTATGTCTTTGATGCTGAAATTGACAACTTTATAAAAATACATTTTCACTGAAATTATGAAATCTGGGTGTCGGAAAGGTGTAAAATTATTCTTCGGAAAAGAAAAAAACAGTAGTTGAGCTAGATAAGAAATTATACGGGGGCAGGCTCCTATGGAGAATTAACATTACTGGAAACAGGCCCTTTCACTGTTTTTTCAGGCTTAATGGTTACATTTTCTATTTCGAAAGAATTAAATGTCTCAATAGATTTCCTTCCTAGACATATGGCCTGAAATTTATCAGGATTTGCCCTCATGTGGTTTTTGTTAAACCAGTTAACTAAGTTTGAACAGTATGTTTCAATGGAGTGGTTAAGAACAAGAGGGTCCTTGTTGGATGAACTCACTGTGTTGTCATCCGCACAATTACAGAGTTTGGATGATTTGACATATAAGAACATATTATTAATAAAGATGTTAAAAAGTAGGGGCCCCATAATTGAGCCCTGAGGGACTCCCTTGCGCACTTCTAACCAGTTATTGCATTTGGAGCCCAACTTGACCTATTGTAATTTGTTACCCAGATACATGTAGCTAGATACCAGGTCCACTGAACCAGAACTGAGACCATACGCATCTAACTTTCTTAGCAACAGATCATGAGGAAGGCAGTCAAAAGTCTTTGAAAGATCAATGAGGATGGCAGCGACATACTCACATTTGAATAGTAGTGAAATACATTGTTTTTTCACTTTCCTCACAAATATAATTCAATTATCACCATCATTGTCAGTGTTACCTGTATGTGTATTTATCAGGAAAATTCCACTTGGAAACATTCCAATAAGTTTCCATACAGAATTTCACCAGTACACAACATCATAATTACCCAAACACCAGGTTATCGAATTCCAGGACTCTTGTCAAAACGTGGAGAAGCCAGTTCGGGAAGCAAACTTTGTTGTAGAACGCTGACAGTTTTCTCACCATTGACTCCCAAAGTGTAGAGTTTTTGTATATTCTTTCCACATTGAAGTCGTATGGGTGGTCAGTCCTCACAACAAAATCAAGCCATTGCAACGAACATACACCTAGCAAACATTGACATTGGTAAAAGTACTTTTCTCTTCCATCGTCTCGCTTTAGCAGCTTGCTGGCATTTGGACACACAGCTGGTCTGTAGTTGTAGTCTCTGCATCTGTTTCCTGTAGATGGTTGTGAAAGGTTTACCTGCCTCTGTTCCAGTAACACTTTGCCATATTGTGGGACTCTAGGTAGGCCCGAGATTGTAGCGTAGTGCTACAGCATAGCATCTTGTATTCCAGGCTCATTTACAATGATTGTAAATCTTGCCTCCATCATATTTCAAACGCACAGTCATCCAATTTTCTGCCAGGTTGGTGATGTTATTCCCTAAAAGGCGGCAACTTTTTGCGGCATACCTGTCTAGTAGTCTGCTGATACTTTCCAACATATTGGAGTCCACTGAAAGCATACTATTATGATACCCTCCTTTGCGGGAATCTTCCTGTGCCAGTAATGATGCTCCTTCATTCCAATAGTATGCCTATGCACTCATTATATCCTGATGGTCATCATCTTCAGCATAATCAGTGTTTGGAGCTTCTGATGTTAACTGCTTTGTTGTGCAGAAATCATTTGAACAATTAGTGTGGTCACCAAACAAATGACGAAAGCTGTTGCGGATATCATGTGCCAGTAGTTTGGCACCAGTATGTTTATCTGTGGATTTAGACCGCATAGGGATAGCACACCTGATGGAACTGGTTATCCTTATCCTTTCAGCTTTTGTCAGTTTTCCCTTCCCTTTGAACTGTGGGTTTTCCTCCACCAGTTTCTCTAAGTTTGATCTAATACATTTACAGACATGGTTGGAACATTCTGTTTTAGTTACTTTTTGCCCCGATATTGGAATTTCCTGTTGAATTTTAGCAAAAACTGTCACCATCTCGACTTATGCTGAAAAATCTTTCTTATCGGCATATCAGAACCCATCCACATTTATGTCCGATTCCATGGCCTGAGATGACTCATACCTGTTCTGGAAACACTTGTGGGCTCGTGGTCGGGTCTTCAGGGTCTTAGCACGGCTGTAAATGTAGCAGTACTTGTTCCATATTCCAACATAAAGTATTTTTTGTCCTCGCTCCGATAATAATGGCGACACCACCAAGGGCATTGTAAGAGTGCTTATGGGACCGCTTACTCCATCCCCCATCGCAAATGACTGTCACTGCTGGTACACCGAAATTGTAAACAATAACATAATTTATTGAAATAGGCAACATTATACATTTTACATTTAACATTGGTTATTAATGATGAGGCCCCGAGAGCCTGTATCGCTCACCTGGATAATAAAGCAACCATGGAAAATTACATAATAATACTGCAACTATATCCAAATATTGGCATTGTCTCTCAGCAAGATGCATCCGTGACAATGTCCTTTAAAGATTAACTTTAATTTACATTGCAGGTGAAAATGCGAATTTGAATCGCCGCCATTTTGTAATGTTCAGCGAAGCGACTCGCTCGTTTTTCAAACTTTGACCTGGATGTGCGGCAAAGTTATAATGTCAAACTGAACAATTACTAAACACATAGATACACAAGGACAATATCTTTAATGTGGTATGCGCACTAGTTCGTATGTTTTACAATAAATTAATTAGACGATAAAAACTTACCCATTGCTTCATCACGTCTTGTTCTTCTTTGTGCGCTCGGCTCAATAATGTCAAGGTCAATTGCTTTGGGATACACTAAATCTGATTGGTCAATATCATTTCAAAAAGTTGCACAAAGCCAATGAAAATACACGTCTCTTACACTCTTGGAAAAACTTGACCGCGATCAGCGGATGCGGCAAGTAAGGTTAATGAGTGCGATAAGATAACCGACGATAACACCGATGACCCGGGTCCAGCCGATGGTGGAAAATAGCACCATTTCGCATTTTCAATCCGTTATAACTCTGTTAATATGCATTTTATTTTTATACACTTTTCAGAATGTTTCAACATGGTACTTTTGTTCAATGTTCGTTTTTTTCTTGTTATTTGAATTCAATATTAAAATCATGGTAATTAGTCAAAGTTGGCTAATCAGCCAATATCGGCTAACTAAGGCCGTGGGCCCCACTAACATATAGAAAGATCAAGGGTCATGAAACAGTCTAACCTCACATGTTGCATCGACATACCGATGGAAAAGGCATACACCACTACTGTGACCTTTGACTCAATCACTTCAAAATTTTGTCCCAATACAGCTTGCATCAATGCTATATTTACTGTAAGGTATGTGTATACAAAATACCTACCATTTCTGCCCTAATTAGCCATTTCAGTAACATAAGGCATCTGTCAGCTTTGAACTTTATCCTCATGACCTCGGAAGTTTGTCACTACATAATTGGCTACGATAATGTAATGTATATGTGTATACAAAAAACCTACTGTTTACGAGATAATTAGCCATTTCAATATGTAATGTACCGTCTACAGAAGTCAAGGGCCTTACCTCTAGTAAATATTGAATGAACCTCATGGCGTTCTAGGAGACACCAGTTCATTTGAGGTATAACAAGTGTGAACTGTTTCATCCAAATACATGCATAAACAAAGGAGGTGTGGGAGCTACAATTTTTTGTCTACATACAGAGGGAGGGACGGTCGGACAGACAGACAGAGAGACAGAGAGACAGAGAGACAGACAAACAGACAGATTCCTTAATACCCCTTCCCCACTTCATTGCGGAGGGGGACATACTAACATTTTAAAGGAAAAGTTGTATTGACAGCCGGACGGATGCCACGGTACAGCATCATTAAGTTCAACCTGATCATTAAACCAGGTGAGCTGATTATACATAAAAACACCTAGCACCAACCCTTACCTATGATATTGGTTTAGGATTTAACTATATTGTGACCAACAGAATAATGTTATAAGGAAATGTGCAAAAATAACATTGACAATAACACTTTCATAGCTTTATACTTTATATGCTATAGGAAACATCATGCAGATATTAACCCGCCATTTTGTGCAAAACATGACACAGATAAAATCTTACAGTTTTTATATATCTGGGAAATTAATATGCCATTTCAAGGTTATAATCATTACCATCAAGAAAATGTCCATCTTTAACAGCAAGCCGTTTCTCCTCCTCTAGGGCGGATTGGTCGAGTGGTTTACACTCCGACCTTTCAAGCAGGCGGCAGGGGTTCGATCCCCGAAGTCGCCGTACGCATGGAATATTAGAGAAAGTGTTTTTCTCCTGCCCACACAACTCCAACAACCCAGGTGGAGTATAAAATGGTCTGGGGTGGGTGTTGCGGTATCTGTGCTGTAGCATTCAAGTGAGGTGGCACTATAAATGATACCGTTGGAAGCACGGTCCCACTACAAACAGAACACAATACATCTCCAGCACACACACAGGCATACCCACATAGGGAGATATTAGCCACGTGGCATAGGACTAGTAGTTAGCGCCTGATAAGGCAGCTCCTGCGAATTCCTCAATATTGTTTTGATTAATATATATATGCTAATTGTATTGACCGTATAAAATTGTATATCTATGTACGGTAAAGCGCTTTAGAGTGGCTTATGTTAGCTAGATAGGGCGCTATATCAAATGTTGTATATTTATTTATTTATAGCCTCGTTTAGTCCTTTTTGGGGAACATTGCTCCACCAAGAGTTCAGATCTGGCTCGATACGTTTGAACACCTTTTGTGTCATACCTAAAACAAAACAATATACATGTGTATATATTATATTTATATATTATATATATATATAGTATGTACGGAATTATTTATATTTGCAATTATTTACAAATCATAATATTTCACATCTTATAATAATTTATAAGTGCCATTCAAAACACTTCGATTCCCCTTACCTTATTTGGTTTACAGTTGAAAACCTTCTATCACAAGTGCGGATAAAGGGTACATGTGGGACAAAAATTAAAACATCTTTAAAAAATAAGGATGTTTTTGCCTTTTGAATATCATTTTGTGCAAAAATGATATTAAATTATGAGAAAACAAACTATTTTAATAAAAAGTAAGAATAAATTACACGTAAACCAATGTTAGATAAAGGGTTTTGTTTTGCCAATGATTAATTTTCATTCAATTTTGCCAATTTGGCCCTGTCCCAGTAGAAACTAACACTGTCCCTAATACTACAAATAAAGAAAACAATGTGGGACTAAGTTAGTATGTGATTGTGTTAAAACTGTTTAAAATTGAACGACTATCCTCTTGTATCAATTTGTATTTTATAGCTACCAATATAAAGCTTCTGTTGAGGATTAATTGGGTTAGATGAATGTATGATTACTTCTACTGCATACATATATCATGAACTGTTTCTGAATAATTAAGTAAAGCATTACGTGTCCAGGTTTTTTGAGGGTTTACGTGAGTTATTCAAAGAATATGGTGACCAATTTTAACAATATGGGTAATTTCTTACTGGGACTGTTGTTGAAGGCGAGCATTTCATTCATATGGGCGAGACCATTTCCTGTGCACTCACTACCCCAAACAGCACGTATATTGATATCATAGCAGTTGCTGGATCGTCCAATATGAAGTTGCATGCTGGTGTTGAAGGTGATTTTTTTGTTACATCCGTGGCACTTTGCCAATAACACACATAATAGTCCGAGACTGGTCAATTGTGTGTGATAAGAAAGAGGGGAGCCCCCGCAAGCTGCAATTTGTTGAGCATTTTTGCACAAATCTGTGTGTTTGGTTACCTGTTGTATATGATTGTCTAAGTTATGAGTATTTATAAATCTATATCCTTTGCCATAATTGCTATTATCATTTACACTCTTCTGTCTCTCTTGCTTCACATATTTCTTACGAATTGTGTGCTTAGGTATTGTCAAAGAACTGCTAGTATTAGCACTCGGTTTGCACTCCCAATTCCTCCCAATTGTAGAGTGTAGTTGTCTTTTCCTCTTGGCTGAGTACTTCCTAGAGGAAAGCCGAATGTACCCCTGTTCCTTCGCGTTCTACTTGCCATTGCTCATGGAGTGCATGCGAGACCTAACGGTAGGCTTCCGTCCATTTTACCGTTATCGCAAAAACATTTGTTCCCACAAGCGCAACAATAACAACAAAATGATTTGGTAACATAATAAGGTAATTTATTTACCAAAAAGCTGCATAAAATGAAAAAAAACCATACAACATAACATGTAATTTTATAGCAGAAAATATACATCATTTTGTAATCATGGCTGACTGACTGACAACACAGACGTGGACAATTTTCTCTTTAATTACCAAAAAACCGCTATTCATCGTAAAAACCCAATAATTCACAATAACTCACATATATATACCTATTGTCTATAAAACAGAGTCATCGACAATGCCGATCGCATTTGCAAGGAAGTAATCTTCATCCCTGCTGTCAGCAGGTGACCTGCAACACTAAACCGGATAATAATTCGCTTAATAATTCCGTTGTTATATTTTGTTCAAGAAACTTTGGAAAGTGTGCTTTTGCCGCAAAATTTGTTATAAAAGTAATATTAAGAACAAAAAAGTCAGTCTTAATCGTACAGATGGTAGTTTTGGTTATATTTTCGAAAACAGTCGATGGCGTAGGAATATAAGTAGTTCAAAGCTGGCTGCTGAAACGAAAGTAAAGTGCTGTGAAAAGTAAATATTTGTTTGTTATACATATCCTGACATTGATCGGTTTGGATATGTAGCAGATATGTTTCCTTTTCGTAAAGTGCATTTATGCCAAAATCGGTACACATATACGGTAGTGTTATGAACACATTCATGTTTTATATAATATGGGTGATGGCGGCAAGTGTGGCAAGGAGTTTGATTGATAACATGGCAGCTTATGTACGCGCTGCATAATTATATCAAAATCGCACCATGGCACGACATACTTTACATATAACAGCATATTCAGAGGTATATTACCTAAATGAATTTTCCTCAGTTTTACGGGTATGAATTTTGTGCGTCACAGCTACTACATGTAAAATTGTACCTCAAAATACCGGATTCCGCTATAAAAAAGTAAGATATTTAGAACATGAACACACCTACAATTGTTTTAGTTCTACTTTCAAAAGTTCATATATTTGATCGCTTGTGTAACGGTGCTTCTATTTCTAGTAATATAACATATTTTCAAATCAAGGGAATTAACAGAACAGAACATTATAAACAAGAAGAGCTTGATGATATTAAGATCAAGCATCCATTAGCTCTACTGGATAATGATAAAAAGATAATAACAACCAAACTTCTAACGGAAAGAGTAAATAATTGTTTTACCATTTATGTTTGTCCTGACCAAAATGGGCTTTGTAAAGGGAAGAAATATTGGAAGGAATATATGTTTAAATCAGGATACTATAGAATACTCAAATCAAGAAAATGTTCGGGAGGGGTCATTTTCCTCGTTATGTTTTTGATCAAACGGAGTGGTAATGGGTTCGCATGTGTCTGAAACAACTTCTAACAAATGTTTTTTATGGATTTTTTGCAAGCTATTTCGTTAAATAAAATATTGCTATCATCACGCTACTCTTATCGCTATCATAAATACTTTGCCGTTAGCTTAATATTAACGTAAAATGTAAAAGCAAATATGGGTTTTCTTGTCCATGTTACTGATAACAAGATTAATGTCAAAATAAGCATGTTTGCAGAAAATTCTCAACTATTTGCAGGCACAGAAAACGGTACACGGTGCAAAAAGTAACCACAGAAAAAAACATGTTCATATGGACTTAATACGTAGACCACCAATATATGATATCATTGAATGGGTACACAAAATTAAAGCTTTATGAGTTACAAAATTGTACGCACGTGTGCATTATTGATATAGATTCACTATGGGAAGCAAATAACTTAAAATAATTGATTTGCAGATGTAAAAATGAAACGTCACTTTTCAAGAGGAATTTCGCATAATTATATCCCTGAAACTGTCATCTATTACATACTTAAAAGACAGCTCAGAGAATGATACCCACGAAACATAAACGGATAATTAGTAAATTAATTTCTAACCCTTCCAATGAAAAAGTGATGTCAAGACGGTATCCAAAAAAACCTGCTATAGGAACAAATTAAAAGGTGGACTTAACATAAAAGATATAGATATGATATGTCGAGAACAATCCAATCAAATTCCAATCGGTCTAAGGAGGAACTTCTCTTAGTTTCAAAAACAGTAATCAAAACCTGCAACACTTCCCGAGACATAAAATATGATGTTGGTTTCGTTCATGTAAAAAAAATATGACAAAAGGGCGGATATTAGACGATAGGTTTAGACTCTGTCCGTTTGTTCTTCTGTCCATAAGAATATTCCTTTCGTCCGAAAATATTTTCCTTGGCATATCGTCCATGTTTTTCCTCCTGGGGTAACCATATATGGTACGCAAGTACATCTTGAACTGTTGGATTGCTGAGTATAAGCAGTTAGTCACCGAGACCTATGGGTTGGCCTTTGGCTTCGACCTTTGAAATCTTTGTCCGGGACACATCTTCTGTACTACTCCACCTGGAGTAACCAGAATCGGTAAACTAGTTCATTTTAGGATGGCGGAGGACAAGAAGAACGTCACTGTGGATTATTCATTGACCATTTACGTCAGTCTTTGAAAATCTGTGTCCGGTGCATATCAAATATATAGGTTAACAATTACATTTGAATACTTTTTTGAAGTTCAAACGGAAAATAGAAAATAACAGGTATTATTAAATAAAATAAATTTTAAAAAATATGTGTACATTTTTGCGGAGAAGATGACTTTTAGAGATAGACGTTTTTTGGTCAACAACATACACACAATATTACAAATATAACTACATGTTTGCAAAGTTGCTTCTGAGTGCCAAGGATACATGTATATATAGATGCATTCAATGTGTATGCTTGAAGCGTTGTGAATAGAGTTGAAATTTTAAATACACCCATTATCGCCAAGTGTATGCGGATGATTGCGACACCGTGCCAATCGCGTCCATCATCCAACCGACAATGACTGAGCACACTTCACAAGTAGGAAAAAAATGTCCGTGAACTTGATATCATAATATTTAGCTCATTCAATATATGCATATGACAGCCTTTGGCGTTACAATTGTTTTCTTGAACAGTTTCATAAAGAGTGAGTACGTTTAAAAAAAAGCTATACCTTTAAAGGAGCTTAATCAGATCAGATTCTTCATCATTACTTTTAATAAACAGAGAAAATGGCATTTATATTGATACTACGTTTATTCCATGTACGATAAAGGGATTTATATGTTGCCTCAATTTTAACATTTATACACAATACAGTATAAATTCCATGGTCTTTACCACTTTACCACCACAAAACCGAAATATGAAATCGATGAAAATCGGGAACACGAAGTACGCGATTTTTGAGATTGTTATTGTTTCTCATTCAATTCGATATCCAATTAAATTGCTAACGCATTTCAAGATTATATTTTTTTTCATTTAAAACTTGAAAACATTTTTTAATAAAAAACAACAATAATGTTGTCACTATAGTGATGATGGAATGGTGATATATGGATGATTATAATGATGCTGTTGAAGATGAGATGATGATGATGATGATGATGATGATGATGATGATATATGGACGACTATAGTGATGATGGAATGCTAATATATGGATCATTATAGTGATGCTGTTGAAGATGAGATGATGATGATGATGATGATGATGCTGATGATGCCGATGATGGTGATGATGATGATGATGATGATGATGATGATGATGATGATGATGACCATATAAATTCGGTAGGTAATACTAAACCAAAGAAAGTAATTTAAATATGTTTGTTTCATTAAATATTACTGTTTATTATTTAAAATGTAGGATGTATGGGTTGAAAGAGGCGTGGTAGTCTAGTAGTAGGACGCCGGGCTCGTGACCCAAGGGTTGCGGGTTCGAGTCACCACACGGCACTGTGTGGTATCTTTGAACAAGATACTTTACTCCGCTTGTTACTCAGTCTACTCAACTGTAAATGTTAGCTGTGAGCGCCGAAAAGGCAGCAGCGGCTCACAGGGAGTTGAGAAAGATATTGGCTGGTTGCAAAGGCTCTATAAACACGGATAATAAATAAGGAACCGCTTTGAGACGACCTACGAACTAGGTTGTGATTATTTATTATTATTATAACAACATTAACACATTTCTGTATGAGAAAATGTCTGATAATGCAGTAAAAATGTTATCCAACACAATGATGAGCAAAAAAAAAGAAGGTATTCTTGGAAATGCTTAGGTTTACAAGAGTTACAAGAATTTTCAGCAATGAATACAAAGTCAGCCTTCGGATTGTATGTACATGTATGATGTTCGGACTGTATGTACATGTATGATGTTCGGACTGTATGTACATGTATAATGTTCGGACTGTATATACATGTATGATGTTCCGACTGTTTGTACATGTATGATGTTCGGATTGTAGGTTGTACATGTATGATGTTCGGACTGTATGTACATGAATGATGTTCGGACTGTGTGTACATGTATTATGTTCGGACTGTATGTACATGTATGATGTTCGGACTGTATGTACATGTATGATGTTCGGAGTATATGTACATGTATGATATTCGGATTGTATGTTGTACATGTATGATGTTCCGACTGTTTGTACATGTTTGATGTTCGGATTCTAGGTTGTACATGTATGATGTTCGGACTGTATGTACATGTATGATATTCGGATTGTATGTTGTACATGTATGATGTTCCGACTGTTTGTACATGTATGATGTTCGGATT
>NW_018408916.1:2961126-2986990 GCF_002113885.1 Mizuhopecten yessoensis
ATGTTCGGACTGTATGTACATGTATGATGTTCGGACTGTATGTACATGTATGATGTTCGGACTGTATGTACATGTATGATGTTCGGACTGTATGTACATGTATGATGTTCGGATTGTAGATTGTACATGTATGATGTTCGGACTGTATGTTCATGTATGATGTTCGGATTGTATGTACATGTATGATGTTCGGATTGTACGTACATGTATGAAGTTCGGATTGTATGTACATGTATGATGGCCGGATTATATGTACAAGTATGGTGTTCGGATTGTATGTACAAGTATGATGTTCGGACTGTATGTACATGTATGAAGTCCGGACTGTATTTACATGTATGATGTTCGGATTGTATATACATGTATGATATTTGGACTGTATGTACGTGTATGATGTTTGTAGTGTATATACATGTATGATGTTCGGATTGTATGTACAAGTATGATGTTCGGGCTGTATGTACATGTATGAGGTCCGGACTGTATTTACATGTATGATGTTCGGATTGTATATACATGTATGATATTTGGACTGTATGTACGTGTATGATGTTTGTAGTGTATATACATGTATGATGGCCGGATTGTATGTACAAGTATTGTGTTCGGATTGTATATACAGGTATGAAGTTTGAATTTATGTACATGTAAGATGACCGGATTGTATCTACAGGTATGATGTTCGGACTGTATGTACATGTATGATGTTCCGACTGTAAGTTCGTGTATGCTGTTCGGATTGTATGTACATGTAATATGTTCGGACATCATGTTCATTTATGATGTTCGGATTGTATGTACATGTATGATGTTCGGATTGTATGTTCAAGTATGATGTTCGGATTGTATGTTCCTGTATGATGTCGGGACTGTATGTACATGTATGATGTTCGAATTGTATGTACATATATGATGTTTGGATTGTATGTACATGTATGATGGCCGGATGGTATGTACAAGTATGGTGTTCGGATTGTATGTACATGTATGATGTTTGGACTGTATGCACATGTATGATATTCGGACTGTATGTACATGTATGATGTCCGGAATGTATTTACATGTATGATGTTCGGATTGTATGTACATGTATGATGTTTGGACTGTATGCACATGTATTGTGTTCGGACTGTATGTACGTGTATGCTGTTCGGATTGTATGCACATGTATGATGGCCGGATTGTATGTACAAGTATGATGTTCGGATTGTATGTACATGTATGATGTTCGGATTGTATGTACATGTATGATGTTCGGATTGTATGTACAAGTATGATGTTCGGATTGTATGTACTTGTATGATGTTCGGATTGTTTGTACATGTATGATGTTCGGATTGTTTGTACAAGTATGATGTTCGTATTGTATGTACATGTATGATGTTCGGATTGTATGTACAAGTATGATGTTCAGATTGTATGAGCGTGTATGATGTTCTGATTGTATGTACATGTATGATGTTCGGATTGTATGTACATGTAGGATGTTTGGACTGTTTTTTGTACAAGTATGATGTTTGGATTGTATGTACAAGTATGATGTTGGGATTGCATGTACAAGTATGATGTTCGGATTGTATGTACATGTATGATGGCGGGACTGTATGTACATGCATGATGGCCAGATTGTATGTAGGACATGTATGCTGTTCGGACTGTATATTCGGTATGTACAAGTATGATGTTCAGATTGTATGAGCGTGTATGATGTTCTGATTGTATGTACATGTATGATGGCCGGTTTTTATGTAAAAATTTGGTGTTCGGATTGTATGTACAGGTATGAAGTTCGGATTGTATGTACATGTATGATGGCCGGAGTGTATGTACAAGTATGGTGTTCGGTTTGGATGTACAAGTATGATGTTCGGATTGTATGTACAAATATGGTGTTGGGATTGTATGTACAGGTATGATGTTCGGATTGTATGTGTATGTACATGTATGATGTTCTGACAGTATGTACATGTATGATGTTCGGACCGTATGTACGTGTATGCTGTTCGGATAGTATGTACATGTATGATGTACTGACTGTTTGTACATGTATGACTGTATGTCCATGTATGATGTTCGGATTGTAAGTACATGTATGATGTTTAGGTTGATTGTACATGAATGATGTTCGGGCTGTAGTTACATGTATGATGTTTGGACTGTATGCACATGTATGGTGTTCGGACTGTATGTACGTGTATGCTGTCCGGATTGTATGTACATGTATGATGTACTGACAGTATGTACATGTATGATGTTCGGACAGTATGTACGTGTATGCTGTTCGGATTGTATGTACATTTATGAGTATGTACATGTATGATGTTCGGATTGTAGGTTGTACATGTATGATGTTCGGACTGTATTTACATACTGTAGGTACATGTATGATGTTCGGATGCATGTACATGTATGATGTTAGGACTGTATGTCCATGTATGATGTTCGGATTGTATGTAGATGTAATGTTCGGATTGTATGTGCATGTTTGATGTTTGGATTGTATGGACATGTATGCTGTTCGGACTGTATATTCGGATTGTGTGTACATATATGATGTTCGGACTGTATGCACATGTGTGATGTTCTGACTGTTTGTACATGTATGATGTCACATGTATGAAGTTCGGATTGTATGTACATGCATGATGGCCAGATTGTATGTAGGACATGTATGCTGTTCGGACTGTATATTCGGATTGTATGTACATACATGATGTTCGGACTGTATGTACATGAATGATGTTCGGACTGTGTGTACATGTATGATGTTCGGACTGTGTGTACATGTATTATGTTCGGACTGTATGTACATGTATGGGGTCCGGACTGTATTTACATGTATGCTGTCGGATTGTATATACCTGTATGATATTTGGACTGTATGTACGTGTATGATGTTTGTAGTGTATATACATGTATGATGTTCGGATTGTATGTATATGTATGATGTTCGGACTGAGTGTACATGTATGATGTTCGGACTGTATTTACATACTGTAGGTACATGTATGATGTTCGGACTGTATGAACATGTATGATGTTCGGATTATATATTGTATGTATATGTATGATGTTCGGATTGTATGTGCATGTTTGATGTTCGGATTGTATGGACATGTATGCTATTCGGACTGTATATTCGGATTGTATGTTCATGTATGATGTTCGGATTGTATGTGCATGTTTGATGTTTGGATTGTATGGACATGTATGCTGTTAGGACTGTATATTCGGATTGTATGTACATATATGATGTTCGGACTGTATGTACATACTGTAGGTACATGTATGATGTTCGGACTGTAGGTACATGTATGATGTTCGGATGCATGTACAGGTATGATGTTCGGATTGTTTGTACATGTATGATGTTCCTACTCTAGGTCCTTGTATGATGTCAGAGCTGTATGTACATGTATGATGTTCGGATTGTACGTACATGTATGAAGTTCGGATTGTATGTACACGGACTGTATGTTCATGTATGATGTTCGGATTGTATGTAGATGTAATGTTCGGATTGTATGTGCATGTTTGATGTTTGGATTGTATGGACATGTATGCTGTTCGGACTGTATATTCGGATTGAGTGTACATATATGATGTTCGGACTGTATGCACATGTGTGATGTTCTGACTGTTTGTACATGTATGATGTCACATGTATGAAGTTCGGATTGTATGTACACGGACTGTATGTTCATGTATGATGTTCGGATTGTATGTTCAAGTATGATGTTCGGATTGTATGTACGTATGATGTTAGGACTGTATTTGCATGTATGTTTTTTGGATTGTATGTACCTGTATGCTGTTCGGACTGTATATTCGGATTGTGTGTACATATATGATGTTCGGACTGTAGGTGCATGTACGATGTTCGGATTGTATAAACATGTATGATGTTAGGTTTGTATTTGCATGTATGATGTTCGGACTGTAGGTACATGTATGATGTTCGGACTGTAGGTACATGTATGATGTTCGGACTGTATGAACATGTATGATGTTCGGATTATATATTGTATGTATATGTATGATGTTCGGATTGTATGTGCATGTTTGATGTTTGGATTGTATGGACATGTATGCTGTTCGGACTGTATATTCGGTATGTACAAGTATGATGTTCAGATTGTATGAGCGTGTATGATGTTCTGATGGTATGTACATGTATGATGTTCGGATTGCATGTACATGTATGATGGCCGGATTGGTATGTACATGTATGATGTTCGAATTGTATATACATGTATCATGTATGATGTTCGGACTGTATGTCCATGTATGATGTTCGGATTGTAAGTACATGTATGATGTTTAGGTTGATTGTACATGAATGATGTTCGAACTGTAGTTACATGTATGATGTTTGGACTGTATGAAGATGTATGATGTCTTGACTGTTGGTACGTATATGATGTTCGGACTGTAGGTGCATGTACGATGTTCGGATTGTATAAACATGTATGATGTTAGGTTTGTATTTACATGTATGATGTTCGGATTGTATATACATGTATGATATTTGGACTGTATGAACGTGTATGATGTTTGTAGTGTATATACATGTATGATGTTCGGATTGTATGTGCATGTTTGATGTTCGGATTGTATGGACATGTATGCTGTTAGGACTGTATATTCGGATTGTATGTACATACATGATGTTCGGACTGTATGTACATGAATGATGTTCGGACTGTGTGTACATGTATTATGTTCGGACTGTATGTACATGTATGATCGCCGGATTGTATGTACAGGTATGATGTTCGGACTGTATGTACATACTGTAGGTACATGTATGATGTTCGGATGCATGTACATGTATGATGTTCGGATTGTTTGTACATGTATGATGTTCCTACTCTAGGTCCATGTATGATGTCAGAGCTGTATGTACATGTATGATGTTCGGACTGGATGTACATGTATGATGTTAGGACTGTAGGTAGATGTAAGATTTTTAGACTGTTTGTACATGTATGATGTTCGGACTGTAGGTACATGTATGATGTTCGGGCTGTATGAACATGTATGATGTTCGGATTATATATACATGTATGATGTTCGGACTGTATGTACATGTATGAAGTTCGGATTGTATGTACATGTATGATGTTCGGATTGTACGTACATGTATGAAGTTCGGATTGTATGTACATGTATGATGTTCGGACTGGATGTACATGTGATGTTCGGACTGAGTGTACATGTATGATGTTCGGACTGTAGGTACATGTATGATGTTCGGACTGTATGTTCATGTATGATGTGATTGTATGTACATATATGATGTTCGGACTGTATGTACATGTGTGATGTTCTCACTGTTTGTACATGCATGATGTTAGGACTACATGTGCCTGTATGATGTTCGGATGGTATGTATATGTATGATGTTCGGACTGTAGGTGCATGCATGATGTTCGGACTGTAAGAACATGTATGATGTTAAGACTCTTTGTACCTGAATGATGTTTGGACTGTGTGTACATGTATGATGTTCGGACTGTGTGTACATGTATGATGTTCAGACTGTGTGTACATGTATGATGTTCAGACTGTGTGTACATGTATGATGTTCAGACTGTGTGTACATGTATGATGTTCAGACTGTGTGTACATGTATGATGTTCAGACTGTGTGTACATGTATGATGTTCAGACTGTGTGTACATGTATGATGTTCGTACTGTGTGTACATGTATGATGTTCGTACTGTGTGTACATGTATGATGTTCGGACTTATGTACATGTATGAAGTCGGGACTGTATGTACATGTATGCTGTTCGGACTGTATATTCGGATTGTATTTCGGACTGTATGTACATGTATGATGTTCGGATTGTATGTACATGTATGATGGCCGGATTGTATGTACAAGTATGGTGTTCGAATTGTATGTACATGTTAGATGACCGGATTGTATGTACAGGTATGATGTTTGGATTGTATTTACATGTATGATGTACTGACTGTAAGTACATGTATGATGTTCGGACTGTATGTACATGTATGATCGCCGGATTGTATGTACAGGTATGATGTTCGGATTGTATGTACATGTATGGTGTCCGGAATGTATTTACATGTATGATGTTCGGATTGTATGAACATGTATGATGTTTGGTATGTACATATATGATGTTTGGATTGTATGTACATGTATGATGTACTGACTGTAACTACATGTATGATGTTCGGACTGTATGTATATGTATGATGTTCGGATTGTATGTACAAGCATGATGTTCGGATTGCATGTACATGTATGATGGCCGGATTGTATGTACAAGTATGATGTTCGGATCGTATGAGCGTGTATGATGTTCTGATTGTATGTACATGTATGATGTTCGGTTTGTAGGTGCATGTGTGATGTTCTGTCTGTATGTACATGTATGATGTTCGGACTGTATTTCGTGTATGCTGTTCGGATTGTATGTACATGTATGATGGCCGGATTGTATGTACAAGTATGATGTTCGGATCGTATGAGCGTGTATGATGTTCTGATTGCATGTACATGTATGATGTTCGGATTGTTTGTACAAGTATGATGTTCGTATTGTATGTACATGTATGATGTTCGGACTGTATGTAGGATTGTATGAGCGTGTATGATGTTCTGGTTGTATGTACATGTATGATGTTCGGATTGTAGGTACATGTGTGATGTTCTGACTGTATGTACATGTATGATGTCCGGAATGTATTTACAGGTATGATGTTCGGATTGTATGTACATGTATGATGGCCGGATTGTATGTACAAGTATGATGTTCGGATTGTATGAGCGTGTATGATGTTCTGATTGTATGTACATGTATGATGTTCGGATTGTATATACATGTATGAAATTCGGACTGTATTTTGTACAAGTATGATGTTCGCATTGTATGTACAAGTATGATGTTCGGATTTACTGTACATGTAGGATGTTTGGACTGTATTTTGTACAAGTATGATGTTCGGATTGTATGTACAAGTATGATGTTGGGATTGTATGTACATGTATGATGTCGGGACTGTATGTACTTGCATGATGGTCAGATTGTATGTACAAATATGGTGTTCAGATTGTATGTACAGGTATGAAGTTCGGATTGTATGTACATGTGTGATGGCCGGATTGTATGTACAAATATGGTGTTCGGATTGTATGTACAGGTATGATGTTCGGATTGTATGTACATGTATGATGTCCGGACTGTATGTTCATGTATGATGTTCGGATTGTATGTACAGGTATGATGTTCGGATTGTACGTACATGTATGAAGTTCTGACTGTTTGTACATGTATGATGTCAGGACTGTATTTGCATTGATGATGTTCGGATTGTATGTACATGTATGCTGTTCGGACTGTATATTCGGATTGTATATACATATATGATGTTCGGACTGTATGTACATGTATGATGTTCGGACTGTATGTCCATGTATGATGTTCGGATTGTATGTACAGGTATGATGTTCGGATTGTACGTACATGTATGAAGTTCTGACTGTTTGTACATGTATGATGTCAGGACTGTATTTGCATTGATGATGTTCGGATTGTATGTACATGTATGCTGTTCGGACTGTATATTCGGATTGTATGTTCATGTATGATGTTCGGATTGTATGTACATATATGATGTTCGGACTGTATGTACATGTGTGATGTTCTGCCTGTTTGTACATGCATGATGTTAGGACTACATGTGATGATGTCCGGACTGTATGTTCATGTATGATGTTCGGATTGTATGTACAAGTACGATGTTCTGACTGTATGTACATGTATGATGTTCGGATTGCATGTACAAGTACGATGTTCTGACTGTATGTACATGTATGATGTTCGGATTGTATGTACATGTATGATGGCCGGATTGTATGTACAAGTATGGTGTTCGGATTGTATATACAGGTATGAAGTTCGAATTTATGTACATGTAAGATGACCGGATTGTATCTACAGGTATGATGTTCGGACTGTATGTACATGTATGACGTCCCGACTGTATTTACATGTATGGTGTTTGGATTGTATGTACATGTATGATGTCTGGACTGTATGTACATGTATGATGTTCCGACTGTAAGTACGTGTATGCTGTTCGGATTGTATGTACATGTATGATGTTCGGACATCATGTTCATGTATGATGTTCGGATTGTATGTGCATGTATGATGTTCGGATTGTATGTTCATGTATGATGTCGGGACTGTATGTACATGTATGATGTTCGAATTGTATATACATGTATGATGTTTGGATTGTATGTACATGTATGATGGCCGGATTGTATGTACAAGTATGGTGTTCGGATTGTATGTACATGTATGATGTTTGGACTGTATGAACATGTATGATATTCGGACTGTATGTACATGTATGATGTCCGGAATGTATTTACAGGTATGATGTTCGGATTGTATGTACATGTATGATGTTTGGACTGTATGCACATGTATGATGTTCGGGCTGTATGTACGTGTATGCTGTTCGGATTGTATGCACATGTATGATGGCCGGATTGTAATTACAAGTATGATGTTCGGATTGTATGTACGTGTATGCTGTTTGGATTGTATGCACATGTATGATGGCCAGATTGTATGTACAAGTATGATGTTCGGATTGTATGTACTTGTATGATGTTCGGATTGTTTGTACATGTATGATGTTCGGATTGTTTGTACATGTATGATGTTCTGATTGTATGTACATATATGATGTTCGGATTGTATGTACAAGTATGATGTTCGGATTGTATGAGCGTGTATGATGTTCTGATTGTATGTACATGGATGATGGTCGGATTTTATGTACATGTAGGATGTTTGGACTGTATTTTGTACAAGTATGATGTTCGGATTGTATGTACAAGTATGATGTTGGGATTGTATGTACAAGGATGATATCCGGATTGTATGTACAAGTATGATGTTCGGATTGTATGTACATGTATGATGTCGGGACTGTATGTACATGCATGATGGCCAGATTGTATGTACAAATATGGTGTTCGGATTGTATGTACAGGTATGAAGTTCGGATTGTATGTACATGTATGATGGCCGTATTGTATGTACAAATATGTTGTTCGGATTGCATGTACAGGTATGATGTTCGGATTGTATGTACATGTATGATGTCCGGACTGTATGTTCATGTATGATGTTCGGATTGTATGTACATGTATGATGTTCGGATTGTACGTACATGTATGAAGTTCGGATTGTATGTACATGTATGATGGCCGGATTGTATGTACAAATATGGTGTTCGGATTGTATGTACAGGTATGATGTTCGGATTGTATGTACATGTATGATGTCCGGACTGTATGTTCATGTATGATGTTCGGATTGTATGTACATGTATGATGTTCGGATTGTACGTACATGTATGAAGTTCGGATTGTATGTACATGTATGATGGCCGGATTGTATGTACAAGTATGGTGTTCGGTTTGTATGTACAAGTATGATGTTCGGACTGTATGTACATGTATGAGGGCCGGATTGTATTTACATGTATGCTGTTCGGATTGTATATACATGTATGATATTTGGACTGTATGTACGTGTATGATGTTTGTAGTGTATATACATGTATGATGTTCGGATTGTATGTACATGTATGATGTTCGGATTGCATGTACATGTATGATGGCCGGATTGTATGTACATGTATGATGGCCGGATTGTATGTACAAGTATGGTGTTCGGATTGTATATACAGGTATGAAATTCGAATTTATGTACATGTAAGATGACCGGATTGTATGTACAGGTATGATGTTCGGACTGTATGTACATGTATGATGTTAGGACTGTATGTCCATGTATGATGTTCGGATTGTATGTACATTTATGATGTTCAGACTGTATGTACATGTTTGATGTTCGGACTGTATGTCCATGTATGATGTTCGGATTGTATGTACATGTATGATGGCCGGATTGTATGTACATGTATGGGGTTCGGATTGTATATACAGGTATGAAATTCGAATTTATGTACATGTAAGATGACCGGATTGTATGTACAGCTATGATGTTCGGACTGTATGTACATGTATGATATGTATGATGTTCGGATTGTATGTACATGTGTGATGTTCTGGCTGTTTGTACATGTATGATGTTAGGACTGTTTGTACAGGTATGATGTTCGGATTGTTTGTACATATATGCTGTTCGATGTACGTGTATGCTGTTCGGATTGTATGTACATGTATGATGTACTGACCGTATGTACATGTATGATGTTCGGTATGGTGTTCGGATTGTATATACAGGTATGAAATTCGAATTTATGTACATGTAAGATAACCGGATTGTATGTACAGGTATGATGTTCGGATTGTATGTACATGTATCATGTTCAGACTGTATGTACATGTTTGATGTTCGGACTGTATGATGTATGATGTTTGGACTGTATGCACATGTATGATGTTCGGACTGTATGTACGTGTATGCTGTTCGGATTGTATGTACATGTATGATGTCCGGAATGTATTTACATGTATGATGTTCGGATTGTATGTACATGTATGATGTACTGACCGTATGTACATGTATGATGTTCGGTATGGTGTTCGGATTGTATATACAGGTATGAAATTCGAATTTATGTACATGTAAGATAACCGGATTGTATGTACAGGTATGATGTTCGGACTGTATGTACATGTATGATGTTAGGACTGTATGTCCATGTATGATGTTCGGATTGTATGTACATTTATGATGTTCAGACTGTATGTACATGTTTGATGTTCGGACTGTATGATGTATGATGTTTGGACTGTATGCACATGTATGATGTTCGGACTGTATGTACGTGTATGCTGTTCGGATTGTATGTACATGTATGATGTACTGACCGTATGTACATGTATGATGTTCGGTATGGTGTTCGGATTGTATATACAGGTATGAAATTCGAATTTATGTACATGTAAGATGACCGGATTGTATGTACAGCTATGATGTTCGGACTGTATGTACATGTATGATGTCAGAGCTGTATGTACATGTATGATGTTCGAACTGTATGTACATGTATGATGTTCGGACTGTATGTCTGTAGGTACATGTATGATGTTCGGATTGTATGTGCATGTATAATTTTTGGACTGTAGGTACATGTATGATGTTCGGATGCATGTACATGTATGATGTTCGGATTGTTTGTACATGTATGATGTTCTGATTGTATGTACATGTATGATGTTAGAACTGTATGTACATGTGTACATGTATGATGTTTGGACTGTATGTAGATGTATGATGCATGTATAATTTTCGGACTGTAGGTACATGTATGATGTTCGGACTGTAGGTACATGTATGATGTTCGGATTGTATGTACATGTATGATGTTCGGACTGTTGGTGCATGTATAATATTCGGACTGTAGGTACATGTATGATGTTCGGACTGTAGGTACATGTATGATGTTTGGACTGTATGTAGATGTATGATGTCTTGACTGTAGGTACATGTATGATGTTCGGACTGTAGGTGCATGTACGATGTTCGGATTGTATAAACATGTATGATGTTAGGTTTGTATTTACATTTATGATGTTCGGACTGTATGTACATACATGGTGTTCGGACTGTAAGTACATGTATGATGTTCGGACTGTAGGTACATGTATGATGTTCGGATTGTATGTACATGTATAATTTTCGGACTGTATGTACATGTATGATGTTCGGACTGTATGAACATGTATGATGTTCGGACTGTAGGTACATGTATGATGTTCGGATTGTATGTGCATGTATAATTTTTGGACTGTAGGTACATGTATGATGTTCGGATGCATGTACATGTATGATGTTCGGATTGTTTGTACATGTATGATGTTCCCACTCTAGGTCCATGTATGATGTCAGAGATGTATGTACATGTATGATGTTCGGACTGGATGTACATGTATGATGTTAGGACTGTATGTAGATGTATGATTTTTAGACTGTTTCTACATGTATGATGTTCGGACTGTAGGTACATGTATGATGTTCGGACTGTATGTACATGTATGATGTTCGGACTGTATGAACATGTATGATGTTCGGATTATATATACATGTATGATGTTCGGACTGTATGTACATGTATGATGTTCGGATTGTATATACATATATGCTGTTCGGATTGTATGTATATGTATGATGTTCGGATTGTATGTGCATGTTTGATGTTCGGATTGTATGGACATATATGCTGTTAGGACTGTATATTCGGACTGTATTTACATGTATGATGTTCGGACTGTATGCACATGTGTGATTTTCTGACTGTTTGTACATGTATGATGTTAGGACTGTATTTGCATGTATGATGTTCGGATTGTATGTACATGTATGCTGTTCGGAATGTATATTCGGATTGTATGTACATATATGATGTTCGGACTGTATGTCCATGTATGATGTTCGGATTGTATGTACATGTATGATGTTCTGGCTGTTTGTACATGTATGATGTTAGGACTGTATGTACATGTATGCTGTTCGGATTGTATGTGCATTGATGATGTTCGGATTGTATGTGCATGTTTGATGTTCGGATTGTATGGACATGTATGCTGATCGGACTGTAAATTCGGATTGTATGTACATATATGATGTTCGGACTGTATGTACATGTGTGATGTTCTGACTGTTTGTACATGCATGATGTTAGGACTACATGTGCCTGTATGATGTTCGGATTATATGTATATGTATGATGTTCGGACTGTAGGTGCATGCATGATGTTCGGACTGTAAGAACATGTATGATGTTTAGACTGTTTGTACCTGAATGATGTTTGGACTGTGTGTACATGTATGATGTTCGGACTGTGTGTACATGTATGATGGTCGGACTGTATGTAGATGTATGATGTTCGGATTGTATGTACATGTATGATGTTCGGACTGTTGGTGCATGTATGATGTTAGGACTGTATGTACATGTATGTTGTTCGGATTGTATGTACATGTATGATGCTAGGACTGTATGTACATGTATGCTGTTCGGATTGTATGTACATGTATGATGTTCTGATTGTATGTACATGTATGATGTTAGAACTGTATGTACATGTATGCTGTTCGGATTGTATGTACATGTTTGATGTTCGGATTGTATGGACATGTATGCTGTTCGGACTGTATATTCGGATTGTATATACATATATGATGTTCGGACTGTATGTACATGTAAGATGTTCGGATTGTATGTACATGTATGATGTTCGGACTGTATGTACATGTATGATGTTCGGATTGTATGTACATGTATGATGTTCGGATTGTATGTACATGTATGATGTTGAGGATTGTATGTACATATGTGATGTTCGGACTGTATGTACATGTATGTTGTTCGGATTGTTTGTACATGTATGATGTTCGGACTGTATGTACATGTAAGCTGTTCGGACTGTATATTCGGATTGTATGTACATATATGATGTTCGGACTGTATGTACATGTTAGATGTTCGGAATGTATGTACATGTATGATGTTCGGACTGTATGTACATGTATGATGTGAGGACTGTATGTACATGTATGATGTTCGGATTGTATGTACATATATGATGTTCGGACTGTTTGTACATGTAAGATGTTCGGATTGTATGTACATGTATGATGTTCGGACTGTATGTACATGTTAGATGTTCGGAATGTATGTACATGTATGATGTTCGGACTGTATGTACATGTATGATGTGAGGACTGTATGTACATGTATGATGTTCGGATTGTATGTACATATATGATGTTCGGACTGTTTGTACATGTAAGATGTTCGGATTGTATGTACATGTATGATGTTCGGACTGTATGTACATGTAAGATGTTCGGAATGTATGTACATGTATGATGTTCGGACTGTATGTACATGTATGATGTGAGGACTGTATGTACATGTATGATGTTCGGATTGTATGTACATATATGATGTTCGGACTGTTTGTACATGTAAGATGTTCGGATTGTATGTACATGTATGATGTTCGGACTGTATGTACATGTTAGATGTTCGGAATGTATGTACATGTATGATGTTCGGACTGTATGTACATGTATGATGTGAGGACTGTATGTACATAGATGATGTACGGATTGTATGTACATATATGATGTTCGGACTGTTTGTACATGTAAGATGTACGGATTGTATGTACATATATGATGTTCGGACTGTATGTACATGTAAGATGTTCGGATTGTATGTACATGTATGATGTTCGGACTGTATGTACATGTATCATTTTAGGACTGTATGTACATGTATGATGTTCGGATTGTATGCACATGTATGATGTTGAGAATTGTATGTACATATGTGATGTTCGGACTGTATGTACATTTATGCTGTTCGGATTGTATATTCGGATTGTATGTACATATTTGATGTTCGGACTGTATGTGCATGTTAGATGTTCGGATTGTATGTACATGTATGATGTTCGGATTGTATGGGCATGAATGCTGTTCGGACTGTATATTCGGATTGTATGTACATATATGATGTTCGGATTGTATGTACATTTATGATATTCGGACTGTATGTACATGTATGATGTTAGGACTGTATGTACATGTATGATCTTCGGATTGTATGTACTTGTATGATGTTCGGATTGTATGGACATGAATGCTGTTCGGACTGTATATTCGGATTGTATGTACATATATGATGTCGGGACTGTATATACATGTATGATGTTCGGATTGTATGTACATGTATGATGTTCGGATTGTATGTACATGTATGATGTTCGGACTGCATGTACATGTATGATGTTCGGATTGTATGTACATGTATAATGTTCGGACTGTATGTACATGCATGATGTTTGGATTGTTTGTACATGTATGACCACCACACCTATTTTTATGAGATTTATTGAAAAATACTAAAAACATCTTATACACTTTTACTCTTTTTATTATTATTATTACTTACTTTATTAAGGAGTTTCTGAAGAGAAAACAAGCACACACAATGTTATATCGTGTTATCCCTGAAGTCACTTTGATAACCTCTCAGCCTCTCACCGTTTGACACTCTCTTTACATATACAAACCACCAAGGCTGAATGTTTCTCCATCATTATTTTGTGTCTACGTTATTCTTGCCCATTTAAAACGGATATGTTTCACTATCAGAATCATTGTATATTTCTCATTTTTCTATCTATATCTATGTTCTCTTAGATTTACCATTCTCTTAGGTTTACCATTCTCCACGACAGGTGCTGATTAGAACATCATCATTTTCACCAAGAAAATTCTGAATCCCTTTGTACCTTTTACCAGGAAATCAACGGCACCCAAAATAACAGAAATACCATTTTTTCTAGGGAGTGACTTGACAAAAGAAACGAACAAAGAAATATTAATAGCAATCGTGATTTTGACTATTATCCTTTGATGTGTAAACACTAGGACAAATTACGTTTGATTATTGAAGATTATTGGGTCATGTACTTCACGGAACTTACGAATGCCTTGATTCTGGATCTAAAAGTTTGGTATCAACATGCATTGGACTGACTTTTGTAAATAAATCGACATAGTTAAAATGACGAACTGCACAATACTATGATACTATATTTAAATATTTCTCGTTATTTGGTGCTGACATTATTGGTAATACAATATATTAAGCTTTATATCCATGGTTATTTCCACAACACCATGGCAACAAAAACATACAAACGGTACATTACAACAGAGGTGGCCATTACAACCCATTAACCTCTTTAGAACACATTTAACACAACTAAAACACAAATGTCGTACGGATGTACGGACTAACGGATCGACAGAAAGGGTAGCCCAAAATGGTCCTCGAGTTTCGTTACGGGGCCACAATAGCCGTGGAAGGACGAAAGTTATTCTATCGCAAATGCTCTATTATCAGAACTAAATCTATATGACTGAGACTCGATCAGAAATAAAACAATGCGCTATAAAACAATATTGGAGAAACTTCCTTATTAGACTAAAAAACACGGTCAGAAACTTAAAATGGTTTACAAATACAGTAGTAAGGTAAATATCTACTTGGAATTGACTGATAACGTACAGGAATTTAGCAATGCTTAAATTAAAGAAAAGTCTAACAATTATCTCGTATCCTTAATTCACGAAGAAGTCGACATTTTATGTTTCAAATGCTTAATTAGAGGGATGTTATCACATGTGACATTATAGTATATATTCATATCACATTGCAAACACCCGCTTTGGTTGTAAGTCCGACAATGTCAACACAAAAGGTATATGCGTAACTGACACTTCATTCAGAACTAAGTAATATTTGTTTTTTTCATAACTGATATTGGTAATTTAATCGTAATATATTCATTTCAATACAAACACTTTTGATTTTATCCATCATTCTCATTTAAGATAGAAATGATTTTTACATTTTCGTTAAATAATTAAAATCAGTTATGTTAATGATATATAAAGAATACACTATTATGTCAAATGTCGATCTTGTGTACGATTGATTCTGCAAGTCATACAAGTTGAAACACTTGGATGGAATTCGTCTGACCTGACTGGTTTGTTACCACCAGTTTATCACCACAAACAGATATTGCCCTCGGGTATGTGATACTGTCCGTTGCCGTTAACAGTTCCCGGACGTTAGTCCCGTCCCCGGACATCTGTACCACGTTGTTGGAGCTGTAACCACAGACATAGACGTTACCTTCCATGTCGACGTCCACTCCATACGGATTCTTAGCTTCACCAACCTTCAACACGTCCGTGTACTTATTGTCAGTAGACAACCTACCAATCGCCGTACTGCCAGTACTGGCGGTAAAATGGGCGATAAAGAGCTGTCCGTCCTTGGAATCATGTGACAACGCGTATACTTTGTCAGTATATCGATATAACGTCTTGGTCGTCCCGTCTTTCTTAACACTGCAGACTTCGGATCCTGTAGTCACGATAAACTCACCAACTCTGTACGTTATACCGTAACATTGTTTGTTTGTGTTTATTACAGACGACAGTGTAAGTTTGGAGGGTGTCACAGTCACTACATGTATACCTCCGGGACTCTGTATAGCGGCCGCCACAGTGGTGTTATCCACCATACACAGATCCCAAGGATTTCCATCCAATTTCAACTCGTCCACAACATCCCCAGCGTCGTTGATTAACTTGATCTTCTTATTGTTTATATCTCCCACCACAATTCTGCCTTTAGGAAAGTATACAACACCACGGGCAGCACAATCTAACTGATCAGACGGACATTTTATGGTCACCTTTCTTATTTCCTTTACTTCACATTGGGATAAAGGTTTGCCGAGAGTTGGGACACCTGGGAAATCTCTTTGCTGCTTTCGGACAACGACTTTACCAAAGTTCAGACTTGTCACGTCCGAATCGATTTCATGTTCAATACTGACAGTTGAAATCGACATCTGCATTTCTTTCACTAGATCATTACAAGCCTCGAGCTCCGTCTGACCTTTCTGGTAAAGCCGGATCGTGTCCATATGGGCGTTCCTCTGTAGAGCTGTAGCGGACGACGCTAATGTATTCTGTATAGCGACCTTCAGGCGTTCACACTTCTGTGTGGACACCTTCAGATTTTCTCTTTCCTGTTTGTACGCCATGATTACGTCATCTGTGATTTCCTTCTTCATCTCTCTGATACGTTTATCCATACGTTCCTGCAGGTCGTCGATGCTTTTCAGTACCGCATCTTTGTCGTCTGCAATGTTCTGTTGTCGTAGATAAAAGTCCTTTATCATGGATTCCATGTCGTCTGCTCCTTGCTGTAGAAATGTCTTTATTTCCTCTAGTTGGGAGCTATTATTCAGTTTCTCACAGTAATCCTCTGTTGTGGACACGTTGTCACATTTCCTGTGACCAACAGTTATACATTTACTGCAACCCAGGGACTTGTGATCCTCACAATAATAAGAGATCTTATTCTTGTGTTTGTCGCATCGTTTGTCAGATGTTTCCTGTCTCAGCAGGAAATTCCCGGAACCTCTCATATCTACGATATCACAGCTCACATGGACCACATCATGGTGATCCACTTTACAAGACTCGCAGAACAAAGACTGAGTAGTTTTACACCAGAATTGTGCAGGGGTCATGCTTCCCTTTCTCTGACAGGGCGCGCAGTAACGTGGCTCTGTCGTCCTGTTTCTTAGTTGTATCATCTCTATGGCAACGGTGTCGGTCGGGAACTGCTGGGCCCATTTCTCTTTGTCCTCTGTTTTGTCCACGGGGTGAGTTAGGGTCCTACATACCGGACAGATAAAGGAAGTCGCCGTATCACTCGTCCCTAACACCTCACTGACGATGTAGCTACTCAAACATTCCTCACAAAGAGAATGACGACACGGAAGAGACTTCGGCTGACGTAACTGCTCCAGACAGATCGGACATTTGAGAAGGTGGGAGTCCGACAGGTTTGGTAGTGTGCTGTCTTCAGAGTGAGGGTCTGGATGGGGACCACCTTCCGCCATTGTATACGTACTCAAACGCTAGTTCCGTATCTGCAAGTATGAGAATAACGAAACATTATCAGCATGACTTTTCTGGTACGTAAATAACTTATTTTCATCAATTAGATAGAAATAACACATTGTTCATGTTATTACATTCACACATTTGGTTGTAGACACCTGTAGAGATGTAACGACATGTTACGTATAAAACACTGACAATTTGACTCGTAAACATTTACATTTTGTATTACCTGTATTCTGCTGATAGGAGAGAAATGCTGAGAAATAAAAGTTAGTCATGTAATCCATTTTTCTGATAACAAAAGACGGAATATTGAATAGTTAAAAAGAGCATTGTTATAGGTTCAAAACAAATTTTAAGTGATGCAAAAAGCTTTTAGTTTACACGTATCTTGACTATTATTATAAACTCAATGTGTATACGTTACATTTGCCTGGTATAGTGAATTTCAGCCGAAATGTAACTGATGTATAAAACATCTTTTCTGAATCAAAATGGCTCAAACTCTTCAAATACGTCGAACGATTACGTATAATGAATACAGTCAGTACATTCGCCTTATATAGTGCACTCATTTGCAGTTTATATATATTACGTTTTGTGACTCATCGTGTCATTTGACTCATACAGTGAAGACTAAATGCGTGGCTCTATTTGGATTGGTTCTACAAAAACAAACATGGCTTTAGATATGAAAGAACAACGATCGTACATTTTGTACGTACATCTCAGACTAAGTCAAAATATTGTATGCATTTTATTTCTCAGAGCGAGTGTCCTGTCTCAAGTATAACAACAATATCAAATATTTATCCAATATTCCACTCAAAATTTGTGTAGGCGGCGTAATAATTGAAAGAGGATGATAGTGACGTTACATTAGAAAAAAAGACGTATGCATTACCTCAGAGTATACACATATAAAATGGATATATCCCTTTAATTATCCAGGGGCCTGTAATGCCTTACAGACTAAGGGAAGTAATACGCCGGATGTGCACATACACAAACCTAGGTACAAAAGGGGATAACTTTGGCCAGCTAATGTCTACGGCCATATCACGTTGAAAACACCAGTTCTCGTCCGATCACCGAAGTTAAGCAACGTCGAGCCTACATATCGAAACAGGGAATTGTAAGGTGTTACGAGTTACCTCCCGTTGTACAATATACGTACCTAATTGTTCAGACTTAAAAAAAGCATACATGAAAACTGCTGTTTATTTCTTGTTATTGTTAATATTTTTCATCAGTATTCGGACATATTTCCGAGATAATCTTCTTTTAATTATATATCCCTCAAACGAATCTGTACAAACTGACATATTCACCGATAGAAGGAGTCGATAGCATTTTTAGATTATCATGAAATTTGTACTTCGTCGAGAAATCTTACGTACAAGGTTTTTATACTGAACGGCAAAATTAAGTATACACTTTTAAAATAAATATATTGTTGCCAAACATAATGTTTATTGGAAAACCATTGCTATATTTGTGAAATCGATCATTGCAAAATTTTAAAAAAATCCACAAATCGCAGTAAATTTGTTTGACATTAAGATATTGGCTTCCATACATTTTATACCCTCAGCGCGACATACTGAAGTTATGCGCATGCAAACTGTGCCACGTGCCCTCCGTAAGCTTCCCTGTTAAAGGCCGTCAGGTTTGAGTGTGTCGGCAATATGGCAAGACTTTCAATAGCGGATAGAAATCGTGCGATTGGGGTGCTACAAGCCGGGGGATCAAAACGTCATGTGACGCGTGTGATGAATTGTACGAGATTTACGATTAAGTGCCTTTTGAAGTGTTATCGACAAGTAGAACATGTCAACCAACTCCCTGGAGCAGAACGGCGACGTGAATCTGTAATCGATGTGTAACGTCGAATCAAAACGACATTTAGTGTTAACCATGAGAAAACGCTGTGTGGCAGACAATGGCGGACACACAACATATTGACGTCACAAGTGTATTTTGACTGTATACAGTGGTGACGTCAAAACCACGTGAAAAATTGAAATGACCCCTACGTCGTTCTGCAAGACCGTTTGCCTTTTTGGTAGTTGACGGCAGTCTTGACTCTGTGTAAAATCTGTCTATAGTTATTAAATTTTACATTTACGATTTAAAATCGACTTTATCAATATGAAATAAATTATCTGATGCCTTTTATAAAGTGTATACTTGATTTTGCCGGTCAGTATATGTATATGTGCGTGTGTGCTGTTAAAGGAAAATGTTGTCTTGGTTTTTATGTTCCCTTAAATTTCTTAAAATGTATGTTTCAAACTATTTGTGTGTCTAATTTCCTTCTTAAAATCTAGATATTTACCGCCCGACAAATCGTTTATTACGAATATGTGAAAACTAGTAAATTTTTTGAACGCTACTTATGACGACATATATAAATATAATATTTTCTTTTTAGCTGTGTAAACTACATATTATTCAATTCATATCACAGAGTATAATACATATTTATTCAAAATAGACATGAATGTGTTCGAACAATTAACTTCCGATATGTTCATATCATTTAACAAGATTTTAACAACAATTTCAGTGATACCCTACGACAATGCGTTTCCAATGGAAGAGTTCAAGCCCTGACGACCCTTCATACTCACGCGTGTATCCACGCAGACACATGTATACATATATACACACACACACGTTTCTCGGTCAACCATACCATAACAATTTATTTATAGAACGAGAGTTTGCCCAACTTTTCCTGTTACTTCCGCTCTGTTTGTAATCAGAAAATGACGCCGTTGGATACGTAAAGCCATCACATTATGGTATCCTTCGGTGGTATAACTGAACAAACAATGCCTTTCGTACTCTTTTGTGCATAGATAGTAAACTGGTGACGTCATGTACTTCCTCTTTCGGTTTCCGTACGTCTAACATTATTACAGCCGCTACAACATATTCTACGATTACAATGAACGTATTCTAAGTAAATACACTCTATTTACATGTTCATTTGGTGTAAATGGTGTTACTATTACTCAAATATAAGTACGGAATATGTACGACTGTACTTACCGCTCCACCAATGAATAAATATGGTTGTAATGACGATTGACGAGGTGTAGATGTGGGACACCTCTCCGTCGTTATGGCGCCCTTTAGAATGTGACTCAATACACTAATAACACGTCCGTACATTGTAATGCCGTTACGATATATCCGGATAACTTACGGATTGTTTACTACACATCGCTTGTTTCGTTAAAGATATTTTCTAGAGAACAAATTAACACATCATCCTTACGTATTTAATTGACAATTTACGTTTAAAAATACATCCCCTCCGTACAATGACGTTTTTCAGAGCTTTTATCAACTACACATCATCGCATTGAATTTCATGAAATTAATATCCGTTTAACTTCAGATTTAGGTAATCCGAAACTGTTCATTTACTCTATGCATTATAGTTTTATCAGTAAGTACAGGTACTGAGATTTAACGTAAATCACTACATGTATGATATAAATAGATAACATAATTTCTTTTGATATATCAGTGTGGTACGAAACCAGAGTACAATTAGACAGAAAATTCCAACGTCTCAAATCAATAAATTCCTATAAAATATCAACGTTTGAAAAACTGATATTTGATATATTTTTGTTTGTTTTGGGTGTATTTAAGATAGAGCGGCAAAAAGAAAATGTAGATGATCAAGAGATATATTATAAGGATAAATGGCAGAGCTTTTTATGTAGGTCTGAAATATCGCCTACCATGATATTGCCTGAAACATGTGAACATGAACGAGTATTAAAAAAACGAACATCTGTAACAAAAAAGATAACACAAATTATCTGGTTCACAGTGTGAAAATCATGTTACATTTCAACACGAGTTAATTCTTTTAAGTGTACAGTATCTATTATAGTTTATCAAGCTTTAGCGTGTATAACGAAATCAAACTATATCAAATATGGAGTGGGATTTCGTATACATATCATAAAAATGTGTCACGTCGTTATTTATCTAGTGGCAGCTAATAGTCGTTATCAGAGATGTATTACAAAGATATGATGTTCGGGTATGATGTTCGGATTGTGTGTACATGTATGATGTTCAGACTGTATGTACATGTATGATGTTCGGATTGTGTGTACATGTATGATGTTCAGACTGTATGTACATGTATGATGTTCGGATTGTGTGTACATGTATGATGTTCAGACTGTATGTACATGTATGATGTTCGGATTGTGTGTACATGTATGATGTTCAGACTGTATGTACATGTATGATGTTCGGATTGTGTGTACATGTATGATGTTCAGACTGTATGTACATGTATGATGTTCGGATTGTGTGTACATGTATGATGTTCAGACTGTATGTACATGTATGATGTTCGGATTGTGTGTACATGTATGATGTTCAGACTGTATGTACATGTATGATGTTCGGATTGTGTGTACATGTATGATGTTCAGACTGTATGTACATGTATGATGTTCGGACCTATGTACATGTATGTAGTTCAGACTGTATGTGCACGTATAATGTTAGGACTGTATGTACATGTGTGATGTTCGAATTATTTGTATATATATGTAGGATGTTCGGACCGTATGTACATGCATGATGTTCGGACTGTATGTACTAATATGATGTTCGGACTGTGTGTATATGTATGATGTTCTGATTGTATGTACATGTATGATGTTTGGATTGTATGTACATGTATGATGTTCGGACTGTATGTACATGTATGATGTTCGGACTGTATGTACACGGATGATGTTCGGACTGTATGTACATGTATGGTGTTCGGACTGTAGGAACATGTACATTGTATGATGTTCGGATTGTATGTACATGTATGAAGTTTGGATTATACGTACATGAATGATGTTCGGACCGTATGTACATGTAGGATGTTCGGACTGTATGTCCATGTATGATGTTCCGATTGTATGTTGTATGATGATCAGATTGTATGTACATGTCTGAAGTTTGGATTATAGTACAGGAATGGTGTTTGGGCTGTATGTAGATGCATGATGTTCGGATTATTTGTATATATATGTAGGATGTTCGGACTGTATGTACATGCATGATGTTCGGACTGTATGTACTTATATGATGTTCGAACTGTATGTACCTGTATGATGTTCTGACTGAATGTACATGCATGATGTTAGGAATGAATGTACATGTATGATGTTCTGACTGTATGTATATGTAGGGTGTTCTGACTGTATGAACATATATGATGTTCGGACTGTTTGCACATGTATGATGTTCGGACTGCATGTACAAGTATGATGTTCGGACTGTATGTCATGTATTAAGTTCGGATTATACGTACAGGAATGATGTACGGGATGTATGTACATGTATCATGTTCGGACTGTATGTACATGTATCATGTTCGGACTGTATGTACATGTATGATGTTCGGACTTATGTACATGTATAATGTTAGGACTTATGTACATGTGTTATGTTCGGACTGTATGTACATATATGATGTTCGGACTGTATGTAGATGTATGATGTTCGGACTGTATGTACATATATGATGTTCAGATTGTATGTTTTATGATGTTCGGACTGTATGTACATGTTTGATGTTCGGACTGTATGTATATATATAATGTTCGGACTGTAGGTACATGTATGATGTTCGGACTGTGGGTACATATATGATGTTCGGACTGTTTGCACATGTATGATGTTCGGACTGTATGTACATGTATGATGTTCGGACTGTATGTACATGTATTAAGTTCGGATTATACGTACAGGAATGATTACGGGATGTATGTACATGTATCATGTTCGGACTTATGTACATGTATGATGTTCGGACTTATGTACATGTATGATGTTCGGAATGTATGTACGTGTATGATGTTCGGATTGTATGTACATGTATCATGTTCGGACTGTATGTACATGTATGATGTTCGGACTTATGTACATGTATGATGTTCGGACTTATGTACATGTATGATGTTCGGACTGTATGTACATGTATCATGTTCGGATTGTATGTACATGTATCATGTTCGGACTGTATGTACATGTATCATGTTCGGACTTATGTACATGCATGATGTTCGGACTTATGTACATGTATGATGTTCGGACTGTATGTACGTGTATCATGTTCGGATTGTATGTACATGTATCATGTTCGGACTGTATGTACATGTATCATGTTCGGACTTATGTACATGCATGATGTTCGGACTTATGTACATGTATGATGTTCGGACTGTATGTACGTGTATGATGTTCGGATTGTATGTACATGTATCATGTTCGGACTGTATGTACATGTATGATGTTCGGACTTATGTATCTGTATAATGTTAGGACTGTATGTACATGTGTTATGTTCGGACTGTATGTACATGTATGGTGTTCGGACTGTAGGTACATGTACATTGTATGATGTTCGGAATGTATGTACATGTATGATGTTCGGACTGTATGTACATGTATGATGTTCGGACCTATGTACATGTATGTAGTTCAGACTGTATGTGCACGTATAATGTTAGGACTGTATGTACATGTGTGATGTTCGAATTATTTGTATATATATGTAGGATGTTCGGACCGTATGTACATGCATGATGTTCGGACTGTATGTACTTATATGATGTTCGGACTGTGTGTATATGTATTATGTTCTGATTGTATGTACATGTATGATGTTCGGATTGAGTGTACATGTATGATGTTCTGACGGAATGTACAAGTATGATGTTAGGAATGTATGTGCATGTTTGATGTCCGGACTGTATGTACATGTATGGTGTTCGGACTGTAGGAACATGTACATTGTATGATGTTCGGATTGTACGTACATGTATGAAGTTTGGATTATACGTACATGAATGATGTTCGGACCGTAAGTACATGTAGGATGTTCGGACTGTATGTCCATGTATGATGTTCCGATTGTATGTTGTATGATGTTCAGATTGTATGTACATGTCTGAAGTTTGGATTATAGTACAGGAATGGTGTTTGGGCTGTATGTAGATGCATGATGTTCGGATTATTTGTATATATATGTAGGATGTTCGGACTGTATGTACATGCATGATGTTCGGACTGTATGTACACGTATGATGTTCGGACTGTATGTACATGTATGATTTTCGAACTGTATATACATGTTTGATGTTCGGATTAAATGCTGTACATGTATGATGTTTGGACTGTATGTACATGTATGATGTTCAGATTGTATGTACATGTGTGATATTCGTACTGTATGCTGTACATGTATGATGTTCGATTTGTATGTACATGTATGATGTTCA
>NW_018408917.1:0-3269 GCF_002113885.1 Mizuhopecten yessoensis
CTGTCGCTATGTAATAACTACTCAACAAACACTGTCACATTGTATAAACTATTCACCAAACACTGTCACTTTGTAGTAACTACTCACCAAACACTGTCGCTATGTAGTAACTACTCACCGAACACTGTCACATTGTAGTAACTACTCACCAAACATTGTCACTATGTTATAACTACTCACCAAACACTGTCGCCTTGTAGTAACTACTCACCAAACACTGTCGCTATGTAGTAACTACTCACCGAACACTGTCACATTGTAGTAACTACTCACCAAACCCTGTCTCTTTGTAGTAACTACTCACCAAACACTATCACTATGTTATAACTACTCACCGAACACTGACCCCTTGTAGTAACTACTCACCAAACACTGGCGCTATGTAATAACTACTCAACAAACCCTGTCACATTGTATAAACTATTCACCACTGTCACTATGTAGTAACAACTCGCAAAACACTGTCACTATGTAGTAACTACTCAGCAATCACTGTCACTTTGTAGTAACTACTCACCAAACTCTGTCACTCTGTAGTAACTACTCACCAAACACTGGCGCTATGTAATAACTACTCAACAAACCCTGTCACATTGTATAAACTATTCACCACTGTCACTATGTAGTAACAACTCGCAAAACACTGTCACTATGTAGTAACTACTCAACAAACACAGTCACTATGTAGTAACTACTCAACAAACACTGTCACCTTGTAATAACTACTCACCGAACACTGTCACATTGTAGTAACTACTCACCAAACCCTGTCTCTTTGTAGTAACTACTCACCAAACACTATCACTATGTTATAACTACTCACCGAACACTGCCACCTTGTAGTAACTACTCACCAAACACTATCACTATGTTATAACTACTCACCGAACACTGTCACATTGTAGTAACTACTCACCAAACCCTGTCTCTTTGTAGTAACTACTCACCAAACACTGTCTCTATATGTTATAACTACTCACCAAACACTGTCATTATGTAGTAACTACTCACCAAACACTGTCACTATATGTTATAACTACTCACCAAACACTGTCACCTTGTAGTAACTACTCACCAAACACTGTCACTATGAAGTAACTACTCACCAAACACTGTCACCACGTAATGCACTTTTTTCCCCATCGCTCGCTATGAGATATTCAATCTCATTTGTTCGGTCGGTGTCATGGGCAGAATTGTAATTGGTGACACTTCTGCAGGGAATCCCGAGGGCTCTACAAACTGATGAAGGAATAAAATATTATATACACATATATCTATGGCACATAAGTGCCCTAAACTTCCTGCGTGTTCCCTTTTGTAGTTCTATTACGACACTTTCGTATCATACTATGGAGCTCCAAAGATTCATGGTATTTTTACAACAAAACCATTGATGAAATTTTGTAATTTTATCTTCTCTTGGGAGTAGGTATTGATTGTTACGTCACTTGTTTGTGAGTGTAACGTCATAAATTTTTGAGAAAACGACGTAATTTTCTCACACAAACCAATGACGTAACAATCAATACCTACTCCCAAGAGAAGATAACTCTGCAATACGCAAAGACGGAATAGCTCACTTTCAGAACGTTTCCATTAATACTTACCGCAAAGGTGACTTGTATTCATGTTTGTGAATCTGTCAAATGGTAATTCAGTGTGTTGCGAAACAATGGCAATAGATTAGTGGATTTGTTTGATTAACATCTGTTAAAAAACATGTCGTCAGTGTATATTTCTTATCGTCTGTTAACCAAATAGCGACTGAAAATGACAATTTTCTTCCGAAATATATATAGATAAAATTCATAAAATAGGGCAGGGTCAGAAATGAAAGAACCGCTAAGCTTGTTGTAAAATTAAGACAAATAGGTATCGCGTGTTACCTCGCACAAAAGAACAGTCTGATTTCAATAATAATAAACATTGAAGTAAGCACGAAAAATAATTTCAGTACATTTTATTTGGTATAATATATATAATCGACACATGTTTATGGTTAAATTATAACTAAAATGTTGGAAAAATCAAAGATCTACACAGGCTGCAATACGTCTTCATTAATTATTTATTCAAACATTATTAAATAGGATAGCCCGGGTGATGTACAAATATTTAAGGTAGGTATTATTGTTTAAACTGTACAATTGGCGATACCTGCTGTTACATGATTGCCCGAGGGCTCTACAGTTACTACTGGCAGGTATTATTATTTTATAACTCTACTTTTGATGGTGCGTGCTCTCATGACAGCCTAAGGGCCATACAGATATTAATGGTAAATGTTATTATTTTACAGCTATACTATTGGCGGTACATGCTCTTATATGTTAGCCTGGGGTATCTACAAATATTGATGGTACATGCCATTATTTTACAACTGTTCTTTTGGTGGGTTATGCTCCTACATGATAGCATGTTGACTCTATAAATACTAATGATGGATGTTATTATTCTCAACTGTACTATTGGTGGTATGTGCTGTTACAGTATAACCTAGGCACTTTTAAAATCTGCAATGCATTGTGGTGTCTTTGCTGGAAAATTTAACAGGGCAAAGGTATGTAGTTTTAGCATAGGTTCTTAGAGCACACAGATATTTACCTGTAACTGTGACTCCGGAAAACACCCAGCATTGGCCGAATTTGACCGGTCGCTCTTCTTTATGATACTGTTTCAGAATCTTGGTACTCCCTGTCCAGTTCCATGGTTTAACGCCATCGTCGTAGGGTGCGCCCCATTTGCCAACTAACACCCCATCTATGTTGTTGGAGTTAACCTGTAATACGTAAAACACATTGCGCTATAAGGAGTGTTTACAAAGTCGTGTTTCCTTATCCTTCTGTTGTGTCTCACGTTCCTCTAGTTCTTTTTGTGCATGTATTTATTTGTTTTATTTATTTTCAAGCTTATTTATTTAAGTATTAAAGAGAAAAAATGCACTTCAACTCGTTCCATGTTGATAGGTGAAAGGGCCTGTTTCCAGTAATGTTAATTCTCCATAGGAGCCTGCCCCCGTATAATTTCTTATCTAGCTCAACTACTGTTTTTTTCTTTTCCGAAAAAGAATTTTACACCTTTCCGACTCCCAGATTTCATAATTTCAGTGAAAATGTATTTTTATAAAGTTGTCAATTTCAGCATCAAAGACATAAGTTCGTAAATAAAAGAAGGTTATCTCGAAATTGTAATTCGCAACATAGTATAAATTTCTTTTGATAAATATTTCCAAAACATCGTGTTTATTCATAAAACATAAAAAAAAA
>NW_018408917.1:3677-26919 GCF_002113885.1 Mizuhopecten yessoensis
TTTTTTGTCACAATCATGCCATGAATGTATTCTTTACGGTGACCATCATTTGATTAGATTTTCATTAATATTTTACATAACATGCACATTTTATCAACACTTAGACAGCTTCTGAAAGGTACAACTTTGAGGAGCCATAAAAAACAAACCAAGTGACCTAAATCTTTATACTTTATAGATTTGTGACCACAACGGCATGGGCAATGCACCACCAACAGGAAATTTGAATCAGAGAAGGGGCCGTTTTGGAAACCGGCCCTTTAAATAACTCGAGTCAGATGGAGAAACAACACGGTTTCCCTTTTAGAACATTTATATAATATGAGGCAGAATTAAGTCCAAGTGCAATTGTCTTCCTCATGTCTTGCGAGTCCAACGCAGCCTGTCCAGTTGCATATAGAGTAGGCTTGATTCTGCAGTAGATACTCTATCAACTAAGAAATTGTTTAAAATAGTATGTGTAACAAAAACGGCAATCTAGCGTAAACTATATTCATAAGGCTTCACAGTGTTTCGTATTATTCATACATCTTAGTTAATGGTAGTTTGTTCCTTTCCCATACATTGCCACTGCTGACAAACTTAGTAAAGTACCCAGGTTTATTGAGTATGTAAGCCAAAGCATTACGTATGGAATTACGACTTCACGATTAAGTTATGTTTAAATTTTGCTTTAGTATTGCGAACAATTAAAATAAGGTTTATGGCGGCCATTTAGTTTGACGGAAGAAAAGAAGAAGAAAAAGGGAAACGGTTAGGTGGAGGAGAAGGAGGAGGAGGAGAAACGCAGAAAACCCATTAGTCTCCAAACTCGTCTGTTGGACTAAATCATGTCATGATTGAGCGTCTTTTAAAGAACAAAGATAGTAGTAAAAAGGCATTTAAATCATCAATAAGACGCCAAACTTGTTTGTGGGACGTAATCACGTGATGATTAAGCGTCTTGTGATCGTTGAACACACCTTTACTGTGTTTATGACTAAATTTGGGCCAATCTTGTTGTTCACTTGAAGCAGGTTGGCTTTAATTAAACCACTTACAGAAATAAAAGGACATGCAAGAATGAAAGTTGAGACTGAGAGTTGTATTTTGGTGCATGTTACAGTGAAATAGGACGGCATTACCATCGAGGATATGGCCCTGGCGACCTGACCAGCGTCTCCCATCTTCTGGTTGACGATGCCACGGAAATATCTCCTCACCAACATCAGGCAGATTTGCACAATATCGTCGTCAAACTGAAACAGTAATTAATGACTCAGACTTGGCTAGATAATGTTTTTCTGTTCATTTGTTTCTAAAACAAAATATTCATATGCTAGGAAGTTTGTATTTAAAGAAATGTTAAAATCAGATTTCGATCCAAATTTTTAAAGTGAATTTTGTAATCTGAAACATTGTTTTTTTTGAGAATATTGTGTGATTTCGAAACAGTCAGTAAGGCTCAGGCTGTTGTTGCTTTTGTTGTCCGTAAAAAACGTGTTTTTAAAAAGTGATACCAAGTTCAATTTATTACTAAGATATCTTCTATCATGCGCTACTGAATCCTATATGAACAGAACATGTATTTCAATTATTGAATAAGTTTCCAACTCACCTGCCCGAATCTCCAGGCCAGGCCACGCTGCCCTGTTCTGTATACACTACCAACGGGATTCAACACGTACTCCTCTCTGGGGTCAACATCTATCTCGTAATCGGGGTCAACCGGGAAGTACACTTCATCCTCTATAATAAGTAAAATTTACCATTGTAACAATGAAAACGGCGAAAAGATGTTCAATGCCATTGGAAATTTATTTTTAATCCCGATAATTTGGCTCAGTTGTATAACTTAATTCACAATGTTTCTATGCATTTTGACTTTTTCATCTGTTTTTTTGTGTGTATAATTTGTCATTCGAATATTGTTATTTCATTACCTATACTTTCATAAACCTGATTAAGTACAATTATGACTTGCCGAATATATTTCCAAGATCTCTCCTATATATTACTTTTAAAAATGACTTTATATTGCTTGTGTTATGATAGGCCATATCAATAAAATAGATTAATACCCATTAGCTCCAGAGCCTTGGTCGTATTAGCGTCTACAAGAACACCGGAGGAGGTTAGACAACTACTTAGCCAACGATCGTATATATTACTGCCAACCAGGTGAGGTTATAAATACAAATGTCAAATGTCGCATAAACGAAAAACTATGCACGGTATTCAATATTGTTAGGTAGCAGAGTACAGTAGAAATGGCTTGACCCTAAAAATAAAGGGCATGTCCCAGATAAACATGGATAACGGATTAATCCTTCATAACACACCTCCTTTATATATATATTTATAAACTACATTTTGAATACATTTTTTTAGAAGAACGATTTTCTTTTTCAAAAAGTGACTTCCCCAGATTTGGGACTTGTGAACACCATGGTTACCACATCAAAAAACGCCAAAAAATGCAAAACAAAATATGATATTTAACCCAAATTTTGACCACGCAAGTAATTTTGTTCATAAAACCTGTCTTAAATTGAATATCACCTCCCCGGTAACAGAAATACTCACGTTTTAGCATAGGTCGTTCAACTGGATTTTTCACAATATTTACACATATGCCGAGTACAAAAATAGACTGCATAAAAAACTAGCTGTTGTTGTGTAGACACAGATTTGCAAGTGGCCAAAATTGTAGTCTCAAACCAAATTCGATATTTTATTTAAATGTGAAGCCCACATAGTCCACTTCATCATGTATATGCAACTTTTAGTGCTGATTTCTTTTTAATTTTGATACATATAGTATAACATGTTTTTTTCATTGTACAAAATTATTACCCATGAGCACCGTACGCTAGTGTACACTGCTACCTTAATGTCAATGTGCCCGAACGGTAATTCTTAAATTCAAAAAGTGTTTCATGCATACCAATGATCGACATTCAACAACGTTTTTTCAATGCAACGTGCCTTGTTGTCGACACCAATTACAATGACATGAAAAAAACCCACATTAAAACACCAACAAGAGCTAGCTAGCTACCTTTACACCAGGGGTTGAACAAGATGATGATGTCCTCATCGTGTTTGCGGTGAAGTTGTTTGGACGTCCCTCGCTTGTCCTTAGATATGGTGTAGACGTGGAGGTCCCATTCCCCTATCACACACTTGACAGGCGGCAACACCTCGATTTCCAGTTTAGTATTTGGCATCTTATTTGCCACTCGGGCCTGCCACTTACCGCTGTTATCGAACTTGTTCAAATTTTCGTCCACCATGATTGTTATTTCCGTACCTCGTAGCGGGGACGGGTCAAGCCCTTGTACATGTAAAAAAACACAGGTTATTTAGTTGAATTTAAGTTTTATCTACTTCATTTTACAAAATCAACATAGAATTGGCATATCTTGTTACATCACAATAGCTTTATACATCAAATGTTTTCTGGTTTAAAATACAGTTTTAATATTTTATCAAAACTACGAAGTTCAGTTGACATAACAGAAACAAACGCAATGATATAACCGAAACGGACTACATAAATATTTTACCGCTTTTAAACTGCAGCTTGAGGTCATGCTTCTTTGCATCGTACTCTCTATTAAAAGTCATATCGATGCTGAAAAGCTGTCCACGTCTGACCACTAGGGTAGCATACTCTTTCTTCCCATCAACAGTTCGCTCTTTAAGGCATTTGTAGTCACTGGTATGGTGATTGGAGGCATTTTGGACGATATTCAGATTGATCTCTGTCACATGAATCTCGTTTTTGATCTCCTCCTCATCCGCATTGTCCTCATCATCTAAAATGAAACATTTATTTATGCAAATGATTTTGTGGTAAGCAGAGTTTTCAATAGACGTTTGAGAATATTGTTGTTGACTCCCGAAAACAGGCGTTGACACCTGAGAGTTCAGGGTCAGGTCCGGTTAACATAGGTTTTTCCCTCCAAAATTCAGAGAAATTGTTTTTGACCACTGAAATCAATTGAACACAGGATTACAATGTTTAATATATCGAGTGTGGGGAAACACCAAACACTTTGGGTTAAGTCACAGTTCAGGAGTGCAGTGTTTACAAGTGAATCGATTGAAGTATATGCCCCATCATGGACATCAAAATAACCGATGAATATAATGCTTGATTTATTTATGTATTTTTACTATATGTAAATATTTGTATTCGTTATATTGATTTCCCATACTATAATTACATGATTTGTTTTATCTAACTTCCATAGTAGTGTTTATATTTATTCGAAAGAACTAGATCAAGAATTAAATATTAATGTCAAAATTAACTGATCTAAATGACCTGTGGCTTCAGAGATATTATTTGCCTAAATTAAAAACACTCATTATTGTCTCTTTCTTGTTCTTTACACACTATTACTATGAAATGCATTGCCTTGTTACATACCGGTGTTAACTTCTCCCCAGAGGCTTTCATCGTCCAGGAACTTTTTGTACGGTTTATATGTAGGTATATCTGAAAAAAGAATATATCGAAACCCTTTAATTGTATATCAATGCATAAACTATTTTGTCACGTATATAATAATTTCATTATTTATATATAAATGTGCAAGTTCGGGGAAAGAAAATGACTACTGTATCGAACTGATCGTCAGAGGCGATTTATGTGGGGACTCCTGCACAATCTGGTTGATTTCGTCATTGTCTTCTATTTAGGGGACATTAAAGAAATCAAGAAAAGACCTGCTGTATCCCATTGTTTTTTCTGCGAAGGGGACACGAAAAAGGCCAAAGTTGATATATTGCCATTATTGCAACACTTGGGTTTCGCAGTGTCTCGCTTGGCAACCGTCCTCATATAACACTGGCTGTTGTCTTGCTAGGCACCCGTCTTCATATAACCCTGGCTGTTGTCTCCCTAGGCACCCGTCCTCATAAAACACTGGCTGTTGTCTCGCTAGGCACCCGTCTTCATAAAACCCTGGCTGTTGTCTCCCTAGGCACCCGTCCTCATATAACCCTGGCTGTTGTCTCCCTAGGCACCCGTCCTCATATGATCCTGACCGTTGTCTCCCAGGCACCCGTCCTCATATAACCCTGACTGTTGTCTCGCTAGGCTCCCGTCTTCATATAACACTGGCTGTAATCTCCCTAGGCACTCGTCTTCATATAACCATGGCTGGTGTCTCCCTAGGACCCCGTCCTCATATGAACCTGGCTGTTGTCTCCCTAGGCACCCTCCCTCATACAACCCTGGCTGTTGTCTCCCTAGGAACCCGTCCTCATATAACCCTGACCGTTGTCTCGCTAGGCTCCCGGCTTCATATAACACTGGCTGTAATCTCCCTAGGCCCTCGTCTTCATATAACCATGGCTGGTGTCTCCCTAGGACCCCGTCCTCATATGAACCTGGATGTTGCCTCCCTAGACACCTGACCTCATATAACCCTGGCTGTTGCCTCCCTAGGCACCCGACCTCATATAACCCTGGCTGTTGTCTCCCTAGGCACCCGTCCTCATATGACCCTGGCTGTTGCAAGGACGTTTAACCACAAACAAACAAACAAACATAGTGCACACTAAAACAATATACGAAAATATATGTATTGGTGTAATTTCATTGCGAAACAGCCTGAGTATAACCTATAAAAAGCGACGTTATTCTAAAGAAAATCCATACATTTAAGGACTTATCTTATAAGATGCGATATCAAGGAAGTGTTATTTCATGAATACTTCTACATAGCATGTATATTGTTTCAATAGATCCTGCTCATGAAACACAAAAGCATCATCTGACTTTATCTCACCACCTTCAATAATAAGCCCATATACCTACACAAAAAGAATACCAAACTGCAGACATACCACAGATATCAAATTGGTCGTTGTACAGGTAATACTTTCGCCAGTATTTGAGTTCCGTTAATATTCTGTACGAAATCTTGTGAGGTCCGTAGCGCCGGGATTCCCGATTTCGCACTGGACTCACATCTCGCCGTCCGCTTCTGCGATGCATCGCTGATATCAAACCACTGCAAAAGCAAGAATGATATATGATTAATGTATACATCAAAACGATATACAAACATCAGTGATAAGTGTTTGCACACTTTGAGCCCTATTTAATGTTGTGTTGATACATAGTTTGGCATAACGTTTGCACAGAGTACAGAGTGGCGTCAAGCATTTTGACGGAAACTACAGCGTGCGTCCTTACTTCAGCCGTTTTGTCGCAAACTACAGCGTATTCATATATTTTGCTATCCTAACGTCAGACATTTGGATGTAAATTAAAGCGTATGTCTTAACGTTGACCATTTTGACGCAGATTGCATGATATATCCTTAGGTCGGCTATTATTCCAAATACTACTACATATATCCATTTTGAAACAACAGCGTATGTACTAACTACTACAACGTACATGTATGTATTTACATCGGCCATTTTGACTCAAATTACATATAAATATTTATATTATATTATAGCTACTTTGAAACAAACTACAGCTCATGCCCTAACGCTGGCTTATTTAATACAGTGTTGAATTTAATGACCTAAGGTCGGCAATTTTGACGCAAACTACAGTGTATATCGTCACATCTGCCATTTTGACGCCAACTCAACATATGCCGTTTAGCTATTCGACTCAAACTACGGCGCTATCCTTACGCCGGCTTTGATACAACTTACAGCGTATTCCCTAACGTCTGACATTTTAACACCGACTACAGCGCTTGGGTTAGCTTGGGTACAATACATTAGTTTAAACATTTCATTTTGTGAACGATTCGACACATACCGCTGGTATATCAAACGCTTTCACCGTGTCATTAACAACATGATACTTGAGAGAGAGATAGCCTACTGCATCGATTGTCGATGTGACAGTCTATTTTATTTCTTAAGTTATGTTATTATTATGTTACAAAAGTACGTGTGCAGTCATCGACGTCACATCGCCACAATTGTGCATATGTATAATAAAGAGATATGCCATTTCAGCTTCGTCAAGAGTTTCTTCAAGATTATTGTTTTGTCTGTAATACGAGCTGGAAGCATAACAAAATAATCTTTTCGGAATCTCCTGAAATAAATTTGAAATTGATTCAATTGTGCATACTTGTTTTTCAGTGCACACAAAATTGCCCAATATCGTTATCTCCACCAGTCGCCTAGTCGCTTACCGTAGATCCACCTTCTTATCGTTCGCAAACAGAGAACCTGAATGATTTCCACTCGCACATTAACACGCGTATAAACAATTTTAAAAAATACACCTAACAATTTATACTAAAAATGTATATTTAAGGAGATTATTGAAACGTCGTTTTGAAGTGGTTGCTTTTGAGTTAGGAAGTTTAGGCTTAACAAAATTCATCTTGGAAACAGAAAGTTTTTTGTTGAATTTAGTGATGCGTTTTGGATTTAAATAATGAGCTTAGCTAGGATCCTGTTTGTCACAAAACCATGTCTCAAGATAAACTGATTTTGACAAAGAGTAACTATATTATATTATAACTGTACTATATAGATATAAACACGTCTGCGGATTTATCAGGAAAGCATGGCGCATGCCACTAAGGGTGCAGGAAATGTTTAATCTAACGTGCATCCTGGTTTGGTTTTGCTTGTATTTTAAATGAAGTGTCAAAATAATATGTCCTCATTTCTGATGAAAGTATAAAGTATTTTTTTGTCTCTTGTAGTTAAATGTTCCTTTCTCTATTTACATTACCAAATGGTCTTTAAGTTTACTTTTTTGTTCGAATTGATAACACACAAAATACGAATTACTTTCAGGAAATTCAACAAGATTTTTAAGATCTATCTGTTAGGAGTGGAATCCCATAAAAATAAATTCATGTTTCCTTTTGAATAAGCTTTGTAGAATTATCGTTAAACGCTTTGGTAAACACAGTATTTTCCTTGTTCCAAACGAGGGGACTTGTTGATTCAAAAGAACAAATAAGCTTAAGTCGATACCAAAACATGGTGACACTGCCGCTCCCTGTCTCACTGCATCGTATACGTAATTCTGCCACGTTTGAAATGTAACGACACTTTTGATTGTATAAAATCCATGCTTTTTTGGACGATAGACCATGAGCGTGCATGCATTATTTCTAAACAAACTATTGTTATAATGGTCACCAGAACACACGCACTTACGTTGCTTATTTCTTAATCAAACATTTGCTGTATACTAGTACTGTTCTCAGAATGTTTAATGGTGTTGACGGGTGAAATTATTTCAAAAGGGGTTAGGTTTTGGTAATATGGTACATTATATGTAATATCTGGTAATAGATAAAATATGCCAAAAAGGAACTACCCTGCATCATACAGCTGTTTCGTCTTTCTAGGACTCATCGGTGATGCTAGGGACAAAACAAAATGGAAACGAAATTTGGCAATACATACTGTTGGAATGGAAGGTGGGATTCATAAGCCCCTTTAATTTATGAATTTCAAAATTACGATACCGACTGGTTTACTCCAAATTAAAGAATTTATAAAGTGTGCATATTATGAATCTTGCTACTACTCAAATGACAAAATAAACATAGCGATGATTCTTAAGCACGTTGCAAAACGTGTGAAAGTCATGTTAGCCCGGCTTAGAAGTTAAATATTCATGTAGGCGCGATTTAGAAATTCCACATTCATGTAAGCCCGATTTAGTAGTTTCAAATTCATGTAAGCCCGAATTAGTAGTTTCAAAGTCATGTAAGCCCGAATTAGTAGTTTCAAAGTCATGTAAGCCCGATTTAGTAGTTTCAAAGTCATGAAAGCCCTATTTAGAAGTTTGTAAACTATGTATGAATGGGTAACTACCGAGCTGTGACAGACGTCGAAAGTTATAATAATGATACAGCAGGTGATAAAATCAACCTGTCTAAACTTCGCTAAAAATGAATTTATAATCAGAATGTGTAAAACCATCTATAGAAAATTCACAGTGACAAACATAACATATATATTTGTGCCGATCGAATGGGTCGTTTAAGCTGACTATAACAACATCAAGGATTGTTTGTAGTATCACACAGTAACCGCAGTGAAGTGTTACAGTCGAGGCTTGTTAAAGTCCATTAGTTATCCATTTATTCATGACGTTTAAACTTCTAAATTGGGGATACGTGTCTATTTAACTTCTAAATCGTACTAAAAAGACTGTCGAGCTTACAAATTTGGCTAACAAGACTCCAAAACATATAAATCAGACTTAAATGATGTTAAGACTAGTAAATCGAGTCTACATGCGTGAAGAAATGCATCATGATACAACATATATATGTATTATATACATTATACAATGCATGATGTTATAATACGACATGTCATCGTTGTATTTTACATTTGCAGATATAACCAAATATATAATTAGTTATTATATAGTGTAAATATTGTTTTATTATGACCAAATATGTTTCTTTATGTAACCCATTACAATTATTAATGTATACATAGTATATATTATTTTACATATTACATTTACCTTTTATTACATTATTATGACAACTAATGTCAACACTGTATGTTAACACTGCCACTGTATACATAGTTTATAATGGCATTTATAGAAAGTTCTTCACTATATTAAGCATATGTTATAGCATGGATTAGATTGACTCTGTCAACATTATAGACCGGTGTTAAAGCGAGCACAACTTTAAGATAATTTATACAGGCTTTGGATGCATGCAATAATTTGTACACAGTCTGCCTCCTACTCTATGCATCGTTACACATATTTCGGATATCTCTTAACTTGACATGTGTACGAAAGTGTTTTGATACTCAGTTCACGCTGCTATTGGTTTAAATAAACAGACAGCGTCTGGTGACGGCAGTGTAGTGGTCTAAAGAGACATATATGTATTTATGACAGCCGTTTTGAGGCTAGAAGTCTACAATTCTTAAATGACTTTAAAATATTAAAAAGACTTAATTGATCTGAGCATCATATCGCAAGGGACGTTCACACTAGCACGAATCGTCAGGAAATTAATCAGAACAAATTAACCAGCCTATTATTGAAACAATGACTTTGTATGACTGTCTGTTCCAAAATAACCAAAAAGATTTTTTGATAAAAAGACACCTCTTATGCGTACTATATATATAATTGACTATATATGACTCTTTCACTATAAATAAAACAGATAGTTATATTAAATGTTATCAAGCTTATTTTGTCCATGGAGCTAACCTAAATAACATTTGATCTTATTAATAATTGTGCATAAATAATTTATCACCGCGGACTACGATCTTACTCATGAAAAACAGACACCGCATCGAAACTCACTCCATGACAGTCACTACCAATACATCGCTAACTATTGGATATTGCTATGAAACACTGATTAATGCAATCTACAGAGGTCAAATCTGTCAAGTGCAGTAGAGAATCACTTTTATTCCAAGCCAACGTGGTCTGATAATGAAACAACCGAAACACTATAATAATATAATGATAATTCATTAAAAATTGCTAATATGTTCCCTAAAACACAAGCTGAAAAGTCAAAAAGCAGATTAGTGGTGGCTAAATAAATGACGCTCGTTATACAATAACTGCGAGAGTAAAATAAAACCGCTCATTTGTTATCACATAACCACTCAGACTTTGCTGGTGGAAGTTTTAGTCCCCTAGGTTTTACGTACCATTGTTGGCCTCAATGACCTATTTTGAGTAGTGAAACGGTTCATTATAATCACTCTTTACTTAAAATTTGAATTCATGATTACCAGTAATCCAGTAAATTAGGAAATTCATAAATCAAGGGAATTTTACGCACTTCCCCTTCTATTTCAACAGTAGTTAAGACCCCTTTGGATTTCATGCTTTTGGGCTCCTAGCATTACCGATGAGTCCTAAAGGACCAAACAGCTGTATGGTACAACGTAATTCATTTTGACACACTGTATCTATTACCATATATCATAGTACAATCGCCTGTGTGTTTGTTGCGTTCATCTAAAACGACTTTCTGAGATATCTGAATTTATCGAAAAAGAGAATGATTTTCATGTAAAATATGAATAAGATATGAATATTATGTTTAAGTGTCAATTTACTATGATCATTACTAAGTTTTCCAGTTTTGTTTGCCATAGAATTCCAATTTTAAATGTACTTAAATATATTAGATATGACTACATGTAACTTTCAAACAGGTATTGATTATCGTAAATCTAATCATATGTATGAGGAAAGTGAAGGGGGAAATGCATCTAGTATTAAATGATCATTTGGTCAGAATTCGCGTGCCCCTCGCCTTATATCTAGTATAAAATGATCTTTTGGTCAGAATTCGCGTGCCCCTCGCATTACAACTAGCAGTAAGTGATCTTTTGGTCAGAATTCAAACAAGGTATTTGAAATATTTTTTCTGCAGTAATGTCCGATTATGTTGTATTTATTATTTATTATAGTTGTCAGATTTAAACAATCAAATATCACCTAAGCAGCAGAAGAATAAACGTACACATAGAATAACTGAAGAGAAGCACAATAAATCATTCACTCACTGGTAAATGTATAATACGTGCTCTTACTTGCTATATAGTTTAAGGTTGTCAACGGTTTACCGAATACTCGGTCATAAGACCGAAATCGGATTTTTTGGTCAATAAAAACGACACTATGTTCGGTATTATTTTGTATTTGATAGAAAGGATTGACAAAGAGATGTCGACAACACCATAACAAGCCTGAACAGATTTTAAAAGGGAGCCAGGATGCAAAGCTGTGTAATGCCAACTTTTCGAGGGGAAAACTCGATTTTAAGTTGAAGACTTGCAAAACGTGAGTAAACTGTCGTGAGATATAATCAATATCAAGTGTTATTCATATAGTTCATTAATTGTTGCTTATTGTGGAATTGGTTTCGGGTAACCGGTTACTAAACTTCTTCCGGTTTAAAACCCTTATTATTATGTAGCTTTATATACATGTTTTCGTGTCATAATACTATGTATCGGTTAATGGCTATATACCCAGTGCTATAAATGTTAACAGGTCAGAGCTCTGTCGATAAAAGCTTGATCAGCTTAACGTTAAAAAAACGCAAGCACTTTTTGTATATTAAATAATATTAAATAAAACTAAAATGTTTTTTTTTTTAATAATGAAATTTAAAAAATACTTTAGATGTCATAGTTTCTAAATTGATTATCTGAAGACAAGAAACATCCCCAAACGTTGTACATTTTGATAATGCGCGTTAACCATTCGGTAAGCTAACTAGGCTTTGCACGACTTGTTCATTGTAGTTGGTACTCCGGCCAGATCCTTGCGTTACCGTATATTTTTATGTCAAGATGCTTCATGTTAAAATTATATCTATTCAGAGCTATGTATAGCTAGACAGGTATATGCAAATGTTCACCGTTGCTAGCAATGCTATGCAGTATTTATTGTCAACATATATAAGTAAATATTGATCTTAACAACACTACTGGCAATGTGAATCTATAGCACAAAACAGGACTGTGTTTGATTTGCATGACTGGTTTTTAAAAATACAGTAGTAAGCGCGTGTATGGACACATATATCTTGGTCATTTTAAGGCTTATAAGGCGACAGATTAACTTGGGTTATAAAAATCTTTAAAACACACAGCCGCTAGTAGAGTAAATTATGAGTATTTTAGCCCTTGATATAACTACTGTCGTATACCCAGTTGCTGCCATGACAACCCTTAGTGTTTGTGCTGACATCCGTCGTGGTATATCCTGAACTATGATGATATTCTCGATTGCAGAGGTAAAAAATGTACATAATCGTTCAATGTAAGTTGAAACATAAATATCAAGATATCGAGGAATTCATATGAGCTTACCTTTCTGCAGGGGAAAGATATTTTCATCAAATATATGTAGCCCGTTGAACGTACTGACACTAGTACTGCTGATGATTGGCTGAACCTTTTCGATACCCGTCGTCTGCTCTTAGTCAAGAGCTAACCACAGAGAAGCCGTCTGCCTCGTGTTTCACTGTTTACCAAAACAGCTTAGCAACATCGGTCACCTTAGTTGAACTTATGCAGTTTTATTTTACTGTCAATGTCACCAGACGGGTGTAATCATGAAGAGGTTTAAATTTAGACTTCATACCTGGTGTCCTTCACCATGACTAGTTAAATATGGGGGTTTAAATTCGTCATTCGACATTTCTCATGACATAAATATCTCAGCTTATGTTATATGTACTGATACGGTGGTTTGCGTATAGACATAGCACTATTAACGACATGTATATAAATGACCCACTGATTCTTTATTTTAACGTGATATATCATAGATTACAGATGTGAAAAATATCTAACTCGTTGGTGTTCCATTTCATTATTTAAAAAAGAAAATCCTATTTCTTAGTGACTTCAATATAAAGGTAAGCTGTTCCAAAAGTTTTAATCTCATTTTCAACCAGAACATATACCTTGCTACATTTCGTTCACCGTTGTATTAGTCACAAAATTTAGTAGGTTATAGAGAATTCCTGAATTTGGATTATCCAAAAAGTTCAACGCAACTACATGGCTTACTATGCAATAACAATGTGACGTCACAAAAGAGAAACACATGGAGCTAACATGTCGCAGGTATTTATGATTTTTAATTCAAGACCGGAAAAATATGATTTTTTAAGAAAATGTACCAAAAAATATTGGTTATGTGATCTACAGAATCTTACATACGATTTTTTTTAGTTTTAAATTAATATAATATCTACATACGAAGTCGTACATTGTAGGTGTGGGGTTAATACAGTGTGTGAACTTAACACAGTCACAAACGATTGAACCGTTAAAGTCTGGTAATAGATACCGTATGCTAAACATGATTTACACTACATCATACAGCTGTTTCGTCCTTGAACATGTTCATTTCATGCGTTTAAGATACCATCAGGTACTGCTATATAGCTAACTTGACATACAATGAACAATGAATTAGGTCATTACCATCGTGCTTTGTTAGATTGCAGACCTGAACATATAGCCTATAAATAAACCATACACTATTCTAACGATATTCGGAAGTGATGTACGTGTATTTATAAATGACTAGTTACAAAAACATTACCAATTAAAACGTATTATATTTATAATCTGTCATTATCAATATATAGCATAAGCTTCTTAACTCAGTGATAAGTGCAACGTACCTTAAATTCATTTGTGCCTTATTCTTTGAGAGATATCATTAAATACTTTCTGTTGCTGATGTGTGTGTACCTATCATTCAACCAATATATATAACTCAACAAAAAAATTCTAGAGAGTTCATAATTGATAAAAAAGCTTTTTGTGTATCGCTCGAAACCTGCTCAGTAACATTGATTACTGACACACCTAATGACAAAAATGGCTTCAGAAGTATGCAAATATTACACACGTAAGTCAAACTGACTATACTACATTGTAGTACAAAATATATAAAGTCAAGGTTGACTACCCGTCGGCAGACCGAAGTAATTGTAATGAGTTATAAATAAACCAGTCGTCTGACACGTATTGAAGGAACGGGTTCAACTTTAGTAGGCTATGGATAATCGTGCAATGCCTTGTTCAGCATTTTTACCGGCAAGATCAATTATACCAAAAATACAAGCAGACAGGGGTTTAAATGTATTTTCTTTAGGCCATCTCCGGATCTGTTAATTATGAATCTAGCGAACAAAACCTCACACATTAAAGTTGTTGATTCCATCTACATATGTACCCCGTATTTTATATGTGAATGCCTCTATTAACAATGCATATGTTTCACTTATGTACTGATGTGTATACACATACATATACACATATAGCATTGTTAAGGTCACCAAGTTAAATATCGATGAAACTGTAAAGGTTTTACAGAGTAGTATACGGATCTATTATAATAGATGGAAATATTGCATATAAAGAGTTTTGCTCAATGTTACATGCATATTATCAACTATCAAACTAAAACCTCTCACACGCGCTTTTATATTACTGAACTGAAGCTTACAATTAAGAAAATCTCAACTGAGTTATTAAACAATTAAAGCAGACATCTCTACGTTTGCAGTATAACAAAACCCATACTCTCATCAAAATACTTGTTATGATATAAACATAAAGTATTGGGTAATGTATTCAAGGGTACCTTTGTGTGGGAGCAAACGCTTCAGCAAGCTCAACAAGTTCTTTGTATGTCTTTATGGCATTGATGGCGACTAAAGTATGCAGATCTTGCCCACTCACCTAATGGATATGGTGTGATATTTTTTTCAATGCCTGTCTTCTGCTCTGTGTCATATGCACAAAGACTCGACGTCACATGATCATCGAGTAATTTTCACATAACAAAGGCTTGAGTGTTGTTGCTAGACATGGCGCTATTCTAAATGTCGTTGTCGTATAATTATAATAATAGTAATAATTTATGCTTTACTGTCTGTGCTTACATGAAAATGTGCACGACTACCAATAATGAGATTGGGGACTAGCGAGAAACTCTCTGCTGGGACAACCGAGTCAAAACCTTCCAAAAAGAGGCTATTGTTTAACCTAATTGCATATAGTTTTACTACGTTTGTAGTTCCTATCTGAAATAAGTTCCGGCTGATTACTGGGCCGCTGAAGGAGTTTGATAAGGAACTGATGACAGATTTTTAGATAAATGAAATGTTCAGGTATTTAATTTTTTATTAATACTTTTGATAATCTTCCATGTCTGTGTGCGGATTTCCACAGGGGCAAATTGTCTGGGAGCGTTTCTGTTTTGGGTCACTGGTTTTGCTTGTAAACTTCCGGTCAACTTCTTGGCGCTGTGACACTCCAATATGCCACTAAACCTACCAACAAAATCAATTTGTAGCATTTGCAAGGTATGTATTTATGAATCTAGACAGTTGTCACTAGTTTTGAACTTCAAATATTAAAGTTATTAGCTAAAATGTTTGGTAATAACATATAGTAAATGATTTAGTTGTGTGAGTCCTAAGGGAGGTTACACACACGTAATGCTTAGTTATCGTGTATACCTAACTCGAGTTGGTTATTGTTCAAATTGTATGATCGTGACCTCGGCAATGATTGGTCCGTTAAATTTAGAAGCCAATAAGCGTTGAGGTCACAAAAGTTAGGCAGGCTGTGTTCAGATTTCCAAACGTCAGCCTGACCAGCTTGAAAACTGGACTCGGGTGTCCAACATGATAATGTAAGTCATGAACTATCATACAAATAAGTTGTTTTTTTCCTATCGTAGAAACACTGTACCGACATTGTGTTTTGCGCTACCCACTAGGGATTTAGCGTGTCATCCCGTGGACAGCTGACCAACTGAAATTCGACCATTTTTCGATATTTCATTAAGTCTACCGAAAATTATACTGCATGATGTATGGCAAATCATACATCAAATTAAAATAAAATAGTTTCCTATTGATCTAGCCTGCTCCCGGCGTCATTCTATGAACGGTTATGACAAAATCACATGTTTTCTGGAACTGGGTCATGCTACTAGTGCTTGTGATTGGAGCGAACAGTTATACGTGTTTATTTTAGAAATGTGCCCTGGCGCTATTAAATTTGGGGTATCGAAGCTAAAATCCATGCATCAATTAAAATATAATCAGAATTACTGTTTCTACAAATGTTTAAAAACATAATTTATGCAAAGAAGAAAATAATATCGTTATGACATTAAACACATGACATTTTGATGAGGTTATTTTATAAGAGCTGTCCATCTTCCGATAATTTATTTATCTTGTATTTCAAAATAATTTAAAGAATTATACCGTCCATTTATACATGCGATGTACAAGATTATGCTTCATTCATAATGTTATAATTAATTGGTATTTCATATCACTGATGTATCAATTATACGTTGCTATGTATGCTTATGAGCCATAAGGCTTCAAGTTGATAAACAATACAAAACAATACGAAACAATAGATTATAGTATAGGTATATTGACAGACGAGGCTAGCGGCTATGCGCCAGTGAGCTGTCCATAGATTATAGTATAGGTATATTGACAGACGAGGCTAGAGGCTGTGCTCCAATTAGCTTTTCATATATTATAGTATAGGTATATTGACAGACGAAGCTAGCGGCTGTGCTCCAGTGAGCTGTCCATAGCTTATAGTATAGGTATATTAACAGACGAGGCTAGCGGTTTTGCTCCAGTGAGCTGTCCATAGATTATAGTATAGGTATATTGACAGAAGAGTCTAGCGGCTGTGCTCCAATGAGCTGTCCATAGATTATAGTATAGGTATATTGACAGAAGAGGCTAGCGGCTGTGCTCCAATGAGCTGTCCATAGATTATATATTATATGTATATTGACAGACGAGGCTAGAGGCTGTGCTCCAGTGAGCTGTCCATATATTATAGTATAGATATATATTGGCAGACGAGGCTAGCGGCTGTACTCCAGTGAGCTGTCCATAGCTTATAGTATAGGTATATTAACAGACGAGGCTAGCGGTTTTGCTCCAGTGAGCTGTCCATAGATTATAGTATAGGTATATTGACAGACGAGGCTAGCGGCTGTGCTCAAATGAGCTGTCCATATATTATAGTATAGGTATATTGACAGACGAAGCTAGCGGTTGTGCTCTAGTGAGTTGTCAATAGATTATAGTATACAAATGTAGGTATATTGACAGACGAGGCTAGTGGCTGTGCTTCAGTTAGATGTCCATAGATTACAGTATATGTATATTGACAGACGAGGCTAGCGGCTGTGCTCCAGTGAACTGTCAATAGATTATAGTATAGGTAAATTGACAGACGAGGCTAGCGGCTGTGCTCCAGTGTGCTGTCCATAAAGTATAGTATAGGTATATTGACAGACGACGCTAGCGGCTTGGCTTCAGTGAGCTGTCCATAGATTATAGTATAGGTATATTGACAGACGAGGCTAGCAGCTGTGCTCCAAATAGCTGTCCATGGAGTATAGAATAGGTATATTGACAGACGAGGCTAGCGGCGGTGTTCCAGTGAGTTGTCCATAGATTATAGTAAATGTATATTGACAGACGAGGCTAGAGGCTGTGCGCCAATGAGCTGTCCATAGATTAAAGTATATGTATATTGGCAGACGAGGCTATAGGCTGTGCTCCAGTGAGCTGTCCATATATTAAAGTATAGGTATATTGACAGACGCGGCTAGCGGCTGTACTCCAGTGAGCTGTCCATAGCTTATAGTATAGGTATATTAACAGACGAGGCTAGCGGTTGTGATCCAGTGAGCTGTCCATTGATTATAGTATAGGTATATTGACAGACGAGGCTAGCGGCTGTGCTCCACTGAGCTGTCCATATATTATAGTATAGGTATATTGACAGACGAGGCTAGCGACTGTGCTCCAGTGAGCTGTCCATAGATTATAGTATAGGTATATTGACAGAAGAGGCTAGCGGCTGTGCTCCAATTAGCTGTTCATATATTATAGTATAGGTATATTGACAGACGAGGCTAGCGACTGTGCTCCAGTGAGCTGTCCATAGATTATAGTATAGGTATATTGACAGACGAGGCTAGCGGCTGTGCTGCAATGAGCTGTCCATAGATTATAGTATAGGTATATTGACAGAAGAGGCTAGCAGCTGTGCTCCAATGAGCTGTCCATGGATTATAGTATAGGGATATTGACAGACGAGGCTAGCGGCTGTGCTGCAATGAGCTGTCCATAGATTATAGTATAGGAATATTGACAGACGAGGCTAGCGGCTGTGCTCCAGTGAGCTGTCCATAGATTATAGTATGATATATTGACAGACGATGCTAGCGGCTGTGCTCCAGTGAGGCTGTCCATAGATTATAGTATAGGTATATTGACAGACGAGGCTAGCAGCTGTGCTCCAGTGAGCTGTCCATAGATTATAGTATGGGTATATTGACAGACGAGGCTAGCGGTTGTGCTCCAGTGTGCTGTCAATACATTATAGTACAGGTATATTGACAGACGAGGCTAGCGGCTGTGCTCCAGTGAGCTGTCCATAGATTACAGTATAGGTTTATTGACAGACAAGGCTAGCGGCTGTGCTCCAGTGAGCTGTCCATAGATTATAGTATGGGTATATTGACAGACGAGGCTAGCGGTTGTGCTCCAGTGTGCTGTCAATACATTATAGTACAGGTATATTGACAGACGAGGCTAGCGGCTGTGCTCCAATGAGCTGTCCATAGATTATAGTATAGGTATATTGACAGACGAGGCTAGCGGCTGTGCTCCAATTAGCTGTTCATATATTATAGTATAGGTATATTGACAGACGAGGCTAGCGGCTGTGCTCCAATGAGCTGTCCATCGAGTATAGGTTCTTAACAACTGATTACTATTTTTATAAGAAAAAATAAATCGGTAATAATCTTTGAGGACACCAGTGAAAGCTACAAATTTATCTCACACTGCGAGAATGAATCTTACCGTTCATCCATCATGCAGTCTGCGCCGGTCACAGCAATTACGTTTTGACCCAATCGAGTGACATGCCCGCATGCCCGCTTTCCAAATACAGCCTAAGCTTTAGCAAACACTATATATAAAGTTGCTTTTGTATTGTCTCTGTCCTGTTTTACTAAGATATCGGCTAAGAGGTCGGAGAGAAAAAGTCGGTCATTATGTAGGGTTTGAGATATGGCTATTCTTCTCTCGGGTGCAGAATTTGGTGTCAGAGCCTGTACACTTTATATTAAAAACAACAATTATGAAACAAGTTATTTCAAATTTCAAGGGGGGGTCTTCATGTCGGAGGAAACCGAAGTGAATACTGCTCGGTCATACAAGGTGTTAATCATTCGAACCCTGCATCCCTCGATATTTGGCATCCTCGATATCAAGGGGTTACGCTCACATTCGCTCTCTGCACCCCTTGGATATTTCATTGCACAATCGAAGGCTAGGCGTGAAGCTTCTTGTGGATTAGACGAGAAGACTAGTTTGATCCTTTGATGTACATTAAAAGAATTTCGCGGTCGCGTAATGGTAAAACATGCTGGCTTTTAAGTCGGGCGTCGCTCTTCTGTTAATCTTCAAAGGACAAGTATCAGCCTAGTGATTGGTCAGGTTATTTTACCTGACACCAATCAAATAGCAAACCACGTGTCTTTAATTTTGCTATGACATATTCAAGGGGTACAGAAAGCAGAAAGTGACCGTAACCATGGATATCGAGGATGGTATTTTGGATGCTGTTAGGTAGATCGTACCGGATCGTAACCCTTGGCTAATGAAGATGATTTAACTCAGGCTATCAGTGACTTAAGCCTACTACTGTTCACTTCATGCCACGTTTGTCATGATCGTGGAAATTCATAAAAGTAAATTAATTTAAGTTGATACTTTGTAATGCTGGAACCATCCAGATTCATTCCCTATGCTATTTGTATCCCTGTGCAGGCCCATAAGAAATATCGAGATACCCATATTTTTTGTCAGTTTGAGCTTGTCAGATTGATATCGTCGATACAGCTTACATGTAAGATAGAACGAGTCACTGTTAGGAAAATGATGTAGTCTACTCGTTTAAATTTATATATGTTATGATATCTGAATAATAATAATGCAGTGCATGCATTTTTGATTATGGTGCAAGGGGTGAATTAGATTCTCTTGGCTTTCATTCCATTACCGGCATAAAGTATATAGTCGAAAAACAATGCAAATGGGAAAAATGGCATTACTAATTTTCATTCGCTCCCTGACGCATACATGTACACTGTCATTGGTAGACCTGTACAAATAAAGGGACACGACTCGTATATTGCGCTGACGAAAATCTACGATATATGGCATAACATCGTATACCTATAGCTATAGACCAGTACAATAAACGCTTTACTTTTGATAATACAAAAATGAGCATGTACAGGAAACTTTGCCTGACTGGGATACATAAAGACTAGTTTCTTTTGATATATAATTCTTAAATAATCTAATAATAGATGCATAGCTAGGTATAATTAGAACGTATATATTTAAGAAATAATTTAAAGCAATAAGTCCCTTGATTATGAAAAAAATAAATATTTAACAATAAAAATAACAAGAAGTTTTAAATTCGTCTTGTTAAATTTTGTTACACACGTGTTCTTTCAGGTACAAATGTCCAGGTGAAAAAAACACTACTAAGGTAGCAAAGTATGGAACAGTCGAAGGTCATTCTTTTTATCCAAATCCTCGTTTGTTAATGATTTAATAATATTTTGCATGAAGAATTCTGCATTCAAAAATACCACTGCCCCGCCTTTTTCTGCTTCATCAATTACATGTTCTGATAGGTTATCAAACATGGCCTCCGTAGTGATTAATTGACACATTTATGAGTGTACGCCAGGGAGATGCCAATGGTACCTCTCCGTCTGATTATGCTCCAAGTTGATATGTAAATGTTTTATGACGTTGCTGTTCTTTCCAGTGTATCTTAAGGACCTGTCACACACTACCGATTTACCTTGCCAGGACTAAACCGGAGCACAGGGACCTGAGAATTTGTTACAGCTATATTTGGACCTAAACTAATGTGTTCTGAGTATATTTACATGTTTTAGGAGTTTAGATCGACTTTCGGTAAAATGACACCCCAATGATCATATATTCAAGAAGGGAGGAAAGCTCTCGATGTCGAAGTGTCGACCCCACCTAACTTTCTTGCATCAAAAACAACATTTCTAGTTGATGTACGGGAAAATGCTTAGTACCGTTGGAAAGATTGATACTTTTTCTTTTAAAAATCTCCTATATGCACGTAAAATGTATTCTCCTTCTGCGGACATGAACTCCGTTTCCACCAAATACACACGCCATTTCAGAGTTTCAAAGTTTTTCGCAGTCAGCCTGCCACTTTTTTAATATTCATGAGGTAGGGGTCAGCGCGTGCTGAAACATGCAGTGTTGGTTGGTTTAGCAAAAAACCCAGCCAATTACAGCACGGGTCTCGGCACGTGGCTGACGTCAACCTCATTACTGCGAAAAACTTTGAAACTCTGAAATGGTGTGTGTTTTTGGAGGAAACAGAATTTATGTCCGCAGAAGGTGAATGCATTTTGCGTGCTTACAGGAGGTTTTTAAAAGAAAAATATCCATCTTTCGAACGATTCTAAGCAATTTCCGGTAGATTAACTAGAAATATGATTTTTGATGCAGGGAAGTTAGGTGGGGTCGATCTCTCGACATCGAGAGCTTTCCTCCCTTCACTTATATATGATCATTCGGTGTGTCATTTTTACCGAAGTTCGATCTAAACCCCTAAAACATGTAAAATTACTCTGAACTCCTTAGCTTAAGTCCAAATATAGCTGTAACAAATTATCAGGTCCCTGTGCCGAAAACCAGTTTTCTGTCGGAGGCGCACCAGTGCTACTTCGGTGGTATTCGGTATTACTTTGGTATCACATCGGTACTAACACGGTACATATCGAGGCCACCGGAGAGCCGCTGATGAGGCCATACCTGCAGAGTAATGTCGTTGTACATGTACTGTCGTAGTACATGTACATGTGTAGTCCCGTTCCTTGCTCGGGCAGCGTTAACTTTTAGTGAACACTATTTGATAGATAAGTACGCGTAGATATTTAGTTGTGAGATTTTTTTTATATATCTGTATTAACATTTTGAAATTAATGAAGATTATTTATTATTATCATTAACTGTTACTGGTCGAACGTAATGTCCCTTCTGTGCACCATTCACAAAGAAAGAAAAGTACATACATATACCGTTTCATGAACATAGTGTGATAATATCATAACATAAACAGAGGATGATAAATACTTAGCAGCACAAATGATAATATGTTTTTTATCACAAACAAATGATAACCTATAAATTATTATGTACTAAGAATGACATATTATGAACAGATGATAAATATGTATCAAGGACAGGAGATGATATATATTTATCACAGACAGGAGATGATATATGTTTATCACAGACAGGAGATAATATATAATTATCACAAACAGGAGATGATATGTATTTATCACAGAAAAATATTAACATAATGTTATTTACAAAGAAAATAATGATATAATTTTCATGGACTAAAAATACCATATGAAAAAATGGTAGCATATAACATATCATGAACAAAGGATAATAAACATCAGGAACAGAGGATAATATATAAACGTCACAGGAATGGGATTTGATATCAATCATACAGACAGAGGATAATATATAAACGTCACAGGAATGGGATTTAATATCAATCATACAGACAGAGGCAAGGGCGGATCTAGGCCCGGCCCCCCCCC
>NW_018408917.1:27650-243086 GCF_002113885.1 Mizuhopecten yessoensis
CACCCCACCCCACCCCGTCACCCAACTGGCGCCGTACCTATGCAATATTTGCGCTCATGAGTGGGTTTGGGTGCATATGGACTTTGTATGGTTATATTATTGATTGTATCAAAAGTAGGGTGATCATATTAATAGTATATGCTGTACTCTTGTGTTACTGTATATATGTTATGTTGTATTTTGAACCGATGAACCGTAAGCCTCAAATTAAGTTTAAAAGTACTTGAACTTGAAGACAACTGCTCTAATTTTGAGACTCTCCTTAATGTTGATTTGCATTTCTCAAACCTCTGTTGAAATTATGGTATTATCACACTTATTTTTGTAAGAATTTCCACTTCTGTATAATAATGTACCAGTTTCATAAGGATTAAAAAAAAAACGAAATCGAGTTTCTTTTGATGTCTCGTTTTTCAACGGCTTCCAAAGTCGTGAAATGCTTTCAAAAACGAAAACTGTTCAGCCAACAGTTTTTTGTAATAACCAATAGATATAGCGATTTTCAATAACGAAAATTAATCCATTTTTTTTATAGAGGTAAATTAAAGTAGATTAGAAGTGCATTCAGCCATAACATACAAAGGAATTACGCAACTGTGTGGTAGTCATGAATGTACGGAAGTGTGCTAAGATGCTTAAAAAACATCACATCAAAACAAAAAACAAAAGAGACTTTTACAGGGTAATATACACCAATCTGAGGCCAGATAATTTGTTGATTTTATGATGGAAAAGTGCTGAAATGCAACCTCCGGCCATCTACATATTCAAAAAAATCAGGGGGAGACCCCCCGTACCCCCCTTACGAGAGGGGGCCATCCATGCCCCCCTCTCGTGCTCTCCCCCCGGCTCCGGCCTATACGGCTCTCGTTTTATCCAGGGGATAACATAAAACATCACAGAGATAGGATAAACAATCAATATCACAGACAAAGAATAATATATAGATATCAAGGAGAGAATAATATATGAATATCATGAATAGAGATAATATATAGCCCATCCTATAAACAAGACACATTTGTGCAGTCTTATATAATTATGGAATTTTTTCAGCTTCATATCACATCATATTTACCAGCACAAAAGCCCATAACTGTTATAGTATATGCTTTAACAATATCCGTTTGTAAAGTTAACCTTTACTTGAACGAGATTTTGTGTAAAATTTAGCCAGGGTTGAATCGTAGAGTTCGGCATCGTAGCTTTCGAAAACATCGCCAAGGTTCTTTTCCTTAAGATAAGCTTGGAGGACACGCACTGTTTGTCCGTTGACCTTTTTTGTGTTAAAAAAGCATTTTATTTTTGAGTATTTTTTTGGTATTTTGAGATGTAACAGAGGCGAAGCGTTCACCAGCAGCCATTCTCTTTTGTCATCTGACAGATCGCGTTCCGTTCTAACTGTGCATGCGCTACCTCAGATTCCGGGGAATTTCCATTTAGGTTATATTTAGAAATCGATATTCACTGGATAACCAGTCTATATGAGTTAAATGGTTTATACTGTTTACACGATTTTTTCACGGGCGAATATTTTAAAACACTAATAAATAAATAAAATGCTGAAGCCATCCCGATCCACTCAGCAATCAGTTTGAAGGTTAAAACACCAAACATTCCATACGCTATCATTTATGAGTATATTTTAAATATCCATGTTTTGTGTTGGTGTTGACGATTTTTGGGTTTTATGATATATCATATCAACTTGTATATATTTGTTTTATGACATATTCTAGTTGTTACTTTCATCAACCCAAACAATTTCTTTAATTGGATATCAATGTTTGAATATTTGTACACCCTTTTAGAGACTTAGCTAAACCATGTATGTTTTAAACTTCAGTTTTTGTAATAAAGTTTTATATCTTTAAAGGTTAATGCTTTTGTTGGTTTATGTACAATGTATAGCGATGGAAAATGTTTTAGCTTCGATATCTGCTTCCAACGAGGTGAATTTATTAATTTCATAGCACTGAGGAAAATGCATATTTCAAAAGAAATCTTTTGTCTATTTGTGGTTTTATCAACTTCTTAAATAAAGATTTTTACTGAGAATGCAATCTGGCAATCTGATTAAATTCACCTGTCTTAGGCGAAGCCCAAAGTCAGCGAAGATATATAACAGATGATTTTAATTAGATTGGCAATCGGATCAATCGCTATATCCTCGTTCTCTGATTGCCCGAATGAAAACCTATTTATCTTACATTATTTTAATTTGGTATTCTTTACATATTTGATCGATATTAGATTAAAGAAAATTCACTCATTTGACGGAATGCATATGTTAATTGCGTTTTTGAGAAATAATTAGAAACATATGTAAAATATATACTGTATTCTGTACAGGAAATGGATAATTATCATTTAAGTTAAAAATAATTAATTAATGTTTTATAGCATGTTCAGCAACATGACGACAATCAGTAACCAGTGATTACCAATTCCAATTTGTTTATGACGCTATAATATATTGACGGTATCAATTTCTGAGGTCAATATCTCAGTTTGTTGGCGACTGTCATGTGATGTCAATGAGATCAACCATTTGTTAGGAAACATGAAAAGATATGGTTGACTTATCAGACTAACGTTAAGTAATGAATTAAAAGCATGATACAATATAAACACTAGCATTCTGTTGGCTCCGGACACCGCTACAAATAGGTAGCTACAGTAATCCAGGCGACAACGCGAACCCAACATAATGTTAAAGAATTAATTTTCTTTGTAAATTAAATAACTGGCATCATTCTGCATGTTCAAACGAACAAACCAATGCAACTACCCGACATATTACTGATCATAACTTTAAGTAACGGCCGTTTTACCTGTGTCGTTCACACATCCATTTTTTCTTAATAAGCGTAATCAGCTTTTTATCATTGTCAACAAACGAAAGATGTACTACAGTTTACAAAGTTCATAATGTCGAAAGCGGAATAACTCGATTTGACGTAAAATGTAGTATGTGACCTGTTTGAATACACACTCAGTTTTCACTAATATGACACAATTGCCAAAAAAAGACGCTTTACTATAAAGTTGTGCCAAATAAAGGGGAAATGCACACAATGACAAGGCAAGCTATTGAAGGCAGTGCTATCATGAGTAACTAATGCAAGTAACATTAAGATATGACTACAAACTATCATGCTTTCGTGGATAAATGCAGGTCTACTGCATTTAAGCGCAATATATAACGTTATATTTGCACGAATCAACACATATGCACCTTATCGAAATCGTGTTTATACAATACATGTAGCCGAATAAACATGTTAATGTTAATGACATCTTGTGATTTTCATCGCGAACATGATACGATAGAATTTCTCCTCATACAGTATATTCTATTTGAGGTATTCCTCGTGAAGGCGGCCTCGATACTGAAACATCTCTGTCCATCACCATGACGTCACACAAGGGATTTTGTAGAAGGTAAAAGTCCAATACCATTTGCCTGAATCCCTTACAGTCACACCTTGGATAGTATATGTGATAAATTCACGACACCGTAGATCTAGTATGAGTTGTGTTCATGGTGTACGACGCTGTAGATCTAGTACAAGTTGTGTTCATGGTGTACGACGCCGTAGATCTAGTATAAGTTGTGTTCATGGTGTACGACGCCGTAGATCTAGTATACGGTGTGTTCATGGTGTACGACGCCGTAAATCTAGTATAAGTTGTGTTCATGGTGTACGACGCTGTAGATCTAGTATAAGTTGTGTTCATGATGTACGACACCGTAGATCTAGTATAAGTTGTGTTCATGGTGTACGACGCTGTAGATCTAGTATAAGTTGTGTTCATGATGTACGACGCCGTAGATCTAGTATAAGTTGTGTTCATGGTATACGACACCGTAGATCTAGTATAAGTTGTGCTCATGATGTACGACGCCATATATCTAGTATTAGTTGTGTTCATGATATACGACGCCGTAGATCTAGTATAAGTTGTGTTTATGATATACGACGCCGTAGATCTAGTATAAGTTGTGTTCATGATGTACGACGCCGTAGATCAAGTATTAGTTGTGTTCATTGTGTACTACGCCGTAGATCTAGTATAAGTTGTGTTCATGATGTACGACGCCGTATATCTAGTATAAATTGTGTTCATTGTGTACTACGCCGTAGATCTAGTATAAGTTGTGTTCATGATGTACGACGCCGTAGATCTAGTATTAGTTGTGTTCATTGTGTACTACGCCGTAGATCTAGTATAAGTTGTGTTCATGATGTACGACGCCGTAGATCTAGTATTAGTTGTGTTCATTGTGTACTACGCCGTAGATCTAATATAAGTTGTGTTCATGATGTACGACGCCGTAGATCTAGTATTAGTTGTGTTCATGATGTACGACGCCGTAGATCTAGTATTAGTTGTGTACATTGTGTACTACACCGTAGATCTAGTATAAGTTTTGTTCATGATGTACGACGCCGTAGATCTAGTATAAGTTGTGTCCATGATGTACTACGCCGTAGATCTAGTATAAGTTGTGTCCATGATGTATGACGCCGTAGATCTAGTATTAGTTGTGTTCATGATGTACGACGCCGTAGATCTAGTATAAGTTGTGTTCATGATGTACGACACCGTAGATCTAGTTTAAGTTGTGTTCAGGATGTACGACACCATAGATCTAGTATAAGTTGTGTTCATGATGTACGACGCCGTAGATCTAGTATAAGTTGTGTTTATGGTGTATGACGCCGTAGATCTATTATAAGTTGTGTTCATGGTGTACGACACCGCAGATCTAGTATAAGTTGTGTTTATGGTATACGACGCCGTAGATCTAGTATAAGTTGTGTCCATGATGTACTACGCCGTAGATCTAGTATAAGTTGTGTCCATGATGTACGACGCCGTAGATCTAGTATTAGTTGTGTTCATGATGTACGCCGCCGTAGATCTAGTGTAAGTTGTGTTCATGATGTACGACGCCGTAGATCTAGTATAAGTTGTGTTCATGATGTACGACACCGTGAGATCTAGTATAAGTTGTGTTCAGGATGTACGACACCGTAGATCTAGTATAAGTTGTGTTTATGGTGTACGACGCCGTAGATCTATTATAAGTTGTGTTCATGGTGTACGACACCGCAGATATAGTATAAGTTGTGTTCAGGATGTACGACGCCGTAGATCTAGTATAAGTTGTGTCCATGATGTATGACGCCGTAGATCTAGTATTAGTTGTGTCCATGATGTACGACGCCGTAGATCTAGTATAAGTTGTGTTCATGATGTACGACACCGTAGATCTAGTAGAAGTTGTGTTCATGATGTACGACGCCGTAGATCTAGCATAAGTTGTGTTCAGGATGTACGACGCCGTAGATCTAGTATTAGTTGTGTCCATGATGTACGACGCCGTAGATCTAGTATTAGTTGTGTTCATGATGTACGACGCCGTAGATCTAGTATAAGTTGTGTTCATGATGTACGACGCCGTAGATCTAGTATAAGTTGTGTTCATGATGTACGACGCCGTAGATCTAGTATAAGTTGTGTTCATGATGTACGACGCCGTAGATCTAGTATAAGTTGTGTTCATGATGTACGACGCCGTAGATCTAGTATAAGTTGTGTTCATGATGTACGACGCCGTAGATCTAGTATAAGTTGTGTTCAGGATGTACGACACCGTAGATCTAGTATAAGTTGTGTTAAGGATGTACGACGCCGTAGATATAGTGTAAGTTGTGTCCATGATGTACGACGCCGTAGATCTAGTATAAGTTGTGTTTATGGTGTACGACGCCGTAGATCTAGTATTAGTTGTGTTCAGGATGTACGACGCCGTAGATATAGTATAAGTTGTGTTTATGGTGTACGACGCCGTAGATCTAGTATTAGTTGTGTCCATGATGTACGACGCCGTAGATCTATTATAAGTTGTGTTCATGGTGTACGACACCGCAGATCTAGTATAAGTTGTGTTTATGGTATACGACACCGTAGATCTAGTATAAGTTGTGTTCACGATGTACGACACCGTAGATATAGTATAAATTGTGTTCATGGTGTACGACGCTGTCGATCTGGTATCAGTTGTGTTCTGGTTGTACGACGCCGTCGATCTAGTATAAGTTGTGTTCAACCATCCACAATGATGAACCTTCATTGAATCTTTTCTAATTCTTACCACTTCTTCACAGTTTGTATACACTTGCATGGCGCCTAGGGGATATCCGTATTACGGTACAGATGAGTCAATTAAACTAATACCTTACAATTAAATACCAATTCTTGCAATTATTGATATAACTTTTAAATATATCACAGATTCATGTGTAAAACGTGAACATGTATCTGTCATTTGCAGTAGTTTTGTTCTTCTTATTCTCCACTTTAAACGAATATTACATTAACTCAGAAAGTTTTAATATACCTACCCAAGAGTTATGTGAGACAAGAAACTTGCCATAATGCTTTTAAGATGTCATATTTTATATTTTCGGTACCTGTATTATGACATCATTATTAACATTTACTGATAAAAAAACCTCAATCAAACCCAGCAGTACATTTCATCTTCTATTACAAAATATGAATGATATTGCCTAAATAAAAGGACCTCTTAAACAGAATATTGCTGCGGTGTTTCGCTAACTCTCGTTCGTTGAACAACGGTACACTGTCCATAACCTCGTTCCTTTTTGAAGTGGTAACGCTGAATATGTGTCTAAATTGTCATGAACATCTATCATCATTATCCTACTCACGGTACATTTGTTTCGGTATTGATATGCGTAAGATGATACAATAAAGAAAGAAAATCTAGAGCATCTTTTATACAATTTGTTTAATTTATACAAGATTTTTTTTTACTTTATTTTTCATTGGTCAAAATAAGCAGTTCATCAGGTTCAGCAAGTCTGAAAATCTCTTTTGTAAGTTGCATTTTTATTTAATATTTAAAAGCAAAACATATTTCCTTAATGATCTAGAATACTAGCGGTATTATTTTATTGAATTGTATACAATAAAGAAGGGAAACAATATTTTAGTAAATCCCCATTTATAGCACATCCCTATACCCAAACACCATAAACTCCTCGCACAACCTACCACCACCCCACACAAATACGACACTTCTGAATAACCATTATATGCTTTCTAAACAGGTATAAAACATAGATGTATAAATGTAGTTTTTTTAAAGTAAATCCTAATAAGTAAGTAAGTCCATCATATAACAAATCAACAATTACGTATATGTGTCTATGCCTTGGTATACTTAGATGAAAAAGTGTAGGAAAAAGAAGTAGTAAAAAATACGTTGTTGTTACTCCGTTGTCAAAATACGTTTAATGTGAATCGCTTGTGGTATCAAGCATATCAAAGAAAAGTCTTTTCAATTTCAAAGTATTTTATTGACAATACATATATAATACAAACATATAAGTTAACATTAAAGGAGATATTTGAACAGTATTGACAAAAGAATAAGACAACAGGCTTTGCCTATATCAGTCTTCTTCTAATTCCGGTAGATATGTACAATGCTTAAATATATAAAATGTTGTGATTCGTTTCCTCTCACACTCATGCACACCCACACCCACTCCAGCTTATGTCTAATACTCGTTATTTAAGGGCTAAAACTTGCCTGAATAACAATAATTATAACAATACATGAATATTCATTTGGAAATTTATCTAGCACGTATAAGTAACGAAACGTTTTGATGATTTAATATAAGAGTCAACATGTATAAGAATAGTTTTATTTAATTGGTTGGATGCATTACTAATACCATATACTAAACAGTGCAGATTTAAATATCCTACTAGATTATAAATAGTGGTAATATGATGCCTAACATTAGAATACAGAGGACATTGAAAGAAAAAATGTATTAGATCTTCCCTCTGTACACCACATACACAGGAAGCATCATCAATCAGATGGTCTTGTAACTTATCACAGTTAAGATCACTTTTAAAATTTCTTAGCTGACATAAAATTATGTTAAGTTTCCTCGGAACACAGTTAATAAAAGTTTCTGAGACGGATGTATCAAAGGTTTTTTTAAGTTTCTTTTTAAAAGATGAAATTGAGATGGAGTCTCGTACAGTGCTATCAAGGGCATTCCATTTTACCATTGTAGAAGGGAAGAAGCTATTCATATAAGTAGTAGTTCTTGTCTGTGGTATATTAAAGAATCTGTTATTTCTGAAGGTATAGTTATTATTTACATTTAGAAATGGTTGAATGATATTATCGAGATAAGTTGGAGTGTAATTATTAAGAATCTTATACATTAATGTTAGTTTATGATTTTGTCTTCGTGTGTGTAATGTTTCAAGTTGTGTTTCAGTATACAGAATATGATGAGATGTACCTCGTCTGAGGCCAGTAATTAAACGCATAGCTTCTAGTTGAACTGATTCTAAAAGATCTGATTCCGATTTGGTACAATTAAAAGTCTTTTCCATGAACGCTAGAAATGCTTGATCATGAAATTCCGTAGGGGTTTTCCAATTCGAGTTGCTTTGCTTCATTTGATGCAATGGTAGGTCTATGGATTACTTTGAAAAATCAAACTTAAAAGAAGAATCTTTCATCCTGTCAGCGAATATTTCGTCAAACTGTTCGCTCTGTGCCACTGTCATTGTGTTTTTCCAGTCACCGATTTCACCTTTTATATAACAAAAGTAAGATCATGTTAACACAATCAATATCTAGAGAACAAAGGGTAACGCCATATCACACAGGAGATCATTTAGAATGCGAAACTGTAGTTTAATATCAATATATTAACAACCTGCATATTTGTCAAAACGAAACATGGATACCTGAACATTTTAATAATTTATTATCTTAAAACATGTTCATTATATTTAATAATGTATATCTTTATTTATGTAAACTACCCTAATATCGGTTGAGTGTTGGTTGATTTTTTGTTTTTCTTTGGTACCACAAACATGGGAATTGCATTTTATGTATTTTATGTATCTTATTTCAAGGAATTAATGCTCAAGATGTCACACAACTAACTCTTTCCGTACCGTTGTCGTGTACACACGACAACAATATGTCATCCTGGTCCCCGTTGTCGTGTCCAGACGACAAAATAATAAACCGTCTCATCCCCGTTGTCGTGTACACACGACAAAAGACTTTGTTGTCACTTGTCTAATGTTTAGCTTGTTATCGCACAAGACAATCGCGTAATACAATTATTTGTCGCTAAAATCAGCACCAATCCGTTTGAAAGAAATAGTTTTATAGGTGCAGAGTACGCAATTTATATCTTGTGACGCATTGTTTTCGAATCTGACGCAAGATTTTGCGTTTGGTGATTAAAATATAAACAATATGGCGGCAACTTAACTCGATATGAACACTCGTAAATTCATCACCAAATATTTATTTAGACTTATGGAAGTAAATATGAATATTTTATACAAATCTTAATGAAATCTACGTGTAATTAGAAAAAAACATCTAACGACTTCGTATTCGTAAACAATAATCAATCCCTATTAGGAACCGCCACTTTAACACTGTTTTGAAAACAATGTTTTGTATCGTTTGTTGCCTAACAGATATCGCTTTATCAGTAATAATTAGCTGCCAGTTGCTCATTTTTCTGCAAAAGTGAAGAAGTGTGTGTCTATAAGCAACAACATGAAACAATAACAATATTTGTTCACGGTTACCTGTTTAATTCTTGCAGCAATTATACCTATATTAATAATCCGCCATTTTGTTATTTGCGCGGGGGCGAGTCTAATAAGGACATCCGGTACGGAATCCGAACCGGATTTGCCGTACGGAAAGAGCTAAATCAGCCAATCAGCGAGAGTTTTATACAGTTGTAATACAGTGCCTCTGAGTACTTTAAACGGATAACTGTTGACATATTTATCATTGAAAGAAATCTGCAACTATTTAACTTAGGTAACACGTATAGTTTTACTAGATTTTAATATACGATGGTGGATTTATATTAGGTCAAACGTTACAGGTGATTCCCGCCCCGCTTCACGGGTTTGACTTGTTCACTTCCGCTTGTCAAATGGGGAAGCATGTAGCGCTCTAATATATCATTAAATCTGTCAAAAGATGCCTTTAACTGTAGCCTTTGTCAGGTATGCATCCATGAACCTAGACAGTTATTGCTAGTGCTGACCTTAAAATATTAAAGCTATTAGCTCAAAAGCTTAGTAATAATATCAATTAAATGATTTAGTTGTGCGAGTCCTAAAAAGAGAAAATTATGTTTTATCATTTTTTGTGTAAATGTCGTTAAGTTCCCGTATTGTCGTGACACTATTTATATTCAGAAATATTCGTGCGTTTACCTTTCCGGTAATGTCCCTTCATTATCTCCTCTTCAAACTTGAACTTGTCCTTGATCTTCACTTCTTCATTTGCTTTTTTCATTCCTTTGAAGCTGCATTTGTCTGCTACTTTTGTGATAAATTCATCATTGCGGTCGGTACCGAGGAACTCTGAAAGACGTTTTATTGTGGGTACGGGGTCCTGAAACACAACAGTGCCATTATGTTTATATTAAACATGAGAGTGCAACGATATCGTACCAAATATACAGTTGCATTTCTTATAAGAAATAATTAATAAACTATACAAATCTGTAACAATACGTTCTATTTTTTTCTTTTCAATACGCTTGAATAAAGAAGCGTTGAATACAGTTTGATCACATATATACCTTAACAATAAACCTACAAGATATCTCAAACGGTTTAAAAGTAAAGGCCCGGACAAGATTTTTCCTAAAACGTTTGCACTTACTGGACCTTTGACCTTGAGGTCATGGTTAAAGTGGCATCATGACAATACACTGCACATCGTTTATGTATGATGCAGACATACTGTAAGTTTCATCAAGTTAAACAATTACTGCCTGGACAAGAAACTACTATTATTATTAGAAGAAGTACAATAGCATACATAAAAATTACGAAATAATCCAGTTTTCAGTATTTCTCACATCATATATATTACCTTTTTCAGTTGTTCATAGCTGATAACATGCATATCTAGCTCCTTATCTTTCATAGCTTTTTCTGCCTCCAGGGTATAGTCAAACCAGTTTACCATTATACCTACATCAAAAAATAAAGTCAAAGATTTTAAGTTGATTAATGTAGATGAAAGACCAACTGACTTGACGGGATACTCCATATAGCGCGTACCTTTGGGACTACTCACTAAACAATATCTTTTTATGATAGATATATTCACTGTGTAGTGGTTTATTTTTTCTCTTAATTGAAATAAGATCAAACCAAAATGAAATAAACAAAATAATGTGAAAAAGTTCTACAAATGTAATTATTCAAAAAAACAAATTGATTTGCGTTCATAAGTTCATGAAATACCCACATGAATCAGTTTGGCACTGAATACCATTTAGATTACACTCGTATTAAAAATAATCCGCGCTGGTGAAAATAAAGCTGTTGTGATTTTGGCTTTCAATCGATAACCATAGTTTTTTCCATATCTATTCTATATATTAGTATGTATGATTTTGGTATGCTGCAAGTTCTAAATGATTGCAATTATGGCATGCTATAGTCAACCGTACTTTTTATATATTTATATATCTATTATTATATGATTACATATGATGTAGGCATTCGGTCATGTTTGAAAGATTGCAAATATGGCATTCAACGGAAAAAAAGAGGGTAACGGGCACCACCAAGTCAAACTGTATTTTAACGACTGTCATTATTGTCGATATTTGTTAAGGGTCTTTTCAAAAGAATTATTCCATAAAATCAATTGTTGTCGTGCATTTTACAACTGTGAAAACAAAACAGATAAACCACAGGGGTCGAACTCAAGACATCCCCTAGCGAAGCCTTAACTTTATCATTGTTGCCATTCGGGAGCTTTATTCATAGCATCAACACGAGTTCCGAATTTAATGGTCTAAAAGACTGTGAATGATTTGACAGTGCAGTTACACTCCTTTCTGTTGCTTCAGCACCTGTATAGAAATGTTAACATTCAGTCAAAATATACGCAGTACAGTGGTACCATTTACCTTATATATAATCATATGGTATGATGTTATGGTATTAAACAATGTCATTCTCTTATTAGCCTTTGCTTCTTACCTAATGTGGAGAAAAGCATAAAGTATTCTTCAAAAGTTCCTTCGAATGGCACTATTTTAGCTTTCTGCAAAAAGTGAAACGATGAAACCATCACATCCTTCGGGTTTCTTTGGACAAAAATTACTTTAAGCTTTTTATCCTTCACTTCAGTTGGAAGTAGTCGAAGTGGTATGTGAGTGTTCAGAATTCGTCGTGATGGCATCTCATCAAATTCTTCGGGGTAATTGAATTCCATCATTGCCGACTCCTTCGGCTGTGTTAGATAATCCAGTTTGCCTGTTGTCAGCATGTTTGCGATTTCCCAAACCCAATGTGTTCCTGAAATGATGGATGCATTTAATACATCATCAATATACTTTAAAATGAAGGACTAATAGACAATAACATATATGTAACAACACTAACACATGAACCTTTGACATGTACAATGTAATATGTATAAAAAGCAAAGCGTTGTTGAATATTGGCGCACTTATATCTCCACACATCGGCTACATATTTTCATTTTTTTTCATTATGATTTAGCACTAAAGTAACATATAACATATATAAGTAATTCAAACTGTATGAAATTACGACGGTTGACCCAAGTTGATGCAATACTTTTAAAGCATATAAACCGATGCTTTAACAGGAAAAAATCAATTTCTACAATATTTAAAACATCACTGACTCCTTGAAGTTTACTGATTATAACAATGTAATGCAGCATTCCTTGTTTTCTGAGAAAAGTGTTATGCAAAAATCGTATCATACTTACCTGATCGCATGTAAGCACATAGAAAAACATCGTCCTCTCGACATTGCATTGCACGGATTTTCTTAAGGTTGTCCCTCATGTCTGGAATGTGTCCACTTTTGATCATCTTTATAGGAACCACCATATCCTCAACGTTGATAACCTCTTTGATGTTACCTTTTCCGTCCGGAATTCGGACAATGTCTTCCTCTTTGATCTCGCCTTATCACAAAACAAAAGACGCATATTCAAATTTGCTTTTTTTTTTTTAAATTTAGTTCTTAATTTTTATTCGCCCAATTTGTTTTTTCAATTCGAATAAAGTTGAACTTTATTTTTCTAAACTTTATATACAGTGTATTTTTCTGCATCCCATACTTTTGGAGATCACTTTTAAAATTCCTTAGGGTGTTACAAACAAAATCAAAATGGCGTATATTCTTTTGTTCAAGCTTCAAACCTTTTTAGATAGTTTTATACGTCTGTCACGGCACATCACAGTTTACATAAATCAATCCTTGTTCCTGTCTGAGTAATGTTGTGAGAGTTGTTTTCCCTTACACAGTGGTAACGTGAAGCAGCTTTCTGCGTACAATTAGGTCTAGAGTATACATCCCCATCTGTGATTGGACTTAAGAACAAGATCTGGTCAAGGGGAGAATTCCTATAATGCATATCATTTTATTTTCACCATTTTACACAAAACATGTAAAATTACACTGAAAAAATAGAAATGCTCTCATGTTATACAAAAGGTTGATTTTATCAAGAAAACTTGTAATTGTTTTTCGTGCTTACTGTACTTATAGGTACCTCGCATTTTCAAAGAATATATCTCAAACGACAGGAAAGAATACGACACGGTACCTATTTAATAATTTAACAAGGAGCTTCGATGCGACAATCCGTTTTATAGTGTGTTGCTAACCCACTGTGGGAATAACGGTGGTCGGTAAGATCAGTAGAATGCTAGGTCTTCGTCCTCGTCCCTATTGTTCTATGCTGATATAGTTATTATAAACATTTAACTTATGGTTACTATGGTTACTGCTGTTAACGTATGTATATATATCCATGTAGGGGGTCAGTAACAAATAATATACAGCTTATAGTATGGCTTTTTGATATAGTTTATCTCAATTTAAGGTATGACCACAAGTCAGGGTTGTAATACTGTCTGATGTTTTACTCTAAAAATAAGAATTCAGAAAAAAAGATACAATTATTATTTATGTCGGTACTTTCTTCAAGGGTAAATTAAATACGCAAAAAGATAAATCTGTTCTGTTCGATATAAATGCAAAGCGTGCTAAATAAAGCTAAGCATTTATTCAGTTGTTGACGTGTTGATTAATATTTAGTTCACATGTTAATGTGTCAATTTCATTTCATAATGTCATCGTTTTATAGACAGATAGTTGGTATATCTTTACATTATGTTTGAGGAGGTGTCTATAGCTGCAAAGGAGCAAAAACCTGTTTTCCTTATCCCGTTTGTTTGAACACCATTTATGCATGTATGCTATTGCTACATGTATGTAACATTTATTATTCACATTAGCTTTTCCCGCAAGTTTTTATATAAAACAAATAATGCAACCCATTTGTTGGTCGTTACAAATAGCCTTATCAATCATGTTCTCACCTATCGTGTATCTTGGTTTGACGTCTGCCATTTTTGCGGATATTACCTGAACAATAAAATAAAAGACACATGTAAAAGCTTTTCAACAGCAAATTATTAATATTAGAAAATATATGAAGACGAAAAAGCCATCTTGAATGACATTCCCCTTTTAAAAACCCAGGAAGAAATAAATGGTAAGAATCATTACATTTCTGTTACCGGAAATTAAAATTAAAATTAAAATGAAATTTCTGTACGATGGACAGTACTAAATATCAACAAATCATTGAAACAAAAGTGAATATACAGTGTACGGGTAACATCATGCTAACGACCTTCTCCATTCTTTTCTGACGAATACTTAATGAGAGGAAATATAAAAGTTTATCAAAAACTACATAAATATATAATCATATCATACCAAACTCATGCCAAAAACGTTTTGTAACATCTTCTGGTGCAACAATTCCTTGTAAATAAGATAGTGGCATTACTTTTAAAAACATGCTTATGCCAACGAAAATGAACGTGTGCATTTATAAGACATTTAAGTGATAACTTTCGCAACGGCTGAAATTGAAGATTTATAATGTTAACATTGAGTGTGTAAAAAAACCACTCACCAAGTAGGCGTAATTTATTTTGATCTGGAGTCATCTTTAATCTGAACTGCGTACAATATGCCTTTATGTAACAGCAGTACGGTGAAATGTATTTCATATTTGACAAACTATTTTTATAACCACATGTTAAGTATAGGCAACCACCATCGGACATGGAAGTCACAATATAAACGTGGTATGTGTAGTAGCTCTTATCATTTGAAATTATCGTTAACATGTACCCAAGTTTCACATGTGTACATACAATGATGTTATCATCACCGTTCTCAATATTCAACTGGGTTTCAGGTCATATGAGCTAAATTGTAGATATCAAAAACTGTATCATAGTGTGTCGTTCTATATCCAGACCTGGTTTCTAATCAATATAATATTAGTTTTGAAGTCATCTTCATATGCTTATTTTTTAATCTTTGCCACCAAATCCGATATTTTTAGAACTACATGTACGTTGTCAACATGTTTGTATTTAATGACTAATGTTGATGCATATATTTATATTACAATCTTACTGTAAACAAAATAATGAAATAATGAGCAATATTATCCTCGTTGAGATATTACAATTTATTTATTTACAAGGCTTCATACAAAATCATGTAAGCATTTTATACCAATCAGTAAACTTGATGCATCATTTTGGTTTAAATCAACGTTCTTACCTGGAAGCCCTGTGCAGATCGTAGTGTCGCCCCGATTCACAAGTTACAGGTGATATATGGAGATACTACGTCAAGCTAGGTTATACAAACAAATGATAATGTCATGCGGGAGCAGGTTAGCTTGTATGTTTTGTTTGGCTTGCGCAAACAGTAGTTATGGAGGAGGATTATTGCCATAGCTCTACGAACTTTCAAGTGTTTAGAGCCAACTTGTTATAGCTAAGAGTTAAATTCCTACATTAAATTGTTGAAACATTCCACTTAAATTTATAATATGTGTATTCTATATTATGAATTCTAACTCTTATTCTCAATTCGGAAGTGCAAATTTCTCTTTTAATGAATGTTTAAAATTATTACTTTCGATTTTCAAGTCTTAACTTTTGGTTTTAACTTGTTATTTACATTTTATATGTATTCTACATTGCAACGTATTATCCTTTTTGTTCAATTTCTCTTTTGTACTCTTTATATATAATCGCTATCTTTTTTATTTATATACAGTTTAGAATTTAGATATTTTATGAAACATAAAACGTATAAGAAAAAAATGCATAAATAGAAGATACATGTATTACATTTCCAAAATAGAAATTAAACCATTTAAATTACAATTTCTGCGATACAACATAGGAATGTTTTGAAAATGAAAATGAAAATTTACAACCACAAAACATTCGAAATTCCGAGACAATTACAAACAAATTAAGAATTATAATGTAAAATATAACAAAACGAATAAGAAAAACTGAAATGAACAAGTTAAAATAGAAATGTAACACTTAGAAATTAACTGTATGCGTTATGGCAACAATCCGCCTCCTTACGCAGCAGGATACATGTAGTTGTCTATACATCTGATGGCATTGATAACGACAGTGCATATGGAAGTTCTGTTAGGAACGTAACGAGAGCGTTTTTTTTGGAAATAATCTGCTGCTCGAGGTTATATACGCCATTAAAATACATAGTATTACATAAAGAAATCATATTAAGGAACCCTGGCCTGGCGCCCTTCAACCTTTACTATCAGAAAACTTTTGAAATCTTCGTTTTCTAAATTCTTATGAATTTTTAAGAAATTATTTATTTGAGCGATTGGCATGTCAGTGACAGCATTCCGGGTTACAGTTAATGTTTTGGCAGTGGTAAGGGGATCCTTATTTTTTTTTTATAAAAAAAACCAAACACAACATTCAAATTAACTGCTGTGCTTTTGTTAAGTCGCAAATAGTTGTTAACAAAAAGTACAGTTTCATGTCATTTTGTATTCGCCGCTCCTGATTATGTCATTTAGTCCGTTAAACTGCTATCTACATGTATTGGTAAATGTTGATGTTTTGCAACAACGCCGCTAACAAGCAAATAGACTTAATCCCCAATCAAATGCTCATCTAACCCTAAAAGATGAGAACTGGCTATAGCATCATCCTAACATCAAAACGGAAATAAATGTTTTGATATTGTAAACATATTGTACTCTGTTTGATGGTGAGAGTAGATACAGCTAAATCTGAATTCAGAAAACACCTGCAGGATGCTAATAACGTGGTCTCTTATCGCAAGTGGTAAGTTCATCCAGTGTCAGCTAAATGACGAGAACTTAATCTGTTTTTTTAAAAGTGACGGCTTACCATATTAACGTTAGTAATTTGGTGTTGACAAAAAGTACAACACAAAATACTTAACTTCTCTACATTTTGACACAACTAAATGCAACAACAACAAAACATTATGGAACGGCAGTCAAATACAAGTAAACTACCAAACCAACAACAATACCATGTGAAACACAACTGAATATAACAGTAACAACAAAACAATTACTTTGAATATATGAATGTTACTCTAATATAATTTTACCATTGCAATAAAAGTATACAAAAGGTTTCTACTACCTCGCATATAGTGTAAGCACCTTAAGGATCCCCGTCCCTCCGCCTAAAAATGTAATGAGGCATTGGTGGTTTTTTTTTTTTACGGCATAGCTATTGCACAAGCAAATCATTTCTTAACAATAACCCATACCTTGCGGAAGCTTCTTCAATTTTTTGGGAAAGTATGAGATTTCGATTTTTTTTTCATTATTTTTTCCAATCGAACACAATGAAACAAAATACATATTATTTGATGCAACAATGTTTATAAGAAATATAACACATCAGAAATAACAACAATGTCAATATTGATGAACAAAACACAAAAAAATAGTAATTTTCTAACAATTATACTAAAACAACAAAAATGCCAATTACATGAATCAATACAATTCCAAGTGCCAATGAAACACGTTAAGGACAACGTAAAGAAAATATAGGTGACAAAAAATAAATGGCTTGCGGACTTACTTATTATCCAAAAAACATAAAAATTAAAGATACAAAAAAAACTAAACAGAAAAGAGAGACAACTCTTACATTTGTACTAATAATAATTATAAATCCCAAAATGTCAAAAACGCACATTTACTGTATCTCTCAACTAAATACTACCCATTGGTAAGTATTTGCGACCTCTTGGTTGCCTTCTACAGCCCTAACTGAAATCAGCTGGTGTATCAGACATGTGACCCGTTGTAGTATGGTAATATGAAGGCCATGGTGAAATGAACCGCGGTTCATATTACCATTATGGTAATATGAGCCACCCCGTGGAGAAATGAAGGGTTCCAACGATTTCTATTCCGACAACATTTTTCCATTCATTTTCTTCAAGATTATTTCAATTTGATGTACTCAATCTGAAATGACAAAAACTAAGTCAGTGGTAGACCAATTTAGGGTGGGGCAGGGGCGCTTCACTTTACCATAATGGTGAAATGAAGGGTTTTAACATTTGTTTTTCGATTTTATTTTTTTAAACCAAATCTGGTTTAGATTACATCAGTTTGATGTCCTGAATATGAAAATCACAGAAATTAAGTCTTGGGTAGAGAAATGTAGGGTGGGGCATGCGCAGGGGCGCTTCACTTTACCATTATGGTGAAATGAAGGGTATTTTTCTGTTTTTGCGGCATGATTATAGCTTTGATAAATCATGTCTGAAAGGAAAGACATACCTTGCATGACTTTAATAAAAAGTACTAAAGACGAATAAACACCGAAAAATTCACTGGGACAGAGATCCTTAATTAAAATAGCCTTCTGAAAAAGACTATGTAACATGACAGCATATAAATGATGGAGAAAACGCAGGAAACAAATCTAACAATGTATACGTGATCAAATGTGTAAGTAAACGCATAATATGAAGGGTGTACAGTGTAATACATATTCAAATCGACGTGTTTCAATATCACGCTATGAATGTGTGGACCCGTATCATGATAGAAGATAACGTATCGCTGGAAGTAACTTTTGTGTAAGTGTGATTGATATAGAAAGTCAATAACATGCTCACAGGTAACATGTGTTTCTTTCAAGATGGTGGACCTGACCTAAATCTTCCTGTGTTTTACACATTGATCGATAGATCACTTACGAAAATTATTTGAATGTTGGATAAGTCTACCTATGTAATCTTTAACAACTGCATGTGTTCAACATAAACAAAAAAAGATAATATTTCAGACATTCGCAGACATTTGTCTGCACCCAGGTTTTCCTGATATACTCGAAACGTATTGTTCTGATGTTAGAACAACAAACACAAGCAAACAACGTGTGCCACTGACCCTATGCAGATATATTGGAAGTTTTCTAGTCGTTCAAGGTATAAGAATATCTCGCGTAGCCTAAGTACGCACGTTCTTCTATTCTAATCGGACGACTCTGTAGCTACTCTATACAGCGTTGTTCACGTCTATCGTTTCAACCAATTTGAAAGGATCTTTGAATATCGTTGACCTTGTTTCTATCAATTGGAGGTGGTCGGCAATTTTTATTTTTTTGAAGGGTGGAAGTGGGATGTGGGGGGTTAAACAGCCACGATCTTTTAAAAGCGTTATCAGTTGTGGACGGAGCAAAATGAATACTTATTTGAAGTACAGAATCCTTGCTTTGAATAACTTTCACCTTGACATGAGATGTATAAGGAGCTTGATGGTATTAACGAGTGACGGGGTATTACTATAAGGAATTGTTAGATAAAAGTACGATGAACTCCAATTTAACCTTGCATTTTACCCATAATATTTTTTTCTTGTGAATTTTTTTGTATTGAGTAACATTTGAATGTGCCCAAAGAATTTTATGTGGGATGCCAAAAACATTAACTGTCTTAATTTAAGGGGCAATTTGGTGAAGGAAGTGTTTTCTTAATATATTATCTTGTCACAAAATTCTTCATGATGATATAGGTGATACTCCTTATGAACAATTCATGTCTAGAAATTGACAAGAGACAATGATTTCTGGGCGTTCTTAATCTGTTATTAGTAATCCTTAACTATACAACCATTCGTTTTAGCGTCGACTGCAATTCTCCCTACCGTCCCTTCTTGTGTGCGTGCTCTAAATAAACGTGTTCCGTATTGTTGGAATATAACTGTGAACAAAATAAAATCGCATTAGCTTTATATGATATCTTTATAATTCTTGCTTGTGATGTATTGTGTTTACGCGTTATGTGCAGAATCAAGGCCACTGACATTGTTCTTTCGGTCAACAGCTTAGTACTTTCTATGTTTATTTCTCACTGAAAGGCCCGGATATTGCGCTACTGCGATCGTAGCTATTTTAATCCCCGGCTTTCCCAAAAGAAAAACTGAACACACAGGATTTAGGTTGAGGTCATGTCATTATCGACTACGTAAAGTTTCGTTAGGAGATATATATTGTCAGTATCTAATCGATTTTAAAAGGTGTTAATTGACCAAACAGCCCCTTTAAACGTGTGTTAATTAAGATAAGTTATGTGTGCAAAGCTTTTGCCGATAGTGACAAAATGTATTTAATGTACAATGTTTTCAATGGGGTTCCGGAACAGAACTGGGTGGATGAGTGTTTTGAATACTCCAAATATGCGCCCATCGACCTAGAGACAGTTATTTGAATATCTATTTATTAAGGCCAGTTTTCGGCCCCTCAGAAACGCTCGAAATTTTCAGGTAATTTCATACCTAATAGAGTATTAATATGATTTTGCGTGTATGATCAGAAGTTCGATGGAGAATTAGAGAATACAGAAACCATCGATACCTCGATTGATTTACTTCCGCCGTATCTGGTCAAAAGCTCCAATACACATTTTTCCATAGATGAACGCCGAGCACATTGTCTAACACTCCTAAACACATATGATAGTTTGATAAATAATGTTATTATGTGTGTATTATGATAAGCTGAATAAGAAAAGTAAAACGTCACTCAGTGAGATCAGCTACACATGAAATTGACAATATTCTCGTTTACAAACATCAAATTGACTATGTTCTTAATACCCTGTCATAAAATGAATTGTGAAACATGAATTCCTGTTTATAACAATGAATGTATAGGGGACATACGTATGTGTTATCGTTCACTATTGACTATAATAGTTTAATTCCTTGTTATATTCATTAAGGAATATTATTGCATTTGGCCAGCTTATTGGACTAGTAATACTTAGTGAATGGAATGTCTCTGAATGGGAATGGCATTGTGGATTGATGACACCGTGTAATTCAGATATCTCATTACACGTTTATGTTACCGGCAGATTCTTATCATGGTCCAAGTATTTCTTTACAAACCATCGTCACCCATACACCTGTAATTTGGAAACACTGTGTAAGCCCGGTATTTTTACACACAGATGTAACCCATACACCTGTAGTTTGGAAACACTGTGTAAGCCTGGTATTTTTACACAAAGATGTAAGCAATACACCTGTAGTTTGGAAACACTGTGTAAGCCCGTTATTTTTACACACAGATGTAAGTCATACACCTGTAGTTTGGAAACACTGTGTAAGCCCGGTATTTTTTACACAAAGATGTAAGCCATACACCTGTAGTTTGGAAACACTGTGTAAGCCGGGTATTTGTACACACAGATGTAAGCCATAATCTGTAGTTTGGTGACACAGTGTAAATCCGGTACCTTTACACTCAAATATCACTCATACACCTGTTGTTTGGTAACACCGTGTATGCCAAGTATATCGTTACACACTAATGTCACTCGTATACTTAGTGTGGTGAAACCGTATATGGTATGTCAGGTACATCTTTCCACACGGATACCACTAATACACCTATTCCGTCTTTGCATATTGCAGAGTTATCTTCTCTTGTGAGCAGGCATTGATTGTTACGTCATTGGTTTGTGAGAGTAACGGCATCAATTTTTGAGAAAACGACGAAATTTTTTCACACAAACCAATGACGTAACATTCAATACCTGCTCCCAAGAGAAGATAACTCTGCAATACGCAAAGACGGAATAGTTTGGTGACACAGTGTATACCATGTATTTCTTTACACTTGAATATCACTCATACACCTGAAGTTTGGTAACACCGTGTATGCCTGGTATTTCTTTACATTCGAATGACACAAATATGGTTCCTGTGCCTGCCTTTCTCGCCGTCAGGGGAATTGTTATATGCCATCGATCACGAGGTTTTAAGTTCCTACAAACAAAATCCAATTTACAGTTTTATTTTAATATCCAAGGTTTATTGTAGACGTTTTTGAAATGTTGTACGTATTATATTGACCACTGTTGACAATCCTGAATATTTGTACTATTAAAATATATAAGAAGTAGTCTAGGTTAGTTACACGTAAGGTTTACTAAAGTTTTATTAACTTTACGTAATATGCGTTAAAATGATAAGACAAATCAAAATACCTGATAGTTATCTATAAACGATACGAGTCATACCCGTCGAGTGAAACGTAAATTGAGTTCTGCACTAGTTATCACTGTAAGAGAAATTAAGTGCATACAGAATAAATGTATTCTACAGACTGGCTCAAATATAACATCTACACTGTGTATAAGACACATGTTTGTATGCTTACTATAGATGAATAAGTGAGGAGGATTATGAATGTCACTGTTTTCTGACATTGATCACCTGAATATGGTACGATATAAGCGAGACCGTGCAGGTTGATACACACCTATATATATACTGTATAGTGGGTTATTTAAGTGATGTGAATGTGCCAAAATCAAATGAACAGGATTAATAACAGCATTTTGAGCAACAAGTCAGTGTATTTTGTTAAACAAATCATCAACAAAACTATAAGATTTGTGATATGATCTATTTGCAAACATCATTACCCTTTATGTATATGAATAGTCACACCCATATGCGTGATACATGTTTATATCATGGCGACATCACGGTTATGAAGTTAAGGAGTATAGCATCAAGTTGAGTTTAACACGAATATTAATTATATGTGTGATCGTTTCAGATTGATACACAACTTACTATATAAAACGTTCTTTTGTTGAACCTTTAAATATGTCTGCCAGTTCAAAATTAAAAACAATATGTTGTTTTTGCATGACTATTTAAAATATTCCGTCCAATATCTATAGAAAGCAAGACCACGCTGTTCAAACTTTAGTAAGCTTAATGAATCGCTTACTCTACTTTTCTTTTTTTTCTTTTTTTAACAAATTGGCAAAATAATCTCCGGGTACTCATTTTTAATAAATATTCGCATGCTTTCATATTTTATATTTGAATATACAAAAATGCACAAAATGTATTCAAAATGGTAACATACGGCTGTGTAATTGGTGGAGGTGTTCCGAACAGATTTCCTTCAATAGATACTACACAGAATGTCAACCAGGTATCATGGAAAGGATTCCGAAGGGTCAAATGGACATCAGTCGGTTCATTCATCTTACAATGGCTCTGTGTCTGCAATTTAAGAATCATTAGAGTAGAGTTATACTGACTGCAGTTAAAAAACATTAAGAACAGAATGTCATAGAATCCTTAGCATATTTGTTTTCGTGTAAATATAACTCTTATTAACGAGTACACGCCATATGAAGTTTGAGATGGAGATATATAGGATCTTACATGAGTTTCCATTTCATATGAGATTCATGAAACGAGTCTAAGAATTTTTCAATTTAGGCGAGCTAAAATGGAAAATTCGTGACGAGTTGCAAAAATTTCATATGAAATGAAAACGAGTGTAATATCCGTTTTATCACATAATCAAGATTTGAGTCATTTATTCGTGTAAAACGACAATTTGCATGCAACATTGAAATGTAAAATGCCGCCATTTTGACTCCAATGCCTAAGTCTGTGACGACATGTGCTTGTCCTATGCGTGACGTCACAGGCCGGATAGGTCATATTACATGAATTATTAAGCAAAAATATATGACATAGGGATATTCACAGGATAACACAGTACATTATGTGATAAACAATTATGCATGGTATCGTTATAATATATGCAAAAGAGAGGAATAATGTAAAACTTACCTGTATACCGACCGTAGGGAGCGTTAAACTGTAGTCTAGCGTGGCTATCACAATGGTACCCGTCTCCTTAACATTGGCTGTAGCCTCCACCTCAAATAGCAGAAGTGGTTTCAGATTGAGGTCATAGTCTGCTGGGGATACTCTTAACTGGTAGCTTAATACTGAAATTAACACACAACAAACAACGTAATACTAACTGTTGGCAGAAACAAAATACCGACACAAACGTCGTCTAAAAAAACACAACATCGGCATCAAATATTGCGATTGGCAAATTGGTTAGTGAAAATCATTGATAAAGGTAAATACGTATTAACATGATATGCACGTTTTCTACTTTCAGTTCACTATATAGGTTATACATTATACCCACCCTGTCTGTATTTGAGGAGAAGATTGTTGTAGACAATCTTCTTCAGAGGAGTAGTGTCGCCACCCGTGTAAACGTGACTGGTTACCGTGATTACCAGATCACCAATGGTCACCTCGTCATTCTGTCGACTGATGTTTGTCAATTTGATTGTAAAGTAGACGTCGGAGCCCACCATTTCAGCGCGGTCAGAGACGATATCCATCACTATATCCTAAAAGTAGAACAAAACGGTAACATGTCCGATCAATTAAGTTAGCTTGATGGTCATCTGTCCCTGAAAAACAAGAAGTTCGAGAATTGCTTTCATTTCATTTTTCTATTAAATCTAGTGCTTCCACTGTTTTGTTCTCGACATTTACACATGATTACCACTCTACTGCATTGTCACTATATACAGGTAAGCTTCGATATAATGCGAATCGATTAATTTGCCACCTCGTTTACTGCCAAATATTCCAATGCCCGTTATCACATCTTAAGACCCCCTTTATACATTTTCCTCAATGCATCGGCAAATCCCTTCATAACGCAAAATTTTCTTCTGAAACATGGCGGCAGTACAATGAGGTTTTTACTGTTACTCCAATCAGTTGGAGGTAAACAAGCCTCAATGCATGAGTCTTAATAAGTGAAGAATGTTTTCTATGAGATTAAATAATACAAAATGGTACATAAATGTATTGAAGAACTTTCAGTTGACAATTATATTAACTTTGGATGTCATCAAAAAGCTTTTCAATGCGTAATAAAATGTCAATAATGGTCAACTCACTTTCAAATTCTAGTAATATCGCATTTATAACCCACAGATATATTTTTAATGTCACAATTTAAGTTCGGTGCGATTATAAATCCAACAGTTCCACCATAAATTACCAAAACACACTAGTTAAACGGACGTGACATAATTGTCCATGCTATTACTCACTATTTGTGATATCATAAGGTTGGTTCCCATCACAATTACAGCACTGAGATTATTACATATATCCAGTTTGTTAAAAAGTGTGTAAAATTGGGTTGCGATAACAAAACACATGTTAGATATAAGGAACACGAGAAAAATAGTATATTACATTAATTTTGTTATACCTGATGCAAAACTTACTACCTTGTATTGACCTCGGACGATATTTTACTATGAATGAAATATAGTTCAAAATTGGCTTATGTTTTAGTAAGGTTATGCAATACAAATCTCCTCTCAATACGTCTCATATGGTTGATGTAAAGAATTACCTAGTAATAACATTTTCACATTGTATTAAAGTACGGCAACAATACATAACCGTGACGTCACCATTGCATATAAGACAAAGCTCAAACGTTGAGAGAAAAAAATATCATTCCCGCCGACACCCTACACCCATTTCCGATCGCCTTGGATTTGAGAAGATGAATTTCAACACTGGAAGTGATTTGTCATGCGGTAAACACTCCGAAGGCCTCGTGTTTGGCAATTAACATCCCTCAGATTAGGGCAGGGGTCTAAAGTTTCTCTTTATTCCTCCTCACTTCAAAGGTGCTTTCCCATTTCTGGCTAGAGAAAACATATGTTTGTATCTATCCGTATATTATAAAGACAACTCACATGCGATTTTATTGTAAAATAATTACCGTGTAATTGCGTCATCATTGTATGTAACGTAACCATACAACAACAGGATCGCGTCATCAATGTTGCCATACAAGCCATTCGCCATTGACGATAGCGCCGTGCACTGGGTTCACCATTACAACCTTTTCCCGTTATGTTATGCATATAAAGAAATTTAAGAAATGATATCCCAATCTTCCTGATAAGATTTTTTGAGGTTCAGCGATTAGCAAAGCCTGAATCTGAACCTCAATTTAAGGGTTAATATTTCTAGCTGTCTACATCGCATTAAAATGATGATATTCAAAATTACTCTTTCTTCAAAGTTTTGACATGTTGAACATATTTCAGAGGAAACATGACGTCCTATAATCATTTCTGGTATGGTGTAATAATTTAAGCAAAATCAGTCTGTCCAATCCGGACGTCGTACTGTTGTCACGTGATGTATACCTGTTTTGCAAGCTCGGCTTTCTCCGACAGACGTTGTACCTTCACACTACGTAAGGCGTTTCTCATCACGATCTCTGACTCTTCACTGCCTGGTTTATATAGGAAAAATATGTAAGTCACATTCATCCACTCACACGTTTCATACATAACAGTACATGATGATACTACGTTTAAGCCATATTCTAAGCTTCTATTTTATTTCTTATCTTCATAAACTAATGTTTTTTTAGTGAATAAAGGGATGGTTTAAAGTTATTTTTGTTCTAATTGGTTTTCAGAAAAGAAATCAAATGTCAAAGATGTTCAGGAATAGAAGGCCTCATTTGCGATAAACAACATTTCAAATAGTAAACGTTACAGACAAGTAAGCAGAGATGAATCCTGAAATAGTTGTCCTCACCTGTCGGGAATTTGTACAGTAGAGTAAGGTCGTATTTAATGGATGCTGTGTCCCCTCCAGTATATGGATGACCATCCGGGTACTTTGTGATTATCAATTTTCCTGCACTAAAACGTAGATTATTGTTGGTTAAAAACCTCCTTCATCAGAATAAATTATGTAGTTTATTAATATAAAAAAATGTCGTATTTTCTTCCTGAGACGTATAAACCATTTATTTTTCTGTGTAATCAATACATGCTATCCCTAAAAGGTATGCCTACCCTATCTAAAAATTTATTTTTTACATTTCTAACAGTAATTCCCGAAACATCGAAACGATATGTTTTGGTTTTGTGTGTATCCCACTTTTCTTTAAAAGTCATCTTTTTATTATTAAGGGCAGTAAAAAAGAAAATCATCATTATCATCAGTTTGCATTGTAATGTACAAACATCGGTGAAATCTCCGTAATAAATGTATCCTGTGTTTTCTCTCTGTCCTTATGCATATGTAAGATATGTACATGTCGTCTGTGAGTTCTGTTAATTTAAACATACGTACATATTCGAATCCTCTTTTATTTTGATCCAGTTTACTCCAGGTCGTCTCTGCCATATGGTCCTTCCCGCATTTAGTTCGGCGAATATGAAAGCAGTGTCATAGGGGAGATCACAAAGGCCCTTCCTCACGGCTGTCACAGAGGAGGGACCACACACGTATATATCTATAATAAATAGGGTTGGAAGACAACAAATAGGTTACCAAAATCAATAATCGAAAAGTCGGACATTTAATTACCCCTTTGGGGAGCCCCACGTTTCTTAGCTTATATCTAGAAAATCGGATAGTTTTGTAATACAAGCAGTGTTTATCCTTACATGTTAGTGTTGTATTGCACTCTATTGCAAAAATTGACAAAGAGATGACGCCAACACCATACAAAATCGTAACAGAATTTATAAGGAACTTTCAGAGGTAGAATGCGCTTTTACATGCGAAATGTAAATGAGAAAGCACGTCAAAATTTGACCATTTTCACTACCCTAATAACATATAATGATCCTGCCAATCAAACTATTCGGGCGGTTCACTTTCGCAACCATCTTTTCACTAGAGACTACTGGTTGAACCATATCAAAATAAAATTGTCAGTACGAATGTCTATATATTCCAGATTCGGGACTTGTCAATGAGTTTGAACAAACTGTTGTCGGCGTCATAATGTTAGTCACAGACTCCTATCGAATGGTTTCCGAGGTAGTTTCTAAAAACTGACATTTTGTTTTGGGTGTTGTACAATAAAAATAAATCAAGTTCATACTTATTTATTTTGATGTCAATTCCGCTGCACATCGTTACCTCTGGCAGAAAAAACAAACACGAAATACGCACATGATGCACATATTGTGTCTTTTTAGGAAGTCTGCTATATTTCTAAATGACAATCAAGCTAGAAATTGTGCAAAAACACAAAAATGCTGCGGAAAGCAATCAGAAATCCGGAAACCTACTTTAATGAAACAATACTTGGTTATTATATGTATACAGCGTATCTATTGACAAAACCATTAGACAACCTCGCGTGGCGCGCGCCTAATGGTGTACCTGTACAGAGTATGTTGATACCATATCCTTCTATTATTGTATTCGGAAACGCAGTTCTTCTTACAAGTAGTTGGTATATGTATTTATAGGAACGGCTATGCACAACGCAAAACTAATGGAACGCTACCATAAATGTGACATAATGAAAATGCCATACTCACGGCCAGAGGGTTCCTGTGGGGTGGGGTCAAGCACTTGCCAGCCACTAAGATTATCAGGCTTCTCCGGGAGGTCGGGCCTCTTCATCCATACCTCGTTCCACACGTGGAAATCCCTATCAACATTCGGAACACCATTCAAAACTGTTCGTATTAATTGCAAGGACAATCTGGAAAATGCTAAGCCACATTTCAATATATATGTTATACATGTATTTAAACATATCTCTACACTAAATCCAAATCCTTCATTTACACGAGTTAAGTTTTAGTTAAAGGTAAGTGTTTATCATTACACCAGTTATGTTTTAGTTAAAGGTAAGTGTTAATCATTACACGAGTTATGTTTTAGGTAAAGGTAAGTGTTAATCATTACACGAGTTATGTTTTAGCTGAAGGTAAGTGTTAATCATTACACGAGGTTTTTTTTTAGTTGAAGGTAAGTGTTAATCATTACACGAGTTATGTTTTAGGTAAAGGTAAGTGTTAATCATTACACGAGTTATGTTTTAGTTAAAGGTAAGTGTTAATCATTACACGAGTTATGTTTTAGTTAAAGGTAAGTGTTAATCAACCAGCTGACTAACACGTTCACTCGCTTTGATTGGTAAACATTTTGAGATGTGGAAATCGTTTGAAGATTGGCCCCATTTTACGTTTGTGCTTATAAATGCTTACATTTTACAAGTAAATAGGAAAAATTACATAAAATTTGGTAAACTACTTTAATTAAAGACGAATCATTTTGCAAACTATTGTTCGACATATTAATGTATTGTAATGGTTTATTATTAATCAAAATGTAATGTTTAGTAAGCTCCTCGGGTCTAGAGTAATTGGTATTCCTACAGACGAATTACTTGAATTATGAAATTTTACCACTATGTGTCAACAAGCTGTAAAGTCCTTAATCTCACCACAGCGCATGCGTATCCACCACCTTCTGCACTCCGTTAAATGGGTCGATAGTGTATCCCTTGTCGATAGACAGATTTCGGTCAGGATCATGGGCAGACACAAAGTTCGTGACGCTTCGACAGGGTAGCCCGAGCGCTCTACAAACTGAGATAATGAAACTTGAAATACAGATACATATTTATTACACTTACATTGCGCTCATGTGGCATTTTTAAACATTTTCCATAAGAGGGAGGGGGAGCAGGAGACTATCAAAGAGTCAACAAAACCTCTCCACGTTTGCAAAGACGTCATGTAAATACCACCCTTTATTTATTCATTTATGTGCACATTGCGACGATTATGTGATTGCTTTATGTATAAAAGTGATTGTAAGCCTGTGATTTTGTTTCACAATTATAACTAAAATTAGATTCCATATGTTGTAAAGCGCTTTAGAGTATTTTTACCAATTATGTAGGGCGCTATATAAATATTGTATACTAAAACCATAATAAGAACTCAAAATTGATAAACCTAAAATATGAACAAGGGAAAGATTTACATGGAGACCCTTGAAAAAGTTCAATAAGAATAAGACATTCATGAAACCATTATCATGTTCAAGCATCGATTCTGTACTCAAACCAACTTTCGTGTTTATCGCTTAAATCAAATGACATGGTAAAAACGTCAGGAGTAAACCCTAAAAACGAAGGTGTGCTTCAAGCCTCTCTCGAATTCTTCCAAATTATTTTCAGAACGTGAAGTATTATATATTTATTACCGAAGCAAGAAATTGGGCTTGAGTACAAAGTATATTATGAGCATGAGAAAGGTTTCATGAATACGGGCCCAGGTGTTCCGGAAGGGAAAGTTAAGCAATAGAATAAATGGCATACTGGGACACCAGCCTGAAACCTCTGTACTTAAGACGGATATTCTATCCAACTTAGCTTCACTATACCGAGATCACAAGCAATATATCCAATACAGAACGGAATTTGAAACCAACATGCCCATAAGACTTTACCCCTGCGATAATACTTTTATCATAAGACGAACTCCAAGTTGTCTATATAAATAAAATAACCCTTTATTCTATTTCGATGTAACAAGGTCAATAACTCCTGCCAAACTTCATATGTAGTTGTCTTCCTCTCGTTTACTGCCATTCACTTTACCATGTATATACAGATTTCTTACCGGTAGTGAAAACTGCGGAAAACACCCACGGCTGCCCGTATTTGACCGGTATGCCGTTTTGCATATTATACATTTTTAATATCCGGGGACTCCCAATCCACGCCGTCGGCCGTATGCCGTCTGCAAACGTTCCCCGGTACTTTCCAGTCATCACGCCAGTACCATCAATGTTATTTATCTGGTATTAAAAGGTGTTATCAATAAATGTGTATTGAAAGATGAACTGTTGATGCATAAACCTTTTTCCATGTATTTCCTCAATTTAAGTCTGTATCCAATCCGTTTTTCTTATATTCTTGTTTTTCAGTTCAAAATCACACCAAAGAATGTATTTCCCTCACATCATAACGCCATGATCTAGAATATGCACCAATGTATTGTGGTGTCGGTTTTTACAATAACTTTGATTTAAAAGGCAAGTTTAATTTTTTTCATGAAAGTCCTAGTGTCAAAGTATTATGTACCGTTGAAATGACCCTATACTGTTGCATAGAGGTCATTCCCGAACAAAACCCCTCATGCAACCGAATTGCTTTCTTTACTTATTCACAACAAAAATGTGTTAATGATCAAAGTGCAGAAAACTTTCTGTAAATTGATAAGCTTGCCTTTCACCAAACTCCCACGGAGCTTAAACTACTTCACTTTACGTTGAATTACCTATGCATGAACAATTAATTAATGGTAAAATATTGAGCAGCAGGTGTTTTGCTATAGAAATAAAAGTACAGACATGCGTAGGGAACAGGTAAGGTTGACTTCTGTCCTCTACCATTTATACTCACCACCTTTGTGAGACCCCTACACACCAGTACGGGGTCGGACAACTGACTCGACACCTCAAAGTTGAACGCCTTCCTCAGTAAATGAAGGCTTATCTTCAGGATGTCTTCATCAAACTTAAAAGAATCGATGAGAAAATATGATCAATGTATTCGGTTAGTGATCTATGTTGGTGATATTTTTGTACATAAAGCTTATATGTATGCTTCTTATTAAATAAGGAATTCATGCATTTTTCCCTCACCTAAAGACTAAAACATTTCAAGAGATCTGCAGCCGCATTGACGGCTTCAAGTAAAATTTCATGTGAAAATGTAATATCTTTTATACTGACAATGTGTATAAAAATACATATGTATGCCCCTGCACCCATAGCAGGTAAAACTCGGACAACAATATGAATGAAAATGGCCACCAGATTGGTGACATTGCATTTATTAAAATCAATACAGCCACACTAGGGCTCTTAGCATAATATCCATAAAATATGGAAAATTATATGAAAAATTGAATAACACAGTAGCTCCCACCACACACGCATGGCAACCACTACTACAAACTATAACAACTAGCCCAAGTGGGGTTGCCAAAAACGCCAAACATTGGTCAATGGTGGTGTTGCCGAACCCATCTTTACATGATTACTGCGAGCCGGCTGTCCCAACCCTGTTAATTGGGGGAGGTAGGTTTACCCAATGCTATGACCAGTCGGTAAGTCTTTTCTTCCTCCAACATAAACAAGAAACAACCTACCAGGTTACCAACTATATACATCTAATGGTACACAGTACATAGTAATCTTGGTCAATGATAAACACTATAAATGTACAACAAACGCTCATTTCAAACAAAGAAACAAAATATTGACAACAGTAAGCGTGGGAAGAGGTGGGTTTAAATTGATTATCCTGAGAGCTTGATGAGTGTACAAATACAGTGGCTGCCTGATGCGGAGATATGTCCCAGAGTGAGATAGCGTCACCTCTGGCCCTTTGGCCAATCAGTGACTAACCTCAGAAACCCTGATACTGTCATCGGCAGCCAATCACTGAACCGTATATTGTGCCCACAATTCAAGCTTCAAAATTTAAATCAAAATAGCAGTAAATCTAAACTTGTTATGACGTTACGAGCACCAATTAAATTAATTGCGTAGCTGCTTTTTACGGGTTCCTCTAGCAAACTAGCAAGATATGAACTTTAGGTTATCCATTTTAAATCCTGACATATTGTGTCTACTCTGAATGCCACTTGAAAAATAATTATTCTATATATATAATCCATTGCGAAAAGAAATATATAGAGAGCATATTAACGCTACTATGAATCACTTCTGAATTACTTTATTGTTCAAGTAAAGTTACACCATTGTGCCATTTATAATCGCGACGAAAAATTCCAAATATATTTTCCGGTTTAGAGTTTTCAAAAACTCATATTCGATAAAATGTGAAAGTGTAAAATACGTCAAAAGATATGTATGACTTATATGGAATACTTTCACAGATAAGGACTTGAAGAAATGGTTCATAATAGCGTTATTGGCAATAACACATTTTGTATTTAACTTAATGATACGCTTAGCCTAAAAATCTGTGATAAAAATCCAATACAATAAGATCTTGTTTGTTTTCAATACAGTCATAGTTTTACCTGTACGGTCAGACTTAACTGTACGGCCGTACTTACCTGCCCAAATTGCAATGGCTTGGCTATGATAACCTACTGGTACGATGGTTTGGCTATGTTTGCCTTTGCGATCATATACTTACTTGTCCGAAGTCCAATGGGTTGGCTATGTTTACCTGTACGATCATACTTACCTGTCCAAAATTCCATGGTTTGGCTAAGACCTTGTCTGCCCTCCCAAGGAAGATTATGCCACAGTCATTAAGGCCATACTCATCGATAGGGTCGGTGTGACCCCTAACCCCAGCTTCCGGGCAGACAACTCTGTCGATATAAACCTGATCCGCTGCCATAGAAACCAAATGCCTGCGTGACATAGACTGTAGCAAGAGCAATATTTGTTTATATATATTGGTACGAATTTAGTTGCCTTAAATATGCTATCTTGCATCAATAGACAATCGACTCTTTATAAAATACTAAATTCTATATCAATCAAAAGTCATTATATTGCAGTCACCATGATTATATAAAGAAATACTGCGAACTTAATGATAGAACGTCATAAGAACCCACCTTCATATTAAATGCAGGCTCATAAAACAAATTTGTAAAAATAAAAGTCAATTTTGAAATTAAGATGAATTGAAAATATTGCTAAAAGAACATACCGGGGTTCCAAGGGTTGAACAGAACGGCGATGTCACCTGGGTGTTCATATCTTAGCTCCCGTTTAGCAGGAACGTAAATCCCAAGTGTTGTTGAGAATATGCTGAGTACCCATTCTCCGATTGTACAAGTAGGGGGCGTGGTTACCTCGAGTACCATCGACTTGTTCGATGACCTGATGACGTACATCCGCCAACCATGTACCTTTTTGTGCTTGTCAAATTCGTCTTTAACATCCAGTAAGACCCATGTGCCGTCCGCCGGGTCCGGTCGGTCACTTCCTGTTAAGATGCATGTCATGTTGATGATTGTTTATATATTTGAAGATGAAACGTTGAAAGGAAAGCTCGTTGAATACCATTTATTCAATCCCATTTCGCATTAAGAAAATAAGTATCATATTTATACATAATTGAAAATTTAGAAGTATGCATGGAATGCTGATCTTTTACTTGTAGTGCAAGTGTGTGAAGTGTATATAATACAAGTATCAACGCACTGATGTCTTCAAAAAGTCTTAATGGTTTACAACCCTAGAGATCCCCCGGAACATATCCGTAAACCATCGGAAGTTATCATTTAACATGTATGAGCGCATTTTACCTTTAATGACTATTAATGAATTTGGTCAAATTTACCAATTATACAAAATGTGCACCAGGTATATTACTTAGCAAGCAAATACAGACTTTTCTTGAAGTATGTATTTATACATTAAGACAGTATTAAATAGAGAATATGGAGGACAATGAGTTAATCAATAACAAAACAAATGTTAAGTGGGAGAAAGCAATTGAATTGATGCCAGGTGACATGACAGGGAGGACACACTGTTGAGGACAATGTGCTATTGTGAGACAAAGGCGGAATTGGGGGGGGGGGGGGGGGGTTGATAATGAAAGGACAAAAATCGAAGTAAGCTTTACAGTAGTAAAAGGGACAAATGAGATGTGCATCCGTAAAAGTAATTGACGTTACAGACTGAAGCATGGGAACCTTCATGGGCTAGTGGATCTGACCACCAGATGGCTGTGTCAATCTCAGGAAGATAAGTCAACCTTATTGTACACACTTGGCCAATATATGTGTTAGTTAAGGTGCATGTTAGATACATCCATATTTGATAAAAAACTGATTTAACAAAAACCTCCCTCAGTAAAATTGCAGAACAGATTAAGAATATTGCTCTTCATTGGAGAATTGGACATTAACAAATATAAATCAGTATCAATTTGTATTATACTTCTTTTTCGAACGAGCACAACAAGCGTAAGGGACAAATTTCCGGACTGAAATGTATCTTTTCAATTTTTGCCGGTATGCCACAAAGATCCGTTCGAATATATTCCATGATGCGCGATAGCGTATATTGGAGACATCAAAAATACATAAGAAGACAGTCATTCAGAAACCATTCGGGAATTCCAGTCATTATTTAAATTCAAAAGCACGGCATGATTGGCTACCGATTACTGTTAGCAGTTTCCGACTGGAAACATAATTGCCATTACTTGTTTATAACAACAGTTTTGGTTACTGAGAAGTTTTTGATTACACAACCAAATAGATTTTCTATGTGACGTTTCGATGACTAGCACGATATGTACACTGTCACCTTCATCAGACAAATGACCAGTGAAGCGTATGCACACAAAGGTGTAAAATGTGTACGAGTTGTCCACTACGCTGTATGCTATGTGCAATAGTTGTTATATATGTACCGAATGACTCGATTCGGCTACGCTTTGAAAAAAGACCCATACGGACCAATTCCTTAACTTCAAATCTCACCATCCTTTGCACCAATAGTTAGGCGTCGTACGCATTTTTCATTTTATTCTTTAGAAAACAAATGGATTGGACAACAGGCAAGCCTTATTTGGCAATGAAAGGAGTATAGCTCCGCAATGAAAAAGGAACAAAACACCACCGAATAGCATTTAAATGTCACGATTTAAGGAATCGTCCAATGCATCTAGGTAATGAAACATCCAACCAATAGGTACCACATATATACAAGTCAAAGTGAATAAAGTAAGTAATAGATATCATAGACAGTAATGTATATATATAAAGAGGAATAGATTTTAACATGAAAGCATTGATGGTAGTATTACACAAACATTCAGAGAGTAGAATGATTACACCCTCAAAGATACAACACATATATATAAGATGTGTACTCAGCCTAAGTAAGTAAGTAATCTACATTATTACAAAGTTACATTGTACTACATATATATGTCATAGTGAAATATATAATATCCAGACTGTACAATAAAAGAGGTCTTCAGTAGATTTCAATCATTCAATTATTATATTATAATCTTAAATCGTTCAGTACCATTTATATAGTATTGGATATTAGTGAAAATAAGCTCATTAATATCATCCGACAGGGTAGTATCACCTGCAGTTAACAGCTAACCAATACGGTCATGAATTTCATGAATTAAATACCTAGAATAAGAGCAATTAGGACAAGTAAAAAAAAAGTATTTTCAGTAGGTGAACCACAGGCACAAACTGGATCAGGGATAAGATGATCTATAAATGTATAATGATTCAAGTCACTTGCATCATTTCTTAATTGGCACAAAATAATTTTTAATTTTCGTTGGCTACAATTTTTAAAAGTATCAAAAATAGCTTCAATAGGATAAGCTATAGTATTTTTAATATTCCTTTTGAAGGAACTTAAGCTAACTGATCTGGTCAGCGAAAGATCAAGACTATTCCATGCCTGCATGGTACTAGGAAAGAAGCTTGTCTTATAAATATTAGTTCTTGACCTTGGGATATTGAAAAATCTGTGGTGACGCAAGCAATGAATATTTTGCTGATGATTAATGAATGGTTCAATGATATTAAACAAATAATCAGGGGTGAAATGATTTATAATTTTTTACATTAAAATTAATTTGTGCTTATGACGCCTAGATTCTAACTTTTCTATGCCAGTTTCTTGATATAATTTATACTGTGAAGTACCATTTCTTAAACCATTAATAATCTTCACTGCATCACTGTGTACAGATTATAATAAATTTGATTCACCAATAGTGCAATTGTCCCAAATGGAATCTGAATATTCCAAATCTGGTCTAACAAATGAATAGTATAATGTTTCAAGAGTTTTCCTATCCACTTTATGTTTTAATATACGTAACAAATTCAGCCGTGTACATGCTTTATTGTATATATCATTGATATGATCCCCGATGTGCCTTTTGAATTAAATATAACTCCTAAGTGTTTATGGAATAAATTTTCCTGAATTACTTGATTATCAAAAATCAACGGAGGGTGAACCCTATTTTTCTTACTTACAGTTAGTGCAAATGTTTTATTAGGATTAAAATTAATTTTCCATTTTTAGCCCAAGTATTAATAGATTCAAGGTCGTCATTTAAATCAGTAGTTGGAGTTACAATATCATCATCAACAATAGCATAGAGAGAGGTATCATCAGCAAACAATTTTATATTGGTATTAATTTCATGAGTTATATCATTAATAAAATGTAAGAATAAAAAAATGTCCAAGTATAGAGCCTTGTGGAACACCAGCAGTTATATGTTTAAATGTAGAATTATAACCATCAAAGATAACTCTTTGTTTTCTATCAGTAAGATAACTTTCAATTAACTCATACAAATTACCCGATATGCCATATTTTTTAAACTTATACAAAAGACCCTAATGCCAGACTTTGTCAAAAGCTTTACTTATATCACAAAACACTAATAGTACATTCTTACCTTTATCAATGTTATCCATAATTAAATTATATTTTGATATTAGTTGGTTGACTGTAGAGTCTCTAGGTTGAAATCCAGATTGGTGCTCACTGATAATATGATATTTGGTTACATAATTAATTAAAGACATACTTAAAAAATATTTGTTTCTAATACTTTACTTAAAATGGATGTTATGGCAACTGGTCTATAATGATTTGGATCGTCAATAGCTCCTTTACATTTATATAGAGCATTAACCTTAGCAGACTTCAAGGCTAGAGGAATAGCGCCAGAAGTAATTGTTTTATTAAAGAGAATTTTAAGTGGTAAAATTATAGAAGGTAGAAGATTTTTTTATTACTTTAGGAGCAACATTGTCAGGCCAAGGAGGTTTATTATCCTTAATTAGCTGGACTTGATCAATTATGTCTTGATCTGATATTACAATTTCACCAAGTTTGATATGACTAAGGGGAGGTAAATCAATATCAGAATTGTTAATATTATTAGTATCATCAACAGAGTTGAAAATAGAAGTAAATAAATTATAAATAGCTTCTGATTTATCAAACGGATGAATAAAAAAATCATTACCAATTTTAAGAGGATGAGAAGTTTCTTTTTTATTGGAAAGACCACTTATGGACTTAGCAATACGCCACCACTTACTAGGTGGTACGGTCTTATCTACAAGAGAGTTTTGAAGTTTCCTAAGATATGTACCTTTATCTTTTCTTATAAGTTCAATTCAATATTTCTCAAAATTCTAAATGTATGCCAGTCATTTATTTTATTAGTATGCTTTACTATTTTATGTAATCTATTATTTTTCCTTAACTGGGTTCTTATTTCATTAGTCATCCATGGTTTATCATTTGGCTTTATTCTTATTACTTTACATGGAATATACTTTTCAGTAAGCAAGTTTATTTGATTTATAAGTATACTATTTATCTAAGTTACATTATGTCCAATAATGTATTCCAATCAATTGCTAGAAGACATATATTTATTTCATTCCAGTTAGCCTCACTAAATTTAAAAACAACCTTTTACAAATGATTTTACTTTTAATACTTTGAAACATAAATTCATAACAATAGGACAGTGGTCACTACATAGCGGTGATAAAACTTCTGAACTCTGCACTATGTTTAGGTTGTTAACATAGAATATGTCAATACCAGTTGTTGATGTATTAGTTATTCTTGAAGGACATTGAATGATATTTTGAAGCTGGTATTTAGGTAAAATTCTTGCAGGATGGGTATTAGAAGAAAGAGAAAGCATATCTTGGTTAATATCACCAGTAATAATAACATTACAGTTAACATTAGTCAGTGTATCAATTAAGTGATCAAATGTATTCCAGTAAGCAACATTTGAGTTTGGAGGTCTGTAAATACAACAAAGAAAAAACATTTTGTTAGATGATCTAATTTCTAAGACAATATTTTCAAAATTAACTGATTCAAGATCAAATATTGTAGCATGAATATTATCTTTTGTATATATCATGACTCCTCCACCTTGCCTTTCCTTCCTATCATTTCTAAAGAAAGTAGGATGTGACTCTAATTTGAGATCAGTATCATTGACAGAATCATCTAGATGAGTTTCAGAAAAACAGAGAATGTCATTTTCAAAAATTTCTCTTTTAATAAGTTCAAGCTTATTACGCAAAGAACGAACATTAAGATGAAGAATCGATACATTGCTTAATTCATATTTATCTTGACAATTGGGACCCGGGTTAACATGTGCATCACCTGCTCTCAATATAAGAGACAATTGAATAAATTTATAAAACAAGTCATTATCAAAAAACATCAAATAAGTAGATCTGCTGAGTGATCGCTTTCTCACACATACATACATAAACCATTCACACTGAAACATGGTATTGATATTGTAACAACGCACAACCTCATGAGGGAGAAACGAGATTACTAGTATTTGACCGAGCTTAAATATCTACTTGAATATGAATAACATAAACAAGGCCAACTAATATAGAGAAAAAAAAGCGAAAAAATATAAGACGACCAATGAATTCATATCATTCAAGAGTCAAAATACAAAAAATATAGTGTAATTAATATTTACACATAAGTGAAATCTACATATTGAATAGCACCAATGTCATGATCAGTTATCATATGTAAATTAGGTACTGATAGAATATTTGTCAGTTGAAACAGGGATGGGAGAGCTGAATTCTTTTATCCCTTGGATGTTTAATCAAACTATCAAAATTAATTCAATGTATAAAGTAATGAGTAGAGTTGTTACAAACTAACAATAAATAGTCGTATTGAGTATGAGAAAATTGACAGAGCTATAGCTAATTGATCATATGATAAATAGGAAAGTGTTATATATATATAGCATCAACAAATTGGCTCTGGGCTACATGACAACAAATGAAGTAATTGATCACATGATAAACACTGAATAGTTTTGTCAACATAGGATATCTACAATTTGACTCAAAGTTATATATGTAGTATGTAACGAAGTAACGGTTATCGAAAAAATTAAAAAAAAGTGAATATTTGTGCAGACTATTAACAATTTGACTCTGGACTAATTGACCACAAGTCACAGATCACATGTATTAAAACACTAAATATAGTTAAAATGGTCATATAAATAACATATCAACAATATGACCCAGACCTATTATGATCCAGACCTATGTCAAATCTGGAAAAAATGATTAATTTCACTGATTTCATTAAGATAGGAAAATAGGGACAGACCTCTTAAACCCCTTGATGAATCAATCAAAATATAAATTCAAAATATTGAAATGTTAAGGGTTGTTACAAACTAAAATGAGTAGTTATACAGTCAGAGTATGAGTCGTACGCACATTGCTTAACAGATGTGATACAATAGTCACAGAACAACAGGACAAAACACAAGAGCAGAATCACATCGCTAGGGCAATGAGAACATGTGCATATCCGGAATGGGCCCTAAAACGGGTACAAAAACAGTGTCAAGTAAGGAGAAGAACAAGAAAAGGCCAATCAAGGATGAGAACAAAACCAAAGGTCAAGTCATCATCCCGTAATAGAGGGTCTATACGAAACCGTCCAGAGGATATATCGCGCCCTCAAAACGCTTCTCAATAACCTAGTACACCCTATGGATAAAATACCTAAAGAGAACGTCGCAAAATGCATATACAAAATCGGATGCATAAACTGCGACGCATCGTATATTGGAAAGACTGGAAGGCGATTTGGGGTCCACCATGGTGAACACCGGAAAGATACGTGCCCAAGAAGGTAGGAAATTCACCAGATCAAAAAGAAAGCAGTCGGACTCCCAGAAAAATAAATCGGCAATCACAGACCATGCCACACAGAAAAATCATGTGATCGACTGGGATAACTTCCAAGTTTTGGACAGAGAGAGCAATCTGTTCAAGCGGCAAATAAATGAAGCCATCTGGATACACCGCAGTGGGCCGGTTCTAAATCGAGATGAGGGGGCTCAAAGACTCTCGCACATCTATGACCAAGTATTAAACAACGCGTAGCCGAACCGAGTCATTTCGGTACTTATACACTGCGTAACAACTATTGTCCATACGCTTACAGCGTAGCCAAATCGACTCGATTTGGTGGATAACTCGTACTCATTTTACATTTTTGTGTGCATACGCTTCACTGGTCATTTGTCTGATGAAGGTGACAGTGTACATATCGTACTAGTCATCGAAACGTCACATAGAAAATATTATCGGTTGTGTAAAAAGAACTTCTCAGAATCCATTCTTACCAACATGAAAAATAATTTTAGAAACAGTTTTGGTTGAACCAGAAAAGACCAAAATGACACTTACCCCACATGGATGATATTATACCTTATTTATTTAACAGTGTGTCTAATTGAATAACTTTATCACTTATATAAAACGTCATATTTTCCTCACACGCTAGTCGCATTTTGGTGTACTAGATCTTTTATTGCCCTGTTGGTCGGGAAACACTAGTCTTTGTTTTCCTCGGGCTGTGCCCTCGTAAAAACGATTGATCACGGGAAACAAAGACTTGTGTTTCCCACAACAAGGGCAATAAATGTTTAAAATGTCGCCTACCTGTCGAGAAACTCAGTTGTAAGTCGTGCTTTCCTCTATTGAAAGTTTCGTTTAGACTCAAACCGATGATAAACGGCTGACCGCGCCGCACAATCAAATCCGGTTCTGGTTCCTCCTTATTTTCATCTACGTGATCTGACCTCGTTTTATTTAACATGAATCGATCTGTGTGGTGCTCCTGTAGTGTCCGGTCAAGGAACAGATTGACACCCATTACATACAGGTTGTCCCTCAGGTCTTTATCCCGGGCGTGGACCTCGAACGGTCGAGGGTCTGCAGATGATATATTATACATTAGAAGCATATAATTATGTAAACATATATCAATTTTCTACTTGGAATTTGTAGGGTTATTTCTTAATTCGTACCTTATGAACATTTCAATTTATTTATACTTTAATTTATATTTAAATAAACAGATTGAACACGGTGTATCACAAGATACTGGGGATGTATCCATTTAAATTTAGCCATTTTGCGCTTTCTAAAATACTTAATAGTTTTTTTTTTTATATTGTTGGGTAACTAGTTGCACCTTTTTAATATTACATGAACTTAAAAATGATTAGTTCAATGCTTAATTTGATAATAACTATTTGTGCACTTACATTACCTGTGTAATCTTCAGGTATGATTGTAGATTTATGGAATGTGTATGCTGTACATGTAACATCATGTATAGTATTTAATTGTTAGAAATATACACAATACTGAAGGAAATATCATATGGAAACAATAATAGGTTACTGCATATCACTTCTTTTTTCGCGAGATATTAATGTTCACATTAGTTTGCGAGGTAACCCATTAACAAAGTTAAGCCTTTTGCGAGTTTTTTTTATCATTTGATTATTACTAGCCGAATTCAAGTATTTGCGTGTGAAGGTATATATACTAGCTCGAATAGTTCACGAAATTAAATACGCGCAAAAATTTACGAAAACCAGTAAAAACATTTAACATTGCTGTGAATTGTCACGACGATCAGTATACATACGGCCACGCCTCCTGAGTCTCATGTCCCTCTCCCAAGGGTACTCCGAGGTTCGTTCTGGGCCGTACCGTAGGGCGTTCAGTCGGATTTTGGGAGACGTGCGGGGGGTAATGTCAGCCGGGGGCATATCCGGCCAGCGGAACCCTAGGTCCTCCTTCTTAAAGGGCCGGACCTTCTTACCCCTGAGTTCGTGCGAGTTCTGCAACATTAGAAGAAGATTTATCATGATCAGCGCGAATTTATTCATATTTTGGGGTGAAACTAGTATATTTAAAATAATTGAGAAAGAAGAGGACAAATCAATGCTGCAAAACAATTTAGGCATTACGGGACAATTAAGCAGGCAATTGTTGTTACAAGTATACCAACAAAAAAGCCAACACACTCATACTGGGGGAAATATTTGCTGCATTTAAGGAAGAACCCCATCATACTCAATCAACAAACTACACAGCAGTCCTGTGATAAACAAAATCAGAGAAAGATATTGACATCACATTATATTCTAACCTGTCATTTGAAGATAATCTAGGGGAAAAGGTAAACAAGGCCATTTCCATATTTGCCATGCTGAGGAGCACATTCAATTACATGGACGTAGACACATCTTCGCCACTGTATAAAACACTGTGGAGGACCCACCTGGACTTATGGTCTGTGTGGTCACATTTCAATATTAAGGGTATAGAAATGGTGGAAATACTACAAAATATTACCGGGAATGAAGAAACTTACATGACCATAAAGATTAGCCAAATTGATGCTACTAACATTAGCCTATCGATGTATGAGTTTAGATGTGATTGAGGCATATTAGATCATTATACGGCATATACGCCCGGGAAACCAATATCGTACTAAAGCCATAGGGCAGTGTGACAGCCAGGAACAGCAGGGAAGGCAACTCGAAAAAACATTCTCACGAATTTTTTTTTTTCTCATTGTGAGTAAACGGTACTGTACCAGAAATGGACTCAAGCTAGATTCATTCAATGCCTTTTAAAGGTAATTGATATTTGAATTGCTAATATAAGGATATCACTATTCTTCAAAACCAATATCGCTATCGTATATCATCGCTTAGAACCATGCTCTAGTGAATATTTATGTTTAAATACGTAATTAGGACCATCTTTATTAACAGATATAATCATGATTTTTCAAGTGATATAACATAAAACCTACATGAAAAGGATGTAAACAAAATTTCATTGGGAAAATACTAGCATGATCCTAGTGAAGATCGCTCTACAGATTCTTTCAGGAAATTCTTTTTAGTGAAATACTTCCAAAAAGAATACGTGAATAAGGTTTTTCTATGTTGTGCCACGCATGGTTATTGTCAAGTTGTCAAAATTGGGATGTATTGACAGTATTCATGAAAACAACGGCCCTTTTCATACATAAGTCAAACAATACACTAATCATCTACTCTTGCTTTTCTGGTTTCTTTTCTTAAACCAAACATTTCATAACAAAGATAAGCATTGATACACTGTTGTACTGCAAGTATTTGTTAAAAATGCTTTTCATGAAAGCTATCTGAATTCTTAAGATTTCGGACATATATTAATTAGAAACTAGGTCACTTGCTCTCTATTTAAAGCCGCGGTCACATCATACGGTCACGCACGTAGTTGACCGTAGTGGGGGATGACCGTAGTTGACTGTAGTAGACCGTAGGTGACCTTAGTTAAACGTAGTTCCCTAACTCTAACTCCTTAATTCAACATTCTAATTCCTTAACCTTAATTCGCCCTAGTTGACCCTATACTAGTTAACCGTACTTACCGTACTAAAAAGTACTGTGAACGTACTTAAAACGTAGTGTTCACCGTAGTGCCATGTTACTACGGTCAACTAAGGTAAAGACTACGATGAAGTATGGTCAAACAGGATCAACTACGCTCAAACTATGGTCAAAGTAGGGTCTTGGCATTTAAACTCACCATAGAAATATTTTGAACATGTTGAAAATTGTTGGGCTAACCACGGCCACATCATGGGTTTCTTGATGTTCAAACTTCTTTTAATACATTTAACTGAAGTCACCTACAGTCTACGGTCTACTACAGTCAACTACGGTCATCCCCCATTGTACGGTCGACTACGTGCGTGACCGTAAGATGTGACTGCGTCTTTAATAAAATGCTTAAGATTTTTCACAATTGGTCTTTTTTTTTACTTCCCATTAACAAAAGGACCACATCAAAACATATATCGAGGGGTTTACATCTGCATGCAGACTAATGTTTATGCCTTAAATCTTGCTCAGTACAAATGTACTGCACCTCATATATTATTAGCATCTAAAGGGTTGTTTGAAATAACGAAGACATCTGAAGGAGAACAGGTAGTGAGGTACCTGTTTTAGCCTATTGTCTGACACATACCTATGAAAATACAAGAGAATACCGAAGTGTTAATAAAACCGTTATCCGAACTCCAAACCGATAAAACTAGGGGAAAACATGGACAAAGAAAATATTAATACGGAGGCGTTTGAAAAGGCAAACGGAATGTAAGACCATGTGTTCCGGAAGGGCGAGTGGCTTCTGCTCCATCGATGGCTCCCAAATGTATATATAAGTGCAATCCAAGTAATGTCACGTCCTACGATCTAGAACCGGGGTATGGTAACGAAACAAGACACACTAAAGAGCATACATTAAGCCAAAAGCATCTACCTTCAAATAAACTGTAACATAAGTTAATAACATAGTTCCTAGTGAGATCATAATGAAGGCCATGACAAACCCTGTGCTGCAATTCTGTCTGTCAGTACTCGACATCTCTCACATAAATCATAATATTCGGAGCAGGCTCTTGAACACACGATACGTGACTACACGTTTACATGTTATGATAAAAACAAATATTTTATTAACGTGTCACACATTTCAATTCATGTAGGTATCATCGAATACTTTTTGCAATCTTTAAAAATCATATATAAGAAATGTCCGGCCAGTGTTGACCTTTTAGACACCGTTATCATGATACTACCTAAATCACAATGTTATATAAACAACCATGTACATGTATTTTACCCAACTAAACGATGCTATAAATAGACAGCACTGTGTCACAGCAGATTAAAGAATACTCATATGTTATAAATGGTAACTAGCGAGGGAAAACACAGTTAAGTTCAAAACATTGTAATTTCGTTAGTGAGAAAGGAGGTTCTCTAGAAAACTGCATAAAGAATATGAATTGTTTAGAATTCCAGGTAGTAACTTCACACCTAGTAATATAAAGATCACGATTGAAATAATATAAAGCTTATATACTTACATACATACCGAATCCTTTCAATCAGAATTCAGACATGATAAATAACTTAACAATTGCTATCAATTGAATATATTAGTTTAAATCACACGTTCATGTATGTGTGTTAAAATATCACTGTTAACCCTTGCTATAATGCTACACGAGTGTCTGTATTGATATCGAACTATCCACAGGTATAAGTAACTAAACGGTATTAGTAGTGCGATGTATAACCATTGGTGTGTATTGTTTTAATGTAAGGTTTTATAAATCTACGTACTAGTATTGTTGAGACGGTGTAATATAGGACATACGGACTTAATGAGTCGTCACGCTCCGTGCATATATACTGATAGTATAGGTACATGTAGATATATTTGTCTATTGTTTCATTTCTGATACACAAATACAGGCATGAAACTGTTAACAGTTAAACATTAAATATACAATGTTCTGTAAAATTCAATGGTAATTTATCAGGTCATGAAAACATTAAAATGAATGAATATCGTCAGAATTATCGTAATGATTGCATCTGTTTCTTAAAGGGTTTTATCTGGGCTGGTGGAGGTAGACAGCAAGATAAAGATACCAAGCACCATTAATAGTTCACATCATAAACAAGTACAGTAGATCTAATGTGAATAGGACTCGCTACACTTATCAGTTTGTCAGGACCATACAGAAAAAGTAATCTTGCAAGACGGTAATTTTATATAAATAAACACGTTTATGAAACACTCTATGTAATTTGCATGTTATTTTACAAATCAAGCCTAAATACATGTATGCAAAAGGTATATACACATAAAGAAAATGGTTTGATGGTCACACGAAATTGCTAAAGCTTTGCACGCTTTTGGTGGGAAATCCCTGTTAGGCCGTTATCCTATGATTTATTCTCAAACATTTTGAAGTTGGTATATAAGATTCTAAAACAAAGTGTATCAATTCTCCGACTTCATAAAATGTTACTTCATAAAACACGTCACAATACCGTCCAGTTGTCATTCTTGGTTTTGGTTTGTTTGTGTTTTACGTCCTATTAACAGCTATGGTCATTTAAGGACGTGGCAATGTTTTGGTTTAAAGGAAAAGGTATTTGAAATAGATTTTAAAATTGGCTACAATATGTGCACGCTCTCTTTATATAAAGGGCAAAGTTCTGGTCCATTTGACGCTACAACGTGAACTCGAATACTTTCGGGTGATCGTCGAGCCTATATTCTTTATCATTTCACATTTTCATAGTATTATGCATTAATTCAGGTGGTAGGGTCTGCAATTTGTGGGGCATCTAAATTTTGTTTGATGATCTACATGAATATATCCACATGCAAAATAGCATCACTAACGCTCTGCAATCACTTTTCAAATTTTACTGGAATCTGTTTCAGAAAATGATTAAATCATAAAAGGCAAAAGGCAAAACTGTATTGGATAGCAGTATCTAGAGCCTCGTTTTGGCTTCTCTCACGGGTGCCCGACACACAGAAAATCCAGTCACTTCATACATGTAACATGCTTTAGTAGGTCTTCGTCCCTTCATAATTCCTGTAGCCGTCCCCTAAACCATCAGTTCTGTAAAACTACAGTGTATTTTACGATAAACATAGGGATGAAAATAGTGTCAATAACAGTCATGTTAATCTTACCAGCATGATACATACACAAAAAGCACAATACGAAATGTATACTTAGAGGTTATCATATGACCATTTCCATATTCGTTACCCCGGATCAACTCGAGAATCCCATATCAGTCCGATGGGCCGGAGGGTCATATATGAACATGTCTTTAGATTTTTCTAGACAGGTCTATAGGTTTCCTTGTGTAGAGAATTGTTCTTTTTTAACATAAGAATGACTACAGTTTGTTTGAGTGTGAGTGGAAATCTATATAGGTCAGTAACACCGTCCAGTTCCCTTGCTATGATACTAGCAACATTACAGAAACACTTATTGAACACTGTACACGTAAACAAATTCTTCTGAAAAGAAATAATTGAGTCATTTACCTTTAGAACATATTTGTCAATTTTACATCTATCAAAGAGGACAAGCTTTACAGTCGGCTAAAAATCTGTATAAATTGGCACTCCTCCACATCATTCCTATCAATATTTTCGATACTCGAGCTAGGGGTCACAAGGGTCCTCACTGAACACCAACTCTGCTTAAAATCACATGTTTACATAGGTGGTCAGTTGTGATGATAGTGAGTTATAGTCTATTGCAGAAATGGTGTACAGGTAAATTGCACAGGTAAATTAACTTCTGATAACTAATAAGATAATCAATAACTGCTAATAATTGCAAAAAATAATAATTAATATTTAGAGTTCCGATCCCAAGCTGTTAAATGGATATTGTATAAAACAGCAGCACATTTTGGAGTATTATCATATTTCGCTCTGTACTTTACTCAGAGAAATTTGTGTGAATTGTCTTATAATTATTGTCATATAAAACTTGTACTTATTTTCAGATTTTAACTTGTGTGACTTCAGTTTGATATTATTATCCGTTATTGTGTGCTTTAATTCATAGATATTAGTTAAACTTGTATTTTCATATTTGTGTGAATTCTCTTATAATTATTGTCGACGAGGAACTCAACCAACTCCGAGACAACGACTTGGATGACACCTCCAAAACCGTGGTCCAGCGACTGCCCACATTTTAAACTGCCAAATCATCTCTCTACCGTGCTCGCCGCAAACAGACTCCTCCACTACCAAAGACCTTGACCGACATCACCTTGGATGGTAGATGGACAGAAACATCTACAGGCGAACCCTTCTCCTCTTCGACGACGGTGAACAGAGCAACAGAATGATCGCATTCGCTACATCAGAGAACTTGGCCGAACTTGCAGCCTCCGACGTAATCTTCAGTGACGGCACCTTCTACACCTGTCCTTCTATGTTTCACCAGATTTACAGCATCCACGTACAGATTGAAGGCATCATGACCCCAGTTGAAGATGCTGATGATGCTGACATACCACATCCCGTGCTGCTTTTCACAGACTACGTCACAGAGCAATGGGTAGAAGGAGACCGACCAACCTGGAACCATTCTCAACAGAAGGACCTCGGACTACCAACCATCTGGAGTACTGCATGCCCAACCCAACATCTACACCGTCATCCAGACGTTTAAAGACATACAGAACGCGAATGGCATCAACCGGATCCAGGGAGATGCAGGAGGCACTACTCAACCCCGAAAGAAGAGATATGCCAACATCGGCAGACGCCTGGCCACCCTGAAAGACCGTTATCAGACAGGAACTATCGACCTGATGACCTACGCCGATTCAGCATCACAGCTTCTGCATCTTGGATAGAATATTTTGTTCTAGAGACTAAGTATATATAGAGAATGTGATTTGTGCTAGCAACTTCAGCTTCATTTAGTGGTTTACTGTTTATATTTATATTTAATAATTAACTTTTAGTGCTGTATTAAATGTGTATTACTGTTACATGTATGAATAGAAACTTTCTTTTATTGCTGACATTAGTATCAATGTGGCTTAAATTAAGGAATTTTATTTTTCATATAATGTAATGTTATTTTTATTTTTCATATAATGTAAATATAAATATGATTATTTTCTATTACTTATAGTGCTGTATTAAATGTGTATTACAGTTATATGTGTGAATAGAAACTTTTTATCCATTTTATAATTGACTTTAGTATCATATCTACAAAATGAGTTGACATTCTTAGTTGAAACGGGCTATAACTTAAGGATTTCCTATATAAACACCTTCCTTTCAATTCTCGAGAGTTGATGTTCGGGGAATGAGCCGGGTCACACTCTCTGCGCCCAAGAATGGGCATATGTCATAGCAATTAAGGTATCGGGTAAGTCATTCAGGTATCAGGTAGGTCATAGCAATCAAGGTATCAGGTAAGTCATTCAGGTATAAGGTAGGTCATAGCAATTAAGGTCTCGTGTAAGTCATATCAATTAAGGTCTCAGGTAAGTCATAGTAATTAAGGTATCGGGTAAAAAAAAGTGACCAATCGCTGGGCCATTAAATTATGTCGATACATTTTTACAGTTTCCGAGATATTTTTGCCGAGATAATCAAGTAGGTAACTCGGCTCTTTATCGTGTTATTACTCAGTTGTGACATCGACTTGCCACTTATTTATGCAAAGCAAAAAGGGTACTTAACCAATCGGCGGTGATACTGTCTTTTGCAGATTACAGAGGAGCGACACCCGATTTCAAAGCCAGCCTATTTTCCCGTTCCTTGAGCTACAGATTCTTTTGATGTATATCAAAAGATCAAAGTAGTCTTCTTGTCTCATCCACAAAGGGACGTATAGTGTCCCTGTGTACAGTGAGCCTTCAATTTTGCTTTTGACATATATATATTCCAGGAGTACAGAGGGCGAAAGTGTGCATCTTACCGTGAAATAGTTTCTTACATTACCAACAACAATATAGCAAGTCAACATATGTTAGGCCTACAATAAACCGGCCAGAAACCTAGAAAAAACAAGCAAGAATCCAAAGTAAAGAGAATAAAATGCTAAAAGCCATCGAATAAAAAATTCAATGCATTTGCAAGTGTAACTAACAGTAGAATTTATATAGGGTGGTATTCGATTGAAAGATCATGAAATAAGTTTTTTTTAATACGAGAGAGATTTAAAACACATAAATTTAAATAAATTAAGCGTTACACCAGAGACGAAGACGTATATATATGGCTTTATATGTATCAGCTAAGTAGACAGCAATATTCAAGACAGATCATGGAACAAGTAGGCCTACAAATCCGAAAAGTACTCATATTTGTTAGATTCGAGTGGTATTCATTTGCATAGTTCTCAAACAGTGGTCAGATTGTTCACCACCTAATTATAAATATCTACTCACTTAATACTTTTAACGTAAACGTTACACCACTTTTTAAGTTATTGTTTATATGATAACAACTCCTGTTGTACCAAAAATAGTTTCTATGGTGTGTTTTTTTAAATTCTATAGATGTCTCTATAATTTTTGAAATTAAAAGGGAAGAAAACGGTGTTTGTGTTCATTTATTTTTTACTAAAAAAAATATAATAAAAAATATCTTTCCTATCAAACGGCGTCGAACCATTGGGATTTTTAATTTGCCTAAAATCAATAGGCCTATATACTGATGCATGATGTGCAGAGGTTTGCTTTTATTCTAAATACTGCATAAACATGAACCATCAAAGTTATATTGGCTGTATTATAAAATATTTTTTCCAATTGCATGTAATTTTAAATGAAACAAAATAATTCCAGACTGACTTCGAATTCGGCTACGAAAATAATGCAGACTTCGAATTAGCCCTCGAGCATGCGCCTGGCATATATTTCACGAAGATGGCGGCTCGAGTGTTGAGGCGTGCGATACAACAGCAGGTTTGTCTGCACAAAGTGTTATCTAGCAATATTCGCGTGTGTCGTACGAATGTGAGGATGATCAGCACAGCTAACAGACTATTGTCAGGTTAGTATTGCAGACAGATTTTCTAAAGTAAAGTTATATAAGAGTTTGCCAGGCATTTTTGTCCTGTCGATAACCTTGTACTAAACGGTAGGGTCACTATATTGTTTACAATCACATGTACATGTGACATGCGCCCCTGTGCTGTATCGGTCGGACTGTTTTTTTGGGTTCATTTACACTGATTAATACACGTGTATGTCAAATATTGTTTTAATTTTCACGTGATGAAATAGGAGAAGAAATCTTATGGTCTTGGACTTGGTCATTGACCCCCTGACTTCGATCGGGTATGTTATTACAATGTTTAAACCTTGAACTTTGACATGCACTATCAGTTACATAGAGGTTCCCCAACGAGTGATGGTTTATCTAACTCGAGTTAGTTAATTTTCAAATTATATAAAGACACAAGGTTTTCCGAGTGTCTTTTACAATTTAAAAATTAACTAAATAACTAGAGTTGGATAAACCAGGGACGTATAATTACTATATATATATACTGTCCCCGGATAAACATGATAACCTACCATCACGAGTTTGGAATCGTTTTTCTCCCAAAAACGTTCATATTTTATCTTGAAAGCCATATGTTTCCCTTGAAAATACACTATGTAGGCTCCCGATGAGGGAAACAATTGGTGTGAATCATGACGTCACAATGGAAGGTGACATCGCAAAGCATTGTTACGTGACGTCATAAGTAAAAAATTGACCAATGAAATCACATCCAGTGGGTACAACCAAAATTTATTTTTTACGAACTCCTAGCAGGATTATCCAATGAATCGAGAGTAAGGAAACCTATAGTGGTTGTGGGAGAAAAATAATAGTCCAATATGACGTAACTGACATGACAATTGTTAAGGTCTGAAGTAAGTGGTGTGTGACTAATTCAGGTATTCCATCTGTAATTGGAACACCATAGGGCCCGTATATATATATATATACACAAATATATTCAAATATGGCTGCATGATCATGAGGTCACAATTGTCTCATGCACAATAAAAAGATGATGGACCAAATCTGTGAAACAAAAGATTTCAATGATATTAATTAATCAATTGATGATAACTTTTTAAAATTTCATTGTTGCGATAGTTGATAATTACAATTTACATCCCTTTATTATTCCTGCTCTCTTTTATGTAGATGGAAAATTGTTAGGACCAATTTCTTTAACGAAACAGCACATATCTCGCTGATCTCGTTACCAAAACAACCGAGCACAGAAACATCTAAATCTGTACCGCATCAAATCTATATATAGCCAGATTTACATGCGCTCAATAACCTAGATGTTAATGTGTGGTTTTGTATAGGTATTGCAGAACATTTTTATTCTATTTATAATTTTTCCATTTTTTTGACAAAGCAACACCAAACACTTTCGGTCACAGAAATCAATTTCTCTTACTGTAAACAGGTGTGTCCACACTTTTCCTGGTGTAAGATTAATAAATTTCAATCTCTCTCTCCTTTCAGGGTGAGATAGAGGAATCACAACCCGAGGGGGGAGATTCTTTAAGTCGTCAAGTCAAACACGATGCTTTGTCAAGTTTTTGGCAACTTATGAATATTTCCCTGAGGGTTGATATTCCCCTAGCTATCTCATCCCAAAGGGGGTGAAGGATTCTTTTTCTCCTATGCGGTTCTCCCATTGTGTAAAATAAACATAATGTACTGTTAACGTTACAGGCTAAATTCAGGGTTGATGTGACGTTGATCGATTGTTGACATGACGTCATTGTATTGTTGACGTGACATCATACTTTGTTATGAATAGGGGAATCCCCCAATCTTAACCCTAGAGTGAGACAAGGATATCTCACACCAGTAAAAGTTTGGATACACTTGTCCAGGGTAAGAGAAATCCTTGTCTAACCCCAGGGTTGCCATTAGGGGATTTCCCCTTTCATAACAACTGTATGACGTTATCAACATTGTGTATGGAACCTGTAACATTAAGCTTTGTGTTTTTAATAGCAACTTAACATTAATCTTTCCCCTCAAGTCGAGATTCACCTATCTCACCCCGAAGAGAGTAAAAGATCCTATTAGTCTTGATCCAGTAATTGTGTTCTGGTCAGACACATAACGCTAACAATTAACATTATCTTTCAAAAGTTTAATGTGAACATTTGGACCAGATCATGATCAGGTGGTTACAAATTATGATCATGAATATGTATGTCAATACTATGCTTAAGTACATCACAAAATAAAATTTGGACAATGATTGGATAATTACGCTAGGATTTTCATTTTTGAAACATGTTGCCTGCTCCCAGGTACATGTATGTAATACATATTTAGCTCTCTGTGTGTATTTTATATTTATTCGGTCGCTGTGTACTGTAGTAAAGCAATTGTTGCCTCTTGCTGAGTGGTAAGATATTGTCCTTATTGCCTTAGCTGTACAATGTCTTCCTTCCCTTAAATGACCTTAGCTGTTATAATAGGATGTTTAACAAAATGAAACCAAACCAATCCCAATCTTAATTACACTTTAAAACGATGTCAATTTGTATTATGCACATAAATGTTTATGATTATACATACAAGCTCTTATGTAAATTATATATAAACTGGTAATAAAATATGCAGCAATATAATTATGTTATTCAAAAAATGAATTTGGCATATTTGGATATATTTTTTTTAATTATTGCTGATGTAAAACTGTTTGTTATTTCAGAAGATCATGACATTTAAAATGCTGCATTATTGATATTTTGTGCTAGCTCAGTATAAAACATCATAACATGTGCAGACTCGCTTTAATAAAGTTGTCATGCTGTAGGACTCAGAGGGGCTTGAATGTTATAGACCTGCATTTATTTATTTAAAATGTGCTTTCTTCAAAATGTACGTGTATATACACGTATACATGTATACAATTTAATTAACTTAATTTTCAGTGAACTTTATTTTCACAAAATAAATCGCTGTATTTTTGCAGAAAATTTTAAATAAAAGAAGTATGTAACAAACTAGCTAGGTTACTGTTTTTCTGTTATAGATCTAGAGTTATAATGGTTTAGTAGTTAGCTCACCTAGTCCGAAGGACCATGGTGAGCTTATGCCATACACCAGCGTCCGTCGTCCGTCCGTTAACTTTTCCTTTTAAACACTACTAGTCCTGAAGTAGATTTTGACTAAATTTAGTCTGGACGTAATTTTGTATAAGCGGCGGGTGTGGCCCCCCTTGGGGCAGTGGGGCGGGGTCCAATGGGGGAAATAGAGGTAAACCTTTAATATATTGATATTTAGTTCAAGCAAATTCTTATTTGTTTGTCTGAACATATATTCATTATGATATATCCCAAGTTTTGAATATTGTCTTTATTTTATCAAACCAGACAGGACTATGTTAAGAACCACAAATCATTGTTGTACATTTTATGTAAATAAAATGTATCCCAGTAACACTACACCCATCATCTGATACCCACGTACAGCTGATTTCACTTCGGTACGCACTCAACGAAATCATAGCTGTGGGTATTCGATGATGCTGTACACCAGGCTTTTAATTTTCATTGCAGTGAAATAACATTAAACAAATTTGACAGGGTTATATATGATTTCCTTTTAAGAGTACTATAGCTAGCACACAGGCAACTTTGAAAAATTCTATAATTAAGCATACCTAGCTATATTTCCACAATTTATATGAACAATTTCTAGCACCGACATATATACATGCATGTAAGTCTACTAGCCCCTGTTCCGAGATATATTTATTCAATATACTTATATATAATTAATTAGATTTAAATTACATAAAATCTTAAATCAGTGGATTCTACTTTTAATACAATATATTTTTCTAATTTTGTGTCGTACATGTATATATACAGTATAATGATATCTTTTTTGCTATGTGAACCTGATTCTTTGTACTGTGACTGTTTTCACATGGAATTTATGAAATTGAGTCTCCATTCTATGTTAAGTTTAATATCTGCATAATTAATTTTTTTTTTTTTTTCAGACAAACTTTTTTCTGACAAACATGAGTGGGTAACAATTAATGAGAATGTTGGGACTGTTGGTATATCCGACTACGCCCAGGTGAGTCCTTAAGTTGTGTATTTTATTTACAATTTACTACTCTGAGATTTTATGATCTTCCGTGATTGCAGACTTGCAGTATTTACTGTGTCTTGATATGCATGTAGTATAAACAATCATTGATTTTATGACATATACATGTACTTCTCTTGATTTTATGGGAGATAACATCACAATGAGCTCTTCATGTACATACATGTATAAGGCATACAAATATTAACCCATACAGGGTACCTGGTTCAACTTTTAAAGGTCGATTCCAGTTTTGTCTTCTGGTGATGACATACATGTATAACTGTTTTTTAAACTCTAGTCCGAAGGACCATGGTGAGCTTATGCCATACAGCGGTGCCAGTCGCCCATCCATCTGTCAACTTTTCCTTTAAAACGCTACTAGTCCTGGCCCAGTGGAGTTTGACTAAATTTGATCTGAAGCATCTTTAGGCCAAGGACACTCAATTTTATATAAACAGTGGGTGAGGCACCCCGGGGGGGCATAGGGGCAGGGTCCAATAGGGGATTAATAGAGCTAAAACCTTGAAAATCCTTCTTCTACAGTTGGGATAATGGGATTTTATCCTAATTTAGTCTGGAGCCTTATTGGGCCAAGAGGACTCAATTTTATATAAACAATGGGTGTGCACTTGCACCCTTCGAGGCAGAGGGGCTGGGCCCAATAGGGGAAATAGAGGTAAACCTTTTACATCCTTCTTCTACCACAAGGATTAAGGAATTTCATCCCAATTTGGTCTGGAGCATTCTTGGGAAAGGTCACTCAATTTTGTATTTATAAATGGTGGGTGTGGCACCCCTAGGTCTGGGGTCAGAGGAGCCCGGCAGAACAGGGTAAATAGAGGTAAAATCTTTAAAATCCTTCTTCTACCACAGGGATTAAGGTATTTCATCCCAATTTGGTCTGGAGCATCCTTGAGCCAAGGGCACTCAATTTTATGTAAACGGTGGGTGTGGCCCCCCTAGGGGCAAAGGGTGGGACCCAATAGGGGAAATAGAGTAAAATCTTTAAAATCCTTTTTCAACTAAAGGGATTAAGGGATTTCATCCCAATTTGGTCTAGAGCATCCTTGGGCCAAGGGCACTAAGTTTTGTATAAACTGTGGGTGTGCACCCCAGGGGGGCAGAGGAGCAGGGCCCAACAGGGGAAATAGAGGTAAAACCTTTAAAATCCTGCTTCTACAGTATGGATTAAAGGGATTTTATCCTTATTTGATCTGGAGCATTCTTGGGCAAAAAGGACTTGATCTTGCATGAACAGTGGGCGTTGCCCATTTGGGTGCAGAGGGGCCTGGCTCAACTGGGAAATTTGAGGTTGAAGTCTTCAAAATCCTTCTTACTCTGTACCTTTGAGGGATTTCATCCAAATGGGACCTAATTTTGTATAAACGGAGGGTGTGCATGGCCCCTCTGGGTGCAGAGTTTTGGGAATTTGAGGTTGAATTCTTTAAAATCCTACTTCATCTGTACCATTGAAGGGGTTTTATGTAATTTGAATAATTTCACATGGTTGCTTTATTATCCAGGTGAACAATTACAGGCCCTTTGGGCCGCTTGTTCTGTCCCACAGTCTCTCTATCAAAATATTTTATGAAATGTTAATATTTTTATATGAAAATCTTCCATGTCAAAATTTATGCTGTGTCCCATACTTATTTTGTCCCATTCATTATTAAAATCTTTTATTTGATAGATAATTAAATATTACTTAACATATAAATATATATCGTATTTTCGTATGTTACACAGTGATATTAGTTCATAAGCTGAGAACCCAGTCAATTTAATTCTGTGTCGGCTATCCAAAGATTTCCTCTCTTTACGGATCGATATAGAAACATTACAATTTTGTAAATTTTTATGCCTCTGCTGTCAATAATGCTATGTTCAATTCATAAAGTTTACAGAGTTTAAAATGTGGCACCAGATCATTAGAAAAAAAGAAGTTTGAAGAAATCACTTGCTGAGAGTTTCCTAATACTTAAGATAAAAAATAGGAATCGGTTTAATGACAAATAAAAAAAAACTTTGATATAGCACATTTCATTATAATAATATAAGTTGCTTTCATAAACATGTTCTGGACGTCGACACTGTTTTCTGTTTTCAGGATAAGTTAGGAGAAGTAGTGTATGCACAACTTCCAGAGGATGGGACAGAGTTGGAGAAAGATGGTAAACATGTTTCTACTTCACATTATTTACTGATACAAGACACATGTGCTAAACAGTGTACATAAATGTCTGGTCTTGTTAATGTATTGCCAAAAAATGCTGATGTACAGTATTGGAGGAAGGGAGGCAACTCTGGCATTTTGTTGAGAAAGCTTAAAAATTGATTTTCAATGACTCTCAAATTTCAATTGTATATTTAATAATTTGTAAATTGTTGATCTTCATCAAAGTATGTTCCAGTTCTGTTTATTTTTATCCAGTGTTTTCAGTGTAGGAGATTATAACCTAATTATAAGAACCTCTGTTAAGAATCACATAATGAAGCTCCTCTCTAAAAACTACAGCAGAGCTCATCAATTTTATTTTTGTGTCAGTGTCAAATGAGTGTCCTGATCTGTTACCCTAAAAAAATCAAATGTTCAGTTATGTTTTTTTATTAGCGAATTGGTATACATGTTAGGACTTAGAATCCTTTGACACAATTTTGAAATAATCTGAAATAAAAAACAACAAAAAACGATAAAGTCTTTTTGTGACACTTTCACATATTCTAGTTATGCATAATATGCCACTAACATTTTTCAGATGAGATAGGCGTATTAGAAAGTGTGAAGGCAGCCAGTGAAATTTACACACCTATATCCGGTACTGTTGTGTCTAGTAATAAAGCTGTGGAGGAGGACCCTACCCTTGTTAACAAGTCCTGCTACGACAAAGGTAAGTCAAATCAGGATGTGTCAAATAAGTGTTTGTCGACAAGTCCTGTTACTGTAATTAGGGTGTGTCTACAAATCCTGTTACTGTAATCAGGGTGTGTCTACAAGTCCTGTTACTGTTATCAGGGCGTGTCTACACGTCCTGTTACTGTAATTAGGATGTGTCTACAAGTCCTGTTACTGTAATTAGGGTGTTTCTTCAAGTCCTCCAATCTGTGTTTGTCTACAAGTCCTGTTACAATCAGGTTTGTTCTACAAGTCCTGTTACAATCAGGGTGTTTCCACAAGTACTAGTCCTTTTACAATCAGGGTGTGTCCAATCAGTGTTTGTCGACGAGTTCTGTTATTTTAATTAAGGGTGTGTCTACAAGTCCTGTTACAATTAGGGTGCTTCCACAAGTACTAGTCCTTTTACAATCAGGGTGTGTCCAATCAGTGTTTGTCGACACGTCATGTTACTGTAATTAGGGAGTGTCTACAAGTCCTGTTACAATCAGGGTGTTTCCAATCTGTATTTGTCAACAAGTCCTGTTACTGTAATTAGGGTGTTTCTACAAGTCCTGTTACAATCAGAGTGTTTCCAATCTGTGTTTGTCTACAAGTCCTGTTACAATCAGGGTGTTTCCAATCTGTATTTGTCAACAAGTCCTGTTACTGTAATTAGGGTGTGTCTACAAGTCCTGTTACTGTAATTAGGGTGTTTCTACAAGTCCTGTTACAATCAGAGTGTTTCCAATCTGTGTTTGTCTACAAGTCCTGTTACAATCAGGGTTGTTCCACAAGTCCTGTTACAATCAGGGTGTTTCCACAAGTACTAGTCCTTTTACAATCAGGGTGTGTCCAATCAGTGTTTGTCGACGAGTCCTGTTATTGTAATTAAGGGTGTGTCTACAAGTCCTGTTACAATCAGGGTTGTTCCACAAGTCCTGTTACTGTAATTAAGGGTGTGTCTACAAGTCCTGTTACTGTAATTAGGGTGTGTCTACAAGTCCTGTTACTGTAATCCGGGTGTGTCCAATCAGTGTTTGTCGACAAGTCATGTTACTGTAATTAGGGTGTGTCTACAAGTCCTGTTACAATCAGGGTGTTTCCAATCTGTATTTGTCAACAAGTCCTGTCACTGTAATTAGGGTGTGTCTACAAGTCCTGTTACAATTAGGGTGCTTCCACAAGTACTAGTCCTTTTACAATCAGTGTGTGTCCAATCAGTGTTTGTCGACAAGTCCTGTTATTGTAATTAAGGGTGTGTCTACAAGTCCTGTTACAATCAGGGTTGGTCCACAAGTCCTGTTACAATCAGGGTGTTTCCACAAGTACTAGTCCTTTTACAATCAGGGTGTGTCCAATGAGTGTTTGTCGACAAGTCCTGTTACTGTAATTAGGGTATGTCTACAAGTCCTGTTAATATCAGGGTGTGTCCAATCAGTGTTTGTCAACAAGTCCTGTTACTGTAATTAGGGTGTGTATACAAGTCCTGGTACAATCAGGGTGTTTCCACAAGTACTAGTCCTTTAACAATCAGGTTGTGTCCAATCAGTGTTTGTCGACCCGTCCTGTTATTGTAATTAAGGGTGTGTCTACAAGTCCTGTTACAATCAGGGTGTTTCCAATGTGTTTGTCAACAAGTCCTGTTACTGTAATTAGGGTGTTTCTACAAGCCCTGTTACAATCAGGGAGTTTCCAATCTGTTTGTCAACAAGTCCTGTTACTGTAATTAGGGTGTCTACAAGTCCTGTTACAATCAGTGTGCTTCCACAAGTCCTGTTACTGTAATTAAGGGTGTGTCTTCAAGTCCTGTTACTGTAATTAGTGTGTGTCTACAAGTCCTGTTACTGTAATCAGGGTGTGTCGAATCAGTGTTTGTCAACAAGTCCTGTTACTGTAATTAGGGTGTGTATACAAGTCCTGGTACAATCAGGGTGTTTCCACAAGTACTAGTCCTTTTACAATCAGGGTGTGTCCAATGAGTGTTTGTCGACAAGTCCTGTTACTGTAATTAGGGTGTGTCTACAAGTCCTGTTACTGTAATCAGGGTGTGTCAAATCAGTGTTTGTCGACAAGTCCTGTTACTGTAATTAGGGTGTTTCTACAAGTCCTGTTACAATCAGGGTGTTTCCAATCTGTTTGTCAACAAGTCCTGTTACTGTAATTAGGGTGTCTACAAGTCCTGTTACAATCAGGGTGCTTCCACAAGTCCTGTTACTGTAATTAAGGGTGTGTCTACAAGACTTGTTACCGTAATTAGAGTGTGTCTACAAGTCCTGTTACTGTAATCAGGGTGTGTCAAATCAGTGTTTGTCGACAAGTCCTGTTACTGTAATTAGGGTGTCTACAAGTCCTGTTACAATCAGGGTGCTTCCACAAGTCCTGTTACTGTAATTAAGGGTGTGTCTACAAGACCTGTTACTGTAATCAGGGTGTGTCAAATCAGTGTTTGTCGACAAGTCCTGTTACTGTAATTAGAGTGTGTCTACAAGTCCTGTTACTGTAATCAGGGCGTGTCAAATCAGTGTTTGTCGACAAGTCCTGTTACTGTAATTAGGGTGTTTCTTCAAGTCCTGTTACAATCAGGGTGTTTCCACAAGTCCTGTTACAATCAGAGTGTGTCCAAAATTCCTATTACCAACAGGGTGTGTCCACAAGTCCTGTTATAAGTTATAATCAGGGTATGTCCATAATTAGGGCCCCGTATCGGAGATACAGGTGCCCTATAGTAATCACTCTGTCTGTCCGTCCACAAATTTTGTTCCTGGCTAATAACTTTGGTATTAATTGACCGAATTACATGAAACTTATTCAAGATGTTCCGTTCACAAAAATACACACTCAGGTAAAAAGTCAAGGTCAAAGGTCAAGGTCATAAGGTTCAAATGTCCAGGTCAAATTTTGCATCTTTTCACTGATGAGCATTTTGTAATGACATGATAAAGAAAAGTTGATCAGAATCAAACAAGGAGTGAACTGACCGAAGGTCAAGGTCATAGGTCAAGGTCAAATTTTGTAGCTTTTCACTAATGAGCATTTTATTACATGAAGCAAAGTTGGTTGAAATTAAACTAAGAGACACACTAAGGTAAAAAGTCGAGGTCAATGGTCAAGGTCATTATGTTCAAAGGTCAAGGTCTATTTTTGATTTTTTTGCACTGATGAACATTTTGTTATGACACTATGAAGCAATGTTGGTCAGAATTAAATAAGGAGTCAACTGAACAAAGGTCAAGGTCAAATTTAGTATCATTTCACTGATGAACATTTTGTTATAACACTAAAGCTTTGAAGCAATGTTGTTCAGAATTAAACAAGGAGTCAACTGACCAAAGGTCAAGGTCACTGGGTCAATGCCAAGGTCAGCACCGAGTCAAATGACCTAAGGTCAAGGTACAGGGTTCAAAGGTTCAAGGTAAAGTTTTGTATTTTTCACTGATGGACATTTTGTTATGATATTATGAAGCAAAGTTGGTTGGAATCAAAGAAAAAGTCAACTTACCAAAAATCAGGGTCACTGAGTGAAAGGTCAAGGTCATTTGGGTCCAAAGGTCAAAGACAAAGTGGATCTTTGACTTTGACCCTGGCTCTTGATGGAGGAGGTATTTAAAGTGAAATAAAATACATGTATATCAAAGCTAACAAATGAGTATTGCACCGGTATTTACATTCCTGTTAGCCTAGCAAATATGGAGGTGGAAGGAAACAAGACTCACATCATAGTACATGTTAAATGTATATTTTGCTTCCATGCAATTATTTTTGAAGTCCAAATATCAGACGTCAAGATCAGCTATATGGGCAGATTGCTTCTTGATGATTATGTCAGATATATTGCCACAAGACGGGGCCTTTACTGACATGTCAGTGTTCTAGTTCCTGTTACCATCAGGGCGTGTCCACAATTCCTGTTACCATCAGGTCGTGTCCACAATTCCTGTTACAATCAGAGTGTGTCCATAAGTCCTTTAACAATCGGGGCATGTCCACAAGTCCTGTAACAATCATAATTGTGTCCACAAGTCCTGTAACAATCCCATTTGTGTCCACAAGTCCTGTAACAATCACATTTGTGTCCACAAGTCCTGTAACAATCCCATTTGTGTCCATAAGTCCTGTTACCGTCAGGGGGTGTCCACAATTCCTGTTACCATCAGGTCGTGTCCACAATTCCTGTTACCATCAGGGTGTGTCCACAAGTCCTGTAACAATCATATTTGTGTCCACAAGTCCTGTAACAATCACATTTGTGTCCATAAGTCCTGTTACCGTCAGGGTGTGTCCACAATTCCTGTTACCATCAGGGCGTGTCCACAATTCCTGCTACAATCAAAGTGTGTCCATAAGTCCTTTAACAATCGGGGTATGTCCGCAAGTCCTGTAACAATCACATTTGTGTCCACAAGTCCTGTAACAATCATATTTGTGTCCACAAGTCCTGTAACAATCACATTTGTGTCCACAAGTCCTGTTACCGTCGGGCTGTGTCCACAATTCCTGTTACCATCAGGGTGTGTCCACAAGTCCTGTAACAATCACATTTGTGTCCACAAGTCCTGTAACAATCACATTCGTGTCCACAAGTCCTGTTACAATCAGGGAGAGATGACCGGACCAGTTACAATCAGGGTGTGTTGACCGGTCCAGTTACAATCAGGGTGTGTTGACGGGTCCTGTTATCATTGTTATGATCAAGATAATGTAAACAATTTGACCAAACATTAGCCATATTTTTTATAATAAATAGAATGAAGCTAAGCAAATTTATTTGTGTTTCTGGTTATACTACGTATACCTACATATTGTTTTGGTGTCTGACCCTAAACATTTTAGTCAATTTTGAAAGAAGCACTGATAAAGTCAAGATCACTCTCCCTTATAAATCATATCCCAAGGTGTCTCTAATGAGGGATATCTGAAGTGCATGAACAATTTTCTCCACATTTTTGTGCTCAAAAGAAGCATTTACCACACTAATCATATATACATTTTGTATATATATATGCAAGCATAATGATTATAACTAATTCACCCTTTAAATGCAGTGATTTACATAAATATTTTTATTCAATTTACAGGGTGGCTGTTTAAACTGGAGTTATCAGACACGGGGGAGCTAGATGGATTGATGAATGAAGATGCTTATAATGACTTCTTAAAGACAATAGAATGAGTGTGACAAGTAATTGGTTTAGCTGACAATCTTTATCCCACTGTGTAGCTACTTCCTTGGGGGTTAGATTTTACTGTTGTTGTTTTATGCAGAACTTTTGGAGTGTATGAAGAAATGTGTGCATTCAAATATATTTAGTATTAAAGTAATTACAACCTCAGAGAAATAAAAACATCCAAACCAAACAAATGTTTGTGCCAGTAATATTTAAACGTATATTATGTATGTAAAAGTTTGTAAGATCTAGATCTAAAAATGCTATTCTGTTTATACTGCATCCAGTTCATCTGCTTAAAGAAGTACAAAACAGGATAGTATTTATCAATTTTGCATTTATCATCTTGTGATAGCAGAGGACCTTGCTAAGCAGGGATGTGTTTGTTGTTGTAATAGTTTCTTTCTGTAAGGAAAAGATATTGCAGTAATCATTTTGTAAAGCCCAAACTCAACTTTGCGAACTGTAATTTTTATACCAAAGAAGTTCCATAGTATGCTGTTTATTTTGCTCATATAAAATTGTATGTTTGATAATAAAAAAATAAGTTATAAAATACTGCGGTGAATTATGGTTGAGGAAAATACGTAATACAATGATAGACATGATGCAACTGGTGTAGCTCTTTCCAGTGTTCTCATTAAAAGCCGGTCGTCGGCAAAACTAGCCTGCTATTCATAAACTTTGAAACAAGCTTTTTTTTCAGAATTCGTATAGAGCAATGTTATAGTATGTGAAAATTGAACTCGCTATTCTTTTCAAGTCAACCACCTATTCAAAACTTGATATGAACACTGTCTTTACATAAAAAATCATCAATAACCTACTGAAGTGTCGGTAATAAACTTGACATCTTGACTATGTTTGATAAGAATATGAAATGACTACACCTCAAACAAGCCTACCATACACTTTAGGGTAAAGCCTGTTGTGTTTATATTATGTGTTTATATCTACCTTGTACATGTATCAGGTGTCCACTCCTAACAGATAAATCTTGTAAGGTTTTTAACTGAAAGTCATCTGTGTAAAACTGTTAAGTGAGTGGGAATCCCCAAAAATGTAAACAACACAAATTGTCTTGATATGCAAATAAAGAATGTAACGTACAACCACCTGAAATAACAAACAAAATTGGTGGGCTCTTTGCTCGATATCAAAAAGTTGTGTTAAAACTGTGGGCTACCCATGGCACTTCTTTACTCAACAATTACGCAGGCTTGTGTTTCCTTTCCAATCACCTTGTTTCACAATAAATTTCCAGTTGAAACATCTCTTTAATCCTTTCATCACTGTAGACCATAATGGACTCATCCATATCAACACAAGTTTGAATCTACTAAAATTATATAGGGGTGAAAGGTTCAATACTAGTTACCATAATTGGGAATTCAGAATTCGTTTTCAATACATCAGGACCACATTAATGATTACTCTTTTAACACTAACAGAGGAATGTAGAAAAGTCATTATAATTAGAACTGGCATTGGAATCGGTTACAGTCTGAACTAAGAGAGTAATATGGTAAGATACAGCAGGGGATCTGTTATCTGCATTATAATACCCAAGATATGAAGCAATCAAATAATGATTGGGCTATTACAGAATTGACGAGCGGTGGGAAGCATTTTTTCAGAGGCCCCACCATGCAATGAATGTTGAAATTGATTTACCAAAGAAATAGTAGCTAGTTTTAGCCCCACCACCCATAATATATTATTTTAGGTGCCTCCCTCCTCCTCAATGTAATTTGCTATGGATTAGCCCTTATTTTATTTTACAAAAATGACTTCTTTCCTTTCTGATCTGAGATGGGCATTAATAGAAATAACCTTACAGGAGGAAAGACAATAGAATGATGGAATATGAAAAATATCTATATGCATATATATATTGTATGTTGATGCTCAGGAAATGTAGTTATCATTCTATTTGGTACAGCTATTGGAATCTCAGGAAATAAATCTAGATAATTATTTCCACTATTATCCACATTTATGATGAATCTCTTACAGATAGTCTACAAAATATGTGAGACATATCAAGACCTCAAGGTCTTGGAGTATCACATCATTATATGTTGCATGAACTGTCTAGTGAAACTAGTAAGGAGGAGATTTGGTTTTGTTTACATCTAAATTGAACACTGCAAGGTGAATGAAATATTGCTCAGTCCTTTAATGCTTAGTTGTGACACATGCATGGTTTTGTAAAAAAATAAAATAAGATTTTAAGACTTGTTCCATCAATCGTGTATGAAATAGAACACCTTTAAAAATAATACATAGGAAAGTATTTTTACTACACTAGACGAGTACATGGTTATAATATTAAAGAAAAGCAGTTACAGTGTTAATATCCTGGTCTTCTCACTTTAAAATCTCAACACATAGGAGAGTTCCAGCACAAGGTGGCGCTGCACTTGAAATTTTGCCTGCACTGCATTTAAGAATTCTTGCATGTTGATGTATTTGAGATTTTCAAGATAATAGATTATACTTCTACTTTTATATGTAATATGAAGTGCTGAAAATAGACCACAACATTGGGGTCGAAATAATTATTAGCTTTAAAGCACAATGACTTAGATAACTATCTCCTGGTCTGAGGTTATTGGATATTTCTATTAGAATGAAGTTGATGCATTTAAAATACATGCAATAGATATTTCATAAAAAAGGTATTTAAGTTATTGTATTTTTTATGCTTTATTTAACATGTTTGCATGCTTTAGTTTGATTACTTTGAGGAATATTGTAATCTCCCCAATATTTTGCCGTTTATCAATATTAGTTTGGTTACAAATGAAGTATGAGTGGAAGTTCTGTGTCCAAATTGTCCATTATGTCTTTCAAAGATAACATTTAATAAACCTTATATGCATACATACATATTTTGGTTGAGTGTTATAATGTTTGTTACTAATCTAAACCATTAAAACAAACCATTAAAACCCATATCCTTGTGATTTGAACCCTTTTAATCTATAAAACAAGTAATTATTGTATATTGGTGTAAGATTTAGGTAGGTTTCTCTGTAATCTAAAATACATCTGTAATAGATGCTCCTAAGGTATTTCGAAGTATTATATTTGTGTTTAGGTGATAAAGAAATAAAGAAATACTTAATTGAAAAAAATTGACAGCCCTAGATATACAAAGTATCACAACAGATGTGTAAAAAAGTTATTAAAAAAATAGCGTTGTGGAGCCACAGATGAAAACAAAGCATATGATAAATGGCTTATAAACGTTTCAATGATACAGATGTGTAGAGTAGTGATGGAATGAACCTTATCTACAAGTTTTCTATTACTCCACTGTATCTTTTTTGCATGTACAGTAATTTAATTACCTCTACTGAATTTTGTTTTTGACAAACTGGTGCAACTGGGCAAGTGAATAACCGTTGACCAGGTAGCTTTGATTGAAGTGACCGTCCTAGGATCCTTGTCTGAACCCATTGTATTTTTAGCTCACCTGGTACAAATTGCCGGTGAGTTTGTGTTATACATGGTGTATCGTCCGTCAACATTTTGCTTGAACAACTTCTTAAAAACTGGATGACCTAGGGTCATGATATTTTGCCAATATGTATCTGGGACGTATTGCCATAAACTTTCCTCAAAAGGATGACCTTGATGTATGTTGAAGGTTACAGGGATCAAAAATGTGTTATAATCTTTGAACAACTTCTGAATGACATGCTTATATGTAGTGCTATATATTTTCCTAAAATAAATTACCTTGACCTACTTTCAAGGTCACATGCTTTAAATAGTAAAAACCTTTAAACAACACTTTCCGAATAACCGAGAGGCCCATGGCAATGGTAGTTGGCCAGTACAAGTAGGTACCTTGCATGGAGTGCTATAAAATTTCTCCGAATAAATGACCTTTACTTACATCAAAGGTCACGGGTGTAATATGTGACAACCTTTTAAACAACTTCTGCATAACCAGAAGGACCTGAGTGATGATATTTGACAATAGCATGCTGAGGTTTGAGTTATATAAAGTTTCCTCCAAAAAATCCCCTTGACCTGCTTTTGAGGTCGCAGGGGTCAAATATGTTAAAATATTCAGCCAACTTATTCTCAATTATTAAAAAGCCCAGGTTGATGAGATAATTTGTATGCCAAGTATAATAATTGGGTGAAGGGCTAAAAACTTTTTATTTCAACAATTGACTTGGACCCACTTTCAAGGTCACTGGGGTAAAATGTTTACAACTTCTGATTAACCAAAAGGCCCAGGGTGCTTGCCAGTAGGAGGCTGGGGTAAGAGACTACTATGTTTTAATCACCCTGCGTCCGTGGTCCGTCATCTGTCCGTAAACAATTCTTGTTATCAGTATTGCTCAAGAAGTACCAAAGGGATCTTTCTCAAATTTTATATGTAGGTTCCCCTTGGTCCTTAGCTGTGCAGGGCAACTTTTGAGACTGATCGGATAACCAACATGGCCGACAGGCAGCCATCTTGGATTTTGATATTGAAAGTTTGTTATCGCTATTTCTCAAGAAGCACCGGAGGGATCTTTCTGTGCAGGGCAACTTTTGAGACTGATCGGATAAAGAACATGGCCGACAGGCAGCCATCTTGGATATTGATAGTGTAGGTTTGTTACCGCTATTTCTCCGGAAGAACTAGAGGGATCTTTCTTAAATTTTATATGTAGGTTCCCCTTGGTCCTATAGCTGTGCAGGGTTATTTTAGAGGCTGATTGGATAAACAACATGGCTGACAGGCAGCCATCTTGGATATTGATATTGAAAGTTTGTTATCGCTATTTCTCGGGAAGTATCAGAGGGATCTTTCTCAAATATATATGTAGGTTCCCCTTGGTCCTTAGCTGTGGATGGCAGCTTTTGAGACTGATCGGATAAAGAACATGGCCGACAGGCAGCCATCTTGGATATTGATAGTGTAGGTTTGTTACCACTATTTCTCCGGAAGAACTAGAGGGATCTTTCTTAAATTTTATATGTAGGTTCCCCTTGGTCCTATAGCTGTGCAGGGTTATTTTAGAGGCTGATCATCGGATAAACAACATGGCTGACAGGCAGCCATCTTGGATTTTGATATTGAAAGTTTGTTATCGCTATTTCTCGGGAAGTATCAGAGGGATCTTTCTCAAATATATATGTAGGTTCCCCTTGGTCCTTAGCTGTGGATGGCAGCTTTTGAGACTGATCGGATAAAGAACATGGCCGACAGGCAGCCATCTTGGATATTGATAGTGTAGGTTTGTTACCACTATTTCTCCAGAAGAACTAGGGGGATCTTTCTTAAATTTTATATGTAGGTTCCCCTTGGTCCTATAGCTGTGCAGGGTAATTTTAGAGGCTGATTGGATAAACAACATGGCCGACAGGCAGCCATCTTAGATTTTGATAGTGAAAGTTTGTTATCACTATTTCTCGGGAAGTACGGGAGGGATCTTTCTCAAATTTTAAATGTAGGTTCCCCTTGATCCCTCATTGTGCATGACATATTTTGAGACTGATCATAAAAACAAAATGGATTAAAAGAAGAACTAAACAGATCTTATATTGCAATGATCGATTCTATTTTTCTCACATTAAGTACTGTACTAGTAAATATGTGAAATGACAAACTCACTTTGAAGGTTGGCCTTCATACACATCAGTATTAAGTTTAGATCAAAAGTTACCTCAAGGTGCATTTACTGTTAACATGACTCGATCAAACAGATTAGAGGAAAGAAGAAAAAAGATCGAACTGACAAAGAACTAATGAAGATGGTACAAAGGTGGGCGCCAAGATCCCTCTGGGATCTCTTGTTTCAGTTGGTTGACCTTCATCCACTTTCACGGTCACCTAGTTCAAAGGTTTAAAAAATGTTCAAACAACTTCTGAACAACCAAAAGGCCAAGGGTAATGATATCTGGCCAGTATCATGCTGGGATGAGTTACCTTGACCAACACTCAAGGTCGAAGAGTCAAATGTGTAAACTCTTAAAACAACTTCTCAACTATCAGAAGACCCAGGGTGATAATATATGCCCAGAAGAATACTGGGATGAAGGGCTGCAAAGTTTGTTCAAACGAATGACCTTAACTTAGTTTCAAGGTCAATGGGTTCAAATGCTTATGAAATCCTCAAACAACTTCTGAATAACCAAAGAGGCATACTATAATATATAGTTTATTTGGCATAAAAGTATCATCAAGTGAAAACCGCATGCATAAAAGTAACAATCTCGGAACAGACAATGAATTAAAAAGGAGAAATATTGTTCACGTCCTTTATATATATAAATGGACATGACTCGGAAGATAAAAAGTAACGCAATATTTTAGAAGAATAAACTATCTTTATTTATCTAAAATTACAAATACTACAACGATACTATTTGTGTTGGTAAAAAGGTGGAATGAATCAAAATTTCACATAGTTTTAGGAAAATATGGAATTAAATAAAACGACTGCATACATATTTGAGTGTGGTACAAAGCACTTGGTAATGATAATATGATAATAGGTAAACATTGGTAAATACCACTAGAACATCAATCAATCAATTATAAGATATTTGTCCCGTGAGAACCTCGTGAATAACACCGGCTTCTCCCCAACTCGGGAACCATCGGCACTTTCCGGCTTATTTACGAAAAGAACCACATTTGAAACCATATATAGTTATATATGCAAGATATGATCTTTATTTTGTATGAAGTATTATCTTGATTATGCTCTGTCGCACCCAGTATTATCAAACTATAATTATTCTGACAGGGAGATTAAAATGGTTCATATTTTAAATAGATGAAAGTGTTATCAAAACATAATTTGATCTCCATGTGTAATTAAAAGAATTTTCTAGCAATAAGATGTAAAAATTATGTAGGTACTAAAATTATCAATTTCAGAAAGGTATCAAAAAAGGAACATTTGTGAACTTGAATTGCTGAACTAGTATATAGAGGATATTCAATGGTGTCTTTAGTAATAACACATATATTTCACGAGTGTGGCTAATATTTTGATATTTTTACACGAGTGCGCAGCACGAGTTAAAAATATCAAAATATTTGCCACACGATTTGGTATTACTGAAGACACCATTACATGTTCTATTTATTGCATTTTTAAAGCACAAAACATGGAAAATGTAATGCATTAAAAAAGGGCGGGAATCAGAAGCGTAATAATTAGCGCCATATTCTAATGACGTCACGCTTGACAACAATGCTGCGCGCCATTTTGAATGGGATACTCAACACAATTCCGACGTTTTCTGCTATTTTCTGGTATGATTGCTTATACAAATGTAATTAATTGTATATTTATGTAAATACTTAAGTGTGTGTACCAAACTTTTACCATAACAACCACTTATTCTACCGTCGCTTCATTTGAATCTGAACAAAAAAACGTTGCCTTTGAATGCAGCAAATAGAAGAAACCATTATGATTGGTCAATACCAAAAAGTTATATTTTCACACTGTGAAAATATCACTTTTGATATTTGTCACAGTGTGAAAGATATCAGTTTTATCAAGTTGATAGAATCCGTTATTTCACTGGCAAAAATGTAATAAAATGCTTTATTTGTACACGTTATGTCGTAGATACAATCGAACCAAGGAGTTTCATTGAATAGACATTATGTAATTATATCAAAATCTCTTTCAGTTAAAAACGCAGACGTTGGGTAACTTAACTACGTATATGTTATTTGTGCAGAATACCAAAATACTGATATTAATTAAGTACGCCGGAACCGCAGCTATTTGGGAAAACTGAAACGGTACAACTTTAGTACATTTTTTGCAAATTTTGTATCCGGTATCAAAAGAAATAGGAAGATTTGTTCAGGTATCATTAAATTCACCATTTTTTTAGAATTTGTTGTGTCTCCTCATGTTAGTCCAAAACAAGCAGGTTTATGTAATACCTTTTCAGAAATAAGAATGATGGATCATTATATAAAGTCTCGTTTTAACTTGTTCTGAATATTGACATATAGTTAAAGAAAAACATGTTTACTCAAACACTAAAAAAAAGCAACTGTCAATTTCTTTAAATGATAATATCGTGCAGATTTGAAATGAAGAGCAAAAAGAACCCTGGCTAATTTTCACATTTTTTAGAGTGAATCTACACGAAGTCTTTTTAGTGATAATTTGTATTAATACTTGATTTTTCAGATGAGATTATTTAGTCATCATTTATCCTAGGAGGATATTTTTTGCTTATAATGTCAATGATGGTTGAATAACAATAACAATGTAAATTACATTAAACCATATTTCATTGTAAAAATCTGTAAGTCCTATTGAGGATAACTTAAAACATATAATACGCCTTGACCTTTGACCCGTAAATTGATGTAGTAGGAAAGAATAGCAACGTACTGTTTTCTCTTCTAATGTACATATTAAAGGTTCAACTGAAATATGTGTAAATCGATTTACATCAAAGTAAGATGTTTTTTATATGAAAAATGAATTGATACTTCTTCCACAATTTTAGATGTTAATTCATGTTAAAAGTCCTTTTATACTTAACAAATTTCCCATAAGATTGAAGCTTCACTATTCAGAGGTATGGAAAAGAAAAACTCACCTGGTGTCAAAAATAATAAACAGCACAAATATCCTTTTATATAAACCTGGTGAAGCTTTCATCAAACTATTACGTCTACATTAATATCATCGAATGATCTTAAAAGAAAATTCAGTATGCAATATTTTCTCGTTAGTAACTACAAATCAGGATTTCCTGTTTTAAAATGGCCATAGTAGGAACATCACGCACAGCAACTCTGATTATGATTGCCTCAAAATAAAAGTTGATCCATCATTCTTAACTTTAACGAGGTGTTGTTATTTTAAAATTTATTTTGTTTTCAAAATAAAAATCAAACATTAAAGGGCGAACTAACAATAATTAACTACCAATCCATTTCAACTAAGAGAGTAAATGTCAACACATCTAATACTAGGTAAACAGAATTTTTGAAATTTTAGAACCGAAGAAATCTAACCATTTGTGAATGGAAATTCTGTGATAAATGCAACCAGCTATATATGCGTACTCGATTCATTATTTTACTATATATAAACCGTTCTTTTGATTGTCAATGCAATGCTATCGTTATTAAACTTGTAATGCATAAAGGGAAGTAACTCGTGCGACTCTAATACTTTGTAAAACCTAACGCACAATAAAAAAAACAATGTATACCTTATATTGTTTTTCAAATATCTTTTCGTTTCAATCACGGTTGCAATTTAATTAAAAATAGTATTCCGGCAAAACAGGCTGTTTTTATAAAACCTGCAATTGATATATCAATTGAAAGCACGGGGTTCTATGATTCGGGTTAATTTGTAAGGCCCGAACAGGTTCGTATTGCCATAGTCACGTGGGCTTTTCAGCAAAAAACAGGCCCAGAATCTGGTCGCCTATTGCGGCACATTTCTGTGTATTTCTCCACATCGTTGAAAATGCTTCGTAGTCTTCCAAAGAAAAGTCCTAAAATGAAAAAAAGGAAAAGAAAACAACTTATTACATTGTATCTTGATCATTATTGTCAAAGTGCAAAACAAATACTGATTACCCATAGTATGAGTGGTACATATTTAGAAGTTGAAAATAGCAATAGGAAAATGAATAACAAGTCAAGAAGAAAATAGCTGCAGACAACTAAACACACACACATATATATATAGTCACTCAGTCAAAGGCATGACTTTTTCTCAGTACCATCCTCGATAATCGAGGGGTTGCGATCACTTTCGATCTCTTCACCCCTGGAATATGTCATAGCAAAATCGAAGGCTCAGTGTCCATCACATTGTGAATGAGACGAAAAGACTAGTTTGATCCTTTGTCTAGTTTGATGTACATCAAAAGAATCTGTCGGTCGTGTAATGGTAAAATTGAAGTTGGTGTCACTCCTCTGAATTCGTCGAAGGAAAGATATCAGCCTAGCGATTGGTCAGGTTTTTTTTTTTTACCTGAGATCAATCAAATAGCTAGCTATATAGCCGCGTGCCTTCAATTTGACTATGACATATTCCAGGGGTACAGAGAGCGAAAGTGAGCGTAACCCCTGGATATTGAGGATGGCTCAGTACATGCTATTTTTGTCTAGTTATTATTCGTTGCATTGTCTCGTTGAACAAACAGTCACTGCAAAGGCAGTTTGACTGTCTGCCTTGGATCATGGCGGTTACCCAAATGCAAGTATAAAATTAGACGAACATGTCTAGATAAGTTAATTACGAATGCTGGCCGAGGTAGAATCGTTGCCCCTCCATGGTAGACAGTTTTCATCCCTGATACTTACGTGTCTCCACCAGAGACGTGTTTTTTTAACTTTGCTATTCTTGTATTGCTCGTTTCAATTGTTAATTCAATTTAGAGTGTCGACAGGATGGCTGATGTTGCGAGTAAAACTTTTTCAGCGCAACCAAGCCTCATGGTGGTTCGGATTTGGTGTTCCCCTTTTATTTGCACGCTTGTTATTTTGGTACCGTCTTGTTTGTTTATAGAAGTGCTATTTATGTAATGATAATAGCATATTAAGTCCATAATAAACTAGATTTACATTATGGCTACTTCGTGCCACTTTCGTATGAAGGGAGATAGCTAAGAGTACATCTCACTTCAATCTAGAGTATCTTTCTCAATTAATTAAAACATCAATCGATTTGTATGCATCGTTTTGCCCGAATAGCAGGTGATGAATCACCACCGTCTGGCCGAACAGACTTACCTCAATATATTCCTCTCTTCGAGTAACTAGTCGGTCTAATTCTTGAGTTGTCGTTTTGATGAATAAATCTGTTTTATTCTCCGTTTCTATCTGAACGAAGCCGGCTTCTTCCAGCGTCTGAGGAAAGAAATATACATTAGCGCACCAATAGTGCATTGACTTTCGCGATATGGCTTTTTCAAACCTCCCCACGAGGACAAAAATTCAAGTATCACCAAACCTTCATTTCTGCTGTGACATAAGATTATGTGAAAATTATTGATGGTACTTGAAAGCTACGGTCGATTTTTAACAAAATAATGTGCGAAACAAATATGTACTCGCAAAAAGTGGTTAAAAATTTTAAAATGGAGAAAATTTGATCCTACTTGTTATAAATTCTATTCCACTTATGCAGACAATATACAATACATCTTGGTTTTACCCATATGACACATCACGTGTTTTTATCATTATGAACTATTCTATATCATCAACAGATCAGCTTATATAAAGTACCATGTTCTGTAGAGTCCCTTCAGCGCATCCTCAATCTACAGCACTGTCAAGCTATCGACAATATTTATAGCTCTGCATTTATTTGACTTTTACCATAATAAAAAGCACCATAAAACCCGTTTCCAATTTTGTTAAAATGCTGATTAGAATCTCAAAGAAAACAATCGTTCTTATTTCTTATCTATTTTTCCTTTTATTCATATTGTCTGTATAATCTCTTTATAAAACCGACATATTTGGTGGCCGTGCTTACAGAGCAGTACTCTCGTTGTGAAAGGATGCTGTACCCAAACGTCTTTACGTAATCCTTGAACTGCTGTGTATGCTCTCCCTCGCTGCAACAGTAATCCGATATCAGTACCTGGCCTCCAGGCTTTAAGAACGTCTGCAAAGCAACACACAAGTGTGAAGTATTACCCATTTGACTGGTGAATCTGATAAAAAAAAAATCCTACTCAATAAGATACATTCATGAAATAAAAACATATAATCACTTTTATTTCCGCGATAACCTCATTTCGTGAACTGTCACTTCAATTTGTTTATCGCGAATATCTGAATTTGCGATAAAGAGGAAGATATTTAATAAATGAAAGTAATTAGTTTGGAAGAATATTCGCAAACCAATTAAACTCACGGGTGAATCGCTTCATGAATTGATGTAAACATAATTTCCTCGCGAAGATTAAATGATTATCAATATCGACTTAATAACATTGTTTTTTTGAGTGTAAAAGGTACAATGCTGGCTCTCTGAACGGTCTTAAACGGGTCGATTGAGTTAAAAATGAATAAATTTGTTTCGAATTTAGCTACATGTAATGTATACTTATTCAACTACTAACCTGTAATTATTATCATTGAATCAGCAGGTTCCATACGTTGCAGACTTTTTTGTCAGTTTATGAATATAATTAACTCTCTATACACACACTTCATAGAGATAGCTACCTTAAACCTTTGGAAGAGCTGGAGTTTGCCAGCAATGTGGAGAATTGTATCTCTACTGAAGATGATGTCAAAGTAATCTGCTGGGTACTCTCTTCTCGTAGCATCAGCCACCTCAAAGTCGACCTCCTACAGGTGAACGAGGGCAAAGATCAGTGAGCAACTGGCATGTAGGTAAATGGCAGGAAGGTTAAACTCATTTACCTCTGAAATTTCATAGTGAACTATTCCAACTTTTGAATTGGAGGAGTTAAAATGTGTCTTCAGGGGCGAATGAGTTAAGACGATTACCGTGCAGAAGATACCGTAACATATATTTATATCTGATTTTCAATTTGTCAACCAATCAAGTTTTAAAAGGGTGCATTTACAAATTATATTTTAATAGCTTAGAGACTACATTTATATGTATAAGCACGATAGTAATGCTGTATGGTGGTAGCATGTTTGTTGATGATGGTGTTGTTGTAGCGGTGGAGATATAGGGAGGGGTAACCTCCATGTAGGATGGTAAAATATATAAAAGTATTACCTGTTATTCATAATCTCAAAAATGTAGGTAAGCTCTTCCAGATACCAAGCATTTTGTTTTTAGTAAGTAACATATTACTTTTATACTTCTAAAGAATAGAACGATCATAAAACTGAAAAAAACACTATCGCACAATTGTGAAGTTATTCATTAATTTGATTGGTGAAATAATATTTAACTTTATAAAGTATGTATCAATGATTGATACAAACCGATGAAACTACTCATCTTAACAATGTACCAGTTGGTTGGTGTATACAGCTGGAGGGTATCACTCTCATATCAATGTACCAGTTGGTTGGTGTATACAGCTGGAGGTGATACAAACCGATGAAACTACTCATCTTAACAATGTACCAGTTGGTTGGTGTATACAGCTGGAGGGTTTCACTCTCATAACAATGTACCAGTTGGTTGGTGTATACAGCTGCAGGGAATCACTCTCATAACAATGTACCAGTTGGTTGGTGTATGCAGCTGCAGGGAATCACTCTCATAACAATGTACCAGTTGGTTGGTGTATGCAGCTGCAGGGAATCACTCTCATAACAATGTACCAGTTGGTTGGTGTATGCAGCTGCAGGGAATCACTCTCATAACAATGTACCAGTTGGTTGGTGTATGCAGCTGGAGGGAATCACTCTCATAACAGCGTACCATTTGGTTGGTGTATACAGCTGGAGGGATTCGCTCTCAGAACAACAAACCAATTGGTTGGTGTATACAGCTGGAGGGAATCACTCACAGAACAATGTACCAGTTGGTTGGTGTATACAGCTGCAGGGAATCACTCTCATAACAATGTACCAGTTGGTTGGTGTATACAGCTGCAGGGAATCACTCTCATAACAATGTACCAGTTGGTTGGTGTATACAGCTGGATGGATTCGCTCTCATAACAACAAACCAATTGGTTGGTGTATAAAGCTGGAGGGAATCACTCTCATAACAGTGTACCAGTTGGTTGTTGTATACAGCTGGAGGGTATCACTCTCATAACAATGTAACAGTTGGTTGGTGTATACAGCTGGAGGGAATCGCTTTCTTAACAATGTACCAGTTGGTTGGTGTATACAGCTGGATGGATTCGCTCTCATAACAACAAACCAATTGGTTGGTGTATACAGCTGGAGGGAATCACTCACAGAACAATGTACCAGTTGGTTGGTGTATACAGCTGCAGGGAATCACTCTCATAACAATGTACCAGTTGGTTGGTGTATACAGCTGGAGGTGATACAAACCGATGAAACTACTCATCTTAACAATGTACCAGTTGGTTGGTGTACACAGCTGGAGGGAATCACTCTCAAAACAATGTACCAGTCGGTTGGTGTATACAGCTGGAGGGAATCGCTCTCATAACAATGTACCAGTTGGTTGGTGTACACAGCTGGAGGGTATCACTCTCATAACAATGTAACAGTTGGTTGGTGTATACAGCTGGAGGGAATCGCTCTCATAACAATGTACCAGTTGGTTGGTGTACACAGCTGGAGGGAATCACTCTCATAACAGCGTACCATTTGGTTGGTGTATACAGCTGGAGGGATTCGCTCTCATAACAACAAACCAATATTGATACAAACCGATGAAACTACTCATCTTAACAATGTACCAGTTGGTTGGTGTATACAGCTGGAGGGAATCACTCTCATAACAGCGTACCATTTGGTTGGTGTATACAGCTGGAGGGAATCACTCTCATAACAAAGTACCATTTGGTTGGTGTATACAGCTGGAGGGAATCACTCTCAAAACAATGTACCAGTTGGTTGGTGTATACAGCTGGAGGGAATCGCTCCCATAAGAATGTACCAGTTGGTTGGTGTATACAGCTGGAGGGAATCACTCTCATAACGATGTACCAGTTGGTTGGTGTATACAGCTGGAGGGTTTCACTCTCATAACAATGTACCAGTTGGTTGGTGTATACAGCTGGAGGAATTCGCTCTCATAACAACAAACCAATTGGTTGGTGTATACAGCTGGAGGGAATCACTCTGAAAACAATGTACCAGTTGGTTGGTGTATACAGCTGGAGGGAATCACTCTCATAACAAATTACCATTTGGTTGGTGATGCAGCTGCAGGGAATCACTCTCATAACAATGTACCAGTTGGTTGGTGTATACAGCTGCAAGGAATCAATCTCATAACAACATCTGTTAAGGGGGCTACTATAACCTATATAACTCCCGCGCGTGATGTAGACACTTATAGAACCTATTTAACTCCCGACCGTGATGTAGACAGAGGAATCCCAACCTCATGATATGAGTTTTGCCGAGTGGTCAATTTTATCCTGAGGTTTCTTTCTACATTAAATAGGAATAATTAAGACCTGGTTTCTTCCATACACTTATGTAGAACTTGTTTGATGGTGAACCTAGTGCCCCGAGCCATCCTTAGTAGTGCATTTATTGAATATGCGTCCAAATTAATACCGTAACCCTGGTAACACTGAATAAAGTGATGACGCAGTGGTGACAATTTAAGAATAGTGGCACGCGTTAGCTGTCTTTTCCGTCGATAAGGTAATAGCTTTATGCACCTGTGTGGGAGAAAACGCCGTGTTTGACATGTGTACTCGATGAGTACATATAGTGTTCCGTTGCCTGTGAATGAAATATGACTTCTAACATTTATTTAAGCTTGCATTATTTAGAAGAATGAACCTCCGCATGTTTAGGTCATTTACTTTAGGCTCACATCAGCACGATGTACCGTTATAAAGTACACGCAACATTCAAGTTTGTCAATTATTCATGCTGCAGACCGCTGGTACGTACGTTGTTGCACTGGTGCTACACTGATTCTACCGGTAGGTGTGATTATTACGTACTTAGCACAACCGAAATCAATCGAGTGTTTAAATATTTAAATCTAATTGCAACATTACTTTCCAGGAACAAGTGAGATCTTTTTACATGATGGTGGTATAACGTTTCTATTATCTTAAGATGGTTTGATTTGAAGCTCAAAAGTGTATGTGGTACGATCGATATGTATCACACACAAAAAACACACAGGTTTAGTACCGAGCAAGAAATAGCATTTCTTCGTCATTTCTTCGTAGGAGACAAGTCAAAAGATTTAGTTTCATTTACATTGCATGGGAAATATATGATAACATCCATATTTCTGTATCATAAGAAATCATACATTCTAAGGTTCGCTATAACTACCTTCGTGTACGCTGTAGCATGGTTTTCATTGACGTAGTTTTGTAAAGTTATGAATTATTAAATTTCAGTATTTCTCAGTGTAAGGTAATTAGAACGTTATTATCGCCAAAGTTAATTGGGTATAGGTCTTTCATGGACTAGTAATTTTAGTCTGACTGCCTAACTACCTTGGTTAATTGATCTTGGCAACATATTACCGTCATGACAATATCAATATTCCTAAAGTTATCATTAGAATGCATTCACTACTAGTATTATCTCGTATGTCCTGTCTTCAGCGTTTTATCTGCCTCCTTTTAATACATTTCTTGTCAACAAAAGCGTATAAATAATGAATGGTAATTAAATAAAACCATGCTTAATATCTCATTGCATACTCCCTTCTCCAAACAGCTGCTGTAAATCCGTGGTTCATTTCTAGGATATAGGGATTCGATTAACTTCAGGAAATGACAAGGTTTTGTGTCATCTAGGTCAATAATATTTCGATGTTACTATACGTTATCAAATTTCTGCGTATGCTTATTCTTGCGGGCGATAGTTATTCCAGCTATATATAAATATCAACCGCTGTTTTTGTCGGAGTAAAACGTTCGCCAGATATTTGAATTTTTGGATGTTCCTTTTCTGCGACTTCACGCAGAAAATAAAAATGACATGCTCAGACAATTTTACAAAAAGAAGGTTGATAGAGAAAATATTTCGAAATAAATATAAACAAATAAATGAAAAAAACTTCAAGGGTCGAAGTCAGGAGCTGTACACTGTCAAGCTTACGCTACACCGATGTTGCTATCTAGGAAGTAACTCTAAACCAGGACAAACAGTTACCATAGTTACTTCATCTTCGATATAAGGGGGAAATACCAGCTACTTGCTATATCATATAAACCCACACACTAGCAGATACATTAGTAAGTACTGTTAACATTCCTTACCACTTCTGAGATGCCCATTTCTCTTGCCCGCTCCCTCGCGATGTCGATCATATTGGACGAGAGATCCATGGCGACAACTTTAACACCAAACTCCTGACATAAAAATAATCAGACTGTCAAAAATTATTTTTGAAGATTTTTTTACGAAGACAATGGTCGCACATTTTGTCATACAATTGATATCCAAGTATATATAATGTTTATGCATTGAATAATATTACCACTTAGCAGTATGGACCCATTCATATTTTGATTGGTATAGATGGTGAGCAAGTCAATATCAAACGAAACACAGTGTATATGATGATGTCCTACCTTAGCCATATAAAATGCATTACCGCCAATGCCACATCCAACATCCAGCACTTTCTGTCCTGGACGTAGACACAGTTTCTTCAGAAATTCCTGAAAAGATGACAGTATATAAGGTTTACAGCATAGAAATCTACACAGAAATATGAACGTAACACATACAGGATTGCACCTTAAGTATTTGGAAATAGATACATATGACTCTGCACCATACATCCATCGTAACAGTTACAAGATTCTTTAAGCAAAATCTTCATTTTGTTTTATAGAGTGTCGTATATATAAAGAATTTACACGAGTTTCAGTTTCATATGATTTTTTTCCGAACGAGTAAAATGTAAGACTGAACTGAAATAGCAAATATTGACATTTTGACTCCCTTTGATGTAGTGACGTCATATGCTGTGACGTTATGAAGTGGCCTGTTATGATTTCACATTTAAAACAATGCTAATCTGCAGCCAATCACAGCTCTGTTATATTTCTTGTAATGGAAGGTATGGCACAGATAATAGATAAGTTATGTGATAAATACATACATAAAATGAAACGATTCAGTTTGATACGCTACTATTTTCGAATTCCTTACACATTTCTGGTTACTTTGCCATTTGAAATGTTTGATATAGAGACAATGTAATGAATACTTTTTGAATCGATAAAATAGCAGTTTAGTATGATTTATAAATAACTCCAATGATGATTTCGTATCAAAGGAGTCTTTGAAAGGAAAGACATTACGGTCAGCTTTGATAGCAAAGTCAAGATAACCAGAAGATAACCACATCCAAATTAAACAAACTGATGGTGATTACTCAAATAATAATAATAATAATAATAATATCTTTTATGGATCCAGGGATACATATTTAGACATGTCTAATTTACAATATGGCCCTGTATCAATACACATAGGCTACATGAAAGACATTTGCAGATTACAATACATGTGTATTAAATACAAATACAATACTTATTTAAAAAGTATATTGTTATATCATAAAGTAAGTACCAAACTAAAGTTTTGAGAAAAAATCTTGAAGGTATTTGCAGCAACACTACACGCATTTCCGATATTTTCATTCAATCCATTCAATAAAACAGAACATGTGTACACAAATGAACGTTTAAAATAATAAGTTCTAGCAGTGGGGATATAAAACTTATTTGAAACGGATGACCTTGTATTTCTAAAACTGACATCCTTGACATAGGTAAACAGATTACTTAAAAAAACTTGGAGTATCCCCATTTAAAATTTTGTAAGCAATAAGTGCTTTCCTAAAAAATAAATAATCTTCTATTGGCAGCCACTTTAACTGTTTAAAAAACCAAAATGGAAGGGGGGAAATGTTTCTTATATTTAACAAAACTCTAGCTGCCCTTTTTTGAAGTTTGGAGATTTTATGAATATATAATTTGTTACTAGCCTCACTCAAGACTACAGAACAATAGATAAAATGTGGGAAAACTATACTTTGATATATTTTACTGAGAACATCATTAGACATGGAAGGTCGTAACCTTTGAAGAACACCAATCGTTTTCGAAATTTGCTTTGATATGTAATCAATATGGTCTTTCAATGACAGACAACAGTCGACAAAAACAGCAAGTAGTTTTGCACAGTGTACAGTTTCTATAATTAAGTTATCAACAGTAATGTTCAACTCACGACATTTAGATAACATTTGAGACGATCACATCAACATGCACTGAGATTTGTTCAGATTAAGACTAAGTTTGTTTTCTCTCATCCACTGAATTGTACATGCTAAGTCTTCTATCATTTGTTTTTCTAAAAGCTCTACTGTTTTGTTCCTAACACTTTGTAAGGTGTCATCTGCATACATTACTACAGTAGAATGTTTCAGACATTTAGGGCAGTCATTAATATTTAAAATGAAAAGCAGAGGCCCAAGTTGGTAAATTTGTAGTTTTGTTAAAGGTTTTGAATGTACATTTACCCTTTCGGTGTAGATCTACGTATGCTCGAAACATCTTAAAAACTCTGACATTCGGGGTCCCATATTGATTTGTAACACGCAGAGCACTGTTTTTGATTATTTTTATTTTTATTCATTATTCTTTTATAAAAGTTCCGCAAGGTACGTTTTTTAAATTGCTTTATCAAAACTATTTTCAGTTTAGAAAAGAATGGTTCCAATCCACATTTACAGTTTTTGACAGTGGTACGGGGATTTTTTACAGCTTGTACTTTACATCCATACACATATCACCAATGATTGTATAGTATCAGTGAAGGAGCATTACATGAAGTATCTAGGTGGGATCACTTCACCAGAAGTAGATTGTCAAAACAATTGAATTTTGAATTATTTACGATCTAGCCGCATGCCTATGTAGATTTTTAATCAATACCATTTTTAATGATGTCTAGGTATTTTTCATACCATTTGCTACAAAATATTTATCGACGGACCACATTGATTTAGTGCGGTATGATGCTTTTGCTGATCGTGTGTTTGGCGCAGGTAACAATAGACCTTGCAGACAAACGTGCATTGTGAAACACTAAAATAGTAGTTGACTACTCAATATCAATAATGTTTTGTCCGAATCGAAAAAGAAAGTTAATGATAGCTTAATAGTATTGAGGTAAATCCTCGTCAAATTTGAGGGATCATGAATCTCTGATTGTCTATTGTACGGGGCAATGTTAAGGAATGGTGCATGAAACTAAAAACGATGCTACTTATTCCGTCGATACAATACTTAGCGAACACATGTCGTCTTTCATAGAAAAACAACAACAAACTTATTACAATCTAACTATACAAAGGGTCATATATTGCAGAACTGTATTTGAAATTGCATCTGATCAATAAAATAGTGTTTGAAAATCTACAATGCAAACCTGTGACGAATTTTTTGATAATAGCAAACATTGTTTACAGCAAACATGTCGCCAACATTATTCATCTATGGTATTTCTATCAATGATTTTGAACGCAAAAAATCTGTAATAAAATGTTCAACTGTAAATGGTTCATTACAAAGGGACTCAGAAAGGTTGGTTGTTCTGCTTGAAATGGGAGTGTTAAGACTTGGCTTAACTATCAAAAATACGTGGGGTCTGCCTGATGCGAAATATGAACTCAATTTCCCATAAGTCAAAACAGAAACGTAGTAAGCTAAAACTAAACCTGAAGTACTCATTCATTGATACAGTCCAATGCAGTGCTACGTACGTACCTTAGTTGCAGTCAGTCCACCAGCGCTAACAAATGTCCTCCCAAATATACCTTCCAGCTGCCGAATCCTTACTTTAGTATACAATTGGTTATTGAGTATTTCCTGTAATGTTGTAAATGTCATGTCTTTCTTTAGCTTCCTCTTAACCTTTTGAAGTAACCAAACCATCTTTCTGTCTGCTTCATTTTCTCGTTGTGACTGAAATAGAAATGCATTTAATGTCAATAACGTATAGATAAAAAATCAAATAATGTATTACTACGTTGTATAAAAGGACAACCAGACAAGAAAAATATAAAAGAGTTCAAACTGGAGAAAGGACATCATGATTATTAAATAGGGATAAAACTACATGTCATAATTTGGTCTCTGAAGTTAACTATTGTGAATATTTTCATTTGAAGAAATGGGGATTTCCTTTTATGTTTTTGATATCAATTACTTTAATATATCGTTCTTTGCATTTTTATGATTAGAATACGAAAGGTTGTCACCGTATACAGCATCCCTTTTTTATATTTTTTGAATTCCTTAATCTTATATTTTGGATAACTGTATTGAACATTCTGAGGTTTTTAAAATAAAAATACTATTGATTTTAATTATTTCACAATCATTTTTAATAATGAGGTTTATCTTTTCAATTGTTAACTTTTCGAAGAATTTAATCACAAGTCATTAACGTGGGATTAGCAGCTACTTAATCTACTCTTTGCTGTATGTTCTTTGTGTAGTTGTGTGTAAATAGAGGTTTCTTTCTCATCGATCAATGGTTGGTTATCGTATTTATCTAACTCGAGTTAGTTGATTTTCAAATTGAATAAAGACAAGATTTTTACAATTTGAAAATTAACAACGATAGTTGGATAAACATTAGGACCAACGATCATTAGTTTGAGGACCATTTTCTCCCACAACGTTCAGATTTTATTTCTAGAAAAACATCATTATTCTGGGAATACATCATTCCTGTTCCCGTTCGATGGAACAATTGGCATAACCTATGACGTAGAATTGTAAGATGACGTCGCATGCATTGTTACTTGACATCATGATCCTAAGATTGACATATGAAATCACGTCCAGATTTTTACCAATAGCTGGTACATTAACCAAAATATTTACAAATTCTTAGTATTGTTATCCAAAGAGTTGGAACGAGGAAACTTATAGCGGTTGTGAGAGAAAACAAAAATACAGATGATATTTCCTCGCAAATTACTGTGAAAGTTATTACATCAAGTAAAGAGAACTACAAAGGTAAATTACTCTATACTTTTTTGAGTTTGTTGACAAATTTCCTCAAATGCATTACGCACACAGATACACGAAGATTTTATCCTGACTGTAGTACTTTAAAAAGAATCCTCTGCTGTCAGCCCAATACGGTTTGAACAAATTCTGACAAGAGCATGGACATTTGAATAACAGTAATCATTAATAGTTGAGGTGAAAAAAAGGTAAATTATACATAAATTCCCAATTAGAGTAGTTAGTGTTCACAACATTAATTTGATAATTAATTATCAGAAAGTATATTTAACTACGGGTTGATAATATAATTGGTTCTCTATAATTATAGAGTATTGGTTGGTTTCTCCAGTGATAGTGTAGACAAAACTCGAAAGATTTGATGGTTTTTGATAACATCATCTCTGGTGATAGGCTGTTCAAGATGTCAACAGTTCTGTGACAAAATACATTCTTTATCATGTTTAGGCGCGTTCCATCCTTGAATAGTTTATACTCATGACCACTTGTAACAGTATTGTTCTTCTTTCATGACATGAAATTGGACACTTCGGGATGACATTTCCTTGTCATTATTTTACATGTCTCCGCTGACGGGTCTGTAAGCCAATGTTGGGAGCTGCAATACCTCAAGTCTCTCTGGGTAGGACATATCTGTCATACCCGGTATCAGTTTAGTTGCTCTTCTCTGGGCGTTTCCAATGGCTTCTTTATGTTTTATCAGGTGCGGGCTCCCCACTTGGTTGGCATATTTAAGATGAGGTCTTACGAGTCCTCTGTATAGAGCATTGGATACATTCTAGTCCATATATTCCATAAGATATCTTGTTTTGTTCTGATGTTCTATTTCGTCAAACATACCACTACTGGACACCAATATGTGGGGCAGATTGATGGTGAACTTTTTAATGCTTTCAATTTTGTATTATCTGAAGTCAAAGTTATGCGTTCCATTTCTACAGAACTCCGCACAGTAGTTATATTATATGAGCATGTCATGTGATGTAGCAGGCCAAATGCCTTATTTCAAACATGGAAGTGTGTGAAGGTATTTTTTCGTTAATTTCAGGATGAGATAAAGCTCCAATGATTGAATTATGTAACCATACGTACTGAAAATGGTCGGCTGTTAGGTCTGATTAAAACCACATCCAGACCGAAGACTTCTTCTAGCTGCCTTCCCGGGCAGGTAGTAGAGGTTATACTCCAGAGATCGTCCACACACTGATGTTCGTTGTTCTCTAGTGAGAAATTCAAAACGTGGAAATTCAACAAAACAATAACAGGTAAAGCATGGCTTATCAATCTTAACGAATTTGCAGCGTCTTAACTGCAACTCGAGTAATAATTATGAACATTTACCTTTGTATTCTGACAACTTATTGTGAAAGTAAGTTGTGAGAGGAACACATCATACTTTGTTAAAAACTTCTTTCTTCAAAATCTTTGTTAAGTTTGTCACTGATAACAATAAAAATATAGCCAAAGCCAGGTTGAAATACTATGAAATACTACTATGTGTAGATAAACTATACCTTTGCCTTGAGTGATTGTCTGCAAGAAGAATACGTATCCATTTTCCCGTAACCATGACAATGACTGTTTTAGAAACCTTTGGTGATCGTCGTTATTAAGGCTTATGCGGTGATCATAAATGAGCAGATCTCCACTGTCGAACGAAAACAAATACACTAAATCAAAACACATGACATCTCTTGTAGCATTTGTATTACAAACCGGGTATATCCAGTTACTGAACAATCCTATTCTTACTACATGGTTGTACCGTATATATAAATATATTTTACCAGCGAAATTTCAAACATGATCAATTTGATAAACTTGTACCTTCAATACAGTAAATATATTCAAAATATAAAAAAAAAAATCATCGTGGATTACTGATGTCACTCAAGTGCTACTCATACAGGCAAAATCAATTTATGTATAAGTGTTTGTTATCTTTAGAAACATTATGATCATTTGTTGAGGGCAGATTTGATGTGATTCTGTTAATTTCTGTCAGATGTATGTTCGTTGGGGCAAATAATAGAAAGTAAGATCCATGCAAAAAAAAAAGAGACATTTACATACTGCTTCTGCATATTTGCCGGCTCATCAAATTAATTCACATTTAACTTTAGATAATATTTCAACAGGAATATTATTCAATCATTCACCAGGAGGATATAATAAGCCAGTGGATAGATACATGGGCAGTTTGGATACCAACCGGCGAACACTTCAAAGATTGCATGCTTGAAAACTATGAAACCAATTTTGGTATTGCCAGATGATGGATAATAAAAAGAAAATACCTGTAACTGAGCGAGATCGGGTTACCTCGGTCGAGGGTTAAGATTCTGTAACAAAATCCCAACCGAGGCGTACAGAACCTTAGCCCGAGACTGAGATAACCCGATCTCGCTCAGTTACATGTAATTGATTTTTTTTCTTCGCCTTTTAGCTCGAAAAGAACTATTCAATTTTGCTAAAAGCTACAAGTCTCCCGCCTTGGCCTCAAAGGATAATGACCTCTTCACTTCTAAAGCTACATTTGAATGCATCCGCGCAAGATGTAGACCGTCCTTACATAGAACGTATTTCACAGTGTAGATTATATTTTATCTACAACATCATATATCTAACAACATCAAAAATATACATATAACAAAACAGAACATGTCTTATGCAAATTGTCAATTTCAAGCAGTTAACGTGCGGATGAATACATCGCAGTGTACAGATTCCGCGAAATGTCACGTAAAGGTACAAGACTGATCGGACAAGATAGACAAATCTAGCATGGGGTATGCCTAGGGTATATCTGTCTGAGGTGCGAAAATATATGCGTACATACTTAACCAGTATTCACTTTTCTCTTTTGTACTTTTCATTGTCAACGCCAGTATATCAATAACACGTATTGAATACATACTGTACCGGCTCTTCAAAATACACAATAACTATTTCTTTTCCTTCTTGCAGACGAACATTTGAGCAAACGTTGCCGCGAAACTTTATTGTACTCCAAATATACTTAAATCAGCACAGTACAGCTTTAAGGATCCCTGTACCACTACCTTAACCGCAAATATAACGTGTATTTCTTCACGTGCATGATAATCATTTCTGCATAACATCCCTCCTAGCAAAAATGTGTATGAAAAACAATAAAGGGGAAAAAAAAATATACTGATATCAACAACAGCGTTCTGAGAGGAGCATACACATTCTGCGGGGAAAGACAGAGATTCGAACTCTGGATCTCCGATCTCCGATCCCATAGCGGCGCTTAAGGAACAGCGTTGGTTCCCTGATCCTGTAAATTTTTATTTATCTCCAAAACAAAATTAAGGGAAGGTTACAGTTTGTATGCAAAATTCCAATGAAATTCTCAATGTCTTTTCTCAAATGAGGCAGGGATTTCTAAACGCCATGATCTATATTACGCGTTTTATTGCAAATCAGATCTTTTGCAGTCGTCATCAACACCGGATGTCTACGTTTCAATGTCCATTTTTTCTCCTTTTTTTCTAACAAATTCCTTTTTGTGTTTCCTTCAATTTATCGCCATAACCCTTTATAATGCCAAAACTCTGTGAAAATGGTGGTGGTATTACTGTAATTGTTTTCTATGTCTTAAATCTTTTGTGATCTGTCTAGCTGTTGGTATTAAGGAGACCACAGGCCTGTTTGTATGTCCATCACTGAAACCGTGTATGCTTTCGGGACCACCCGAAATCGTCTTCTATTGTTATATATGGGTTTCTTAATTACTTCCCTTCATATTGCTAGCTATTAAGTCCCTTCTTTTTGTGTTTCAGTATGTACAGTATAGTAATGTTACCCTTAGAAAATGCTTTTTACCAATTGTGCTATAACTATAAGATAAACGCTCAACTAGCTTTACTCCACTTATGTTTGTAAATATTCGTTAGAATATACCTAAAATAAATGACAAAGCCGCTGGAATAAGAAAAATCAAAGGCTGTATTAAAACAATAACAAAAACAGCAACAAAACAGAAGAATTCGAGGACTCACCAAAAGAAAAAAAAACGAGTAAGGGGACAAAACTACCACGCAAACACTCCTCTAAAACCACTGTGTATACATTTCAGATTTCGTTTCTATATGTTTTACGTCTTCTCAACAAGGTCATGTGAAGGCGTGTGCTGGACGACATCATCAACAAGAACATGTAGGAGAGCAAAGAAAGTGAAGGTCACAAGTATGGTAATTGGGTCATACGATCTCTCATAAGAGACAGACATCACAGAAGAAACCCAGATTGTACAATGGCCCTCACATCAGTATTTCTTTACCACATGCACTCGGATACAACAGCTATATTTTTCTCCGAAGCTGTACATTGTTTATTTCAAAGTTAAAGGTCTATTCTTTCCCTAATCATCACATGATTTTCTTCAGCTCAATACGCTATAGGGTTTAATAAATGCACTCCATACTATACAATTTGATATTCAAGCACGCGGAGAGGATAAAATCGAAAATAACGCGTACTCATATAAGTCTTATTGTATTGACGGTAAAGGGAGGTCGACTCAATAGAGAAAACATAAACTTGTTACTGTTACAGTGTGCATGTTCGCCAATATCCTATGGTCGATGTTCGTGCTAATTCTGATTAAGAACAAAGTCACATATCAGAAATCACAGAACGAAGCTTTGTTGATATTAATGCGTTTTTACACAAATGTGATAACACACTTCGGTCTATCTCGTTACACTGTTTAATTCTAACTAACCATGGGGTAATTTCATTTGGTAGATTAGCGTCGAGCAGTTTGTTCATAGGCTCAGATAGACACACTGTCTAGCTTATGTCATGACATATCATATAACACAGGCAAAAATGGCGGCAGATAAAATATAATTAGATATTAATGAAATTTTGATAGGATATCAATGGTTTATTTAATAAGTTTACTTAAAGATTGAACGAAAGAAAGCAAGTTTGATAGAGCTAAACGTAATCATCCCTTTTATATGGAAGGATACTAGATCCATCGTAGCTTCCTTGTTGTTTTGATTAACAAGAATGGATAGCATACAATATCCACACAGATATGAAACGTTGACGGTTGGTATATACCACCAAACAGGGAATGAACCGACCGACGCGTTACGGCACCAACGCACCGTGGTAATCACCTACATCTATCTAACTGATTAAATTTGCTATATATAGAACACACCATTGTTATGTTACCTATATACACACAGGAGATGTAGCTAATGGTCAAATGACTAGTATAGGTATTTACATGTAACTTATATGCACTTGGCGCATTATACATTATGTAGCTTTATCTTTATAATACATGTAAACACCTGGTCCACCAGAATGTATACTTGATATTCTGATTGACTTTAATACCAGATACATGCAATGTACCAGAAGGATAAATTCTTCGGTTCTCTATGTTTAAAATATATAGAAAGTAATGGTTGTGAAGAAAAACGTAAAATAGGTCTTTGGAAACCATAGAATGTCAGGTAGGACAAGTACATCTATAACACGCGTGTGGGATAGACCTGTATATGTATGAGACGTATTATATGCTCTTCAATATATTTGTATAGTTACCCATAGACTACAGTGGTAAATAAACTGTGAAAAACGTTCTACAATTTATGGAGAAAGTCTTGTATTTCCTGTTCACAGTGTAATGAATAGGCCTTCAAAAGTTGCCAGAAACAATTAGCGTCCATCTTGATTCTCCGCATGTGTCTAACATGAACATATCGAGTTGCATTACATAGTACTTAGTATCATTTCGCAACAGTCATTGCAACTAAATGTACCACTGTATTATTTGTAATATTAAATCAATATATTTTACGTAAAGAAAACAAATCGCTTCCTTACGTTGACCCACTGGTCCTGCTAGGATGATGCACTATTGTAAGAAACTGTTCTATTTTCACCCGTATTCATTATATAAAACCTTGGTTGGTTTTCTACGGAAGAGGGAGTTGTATGTCCCACTGACATTGACAAATATACAGGAACCAAACGTTTAAATTTAGGACAGCCATCTAGATTTAAGTATAATTTAGGACAGTCATCTAGATTTAGGTATAATTTAGGACAGTCATCTAAATTTAAGTATAATTTAGGACAGCCATCTAGATTTAAGTATAATTTAGGGCAGCCATCTAGATTTAAGTATAAATTTAAGGCAGTCATCTAGATTTAAGTATAATTTAGGACAGTCATCTAGATTTAAGTATAATTTAGGACAGTCATCTAGATTTAAGTATAAATTTAGGGCGGCCATCTAGATTTAAATATAATTTAGGGCAGCCATCTAGATTTAAGTATAAATTTAGGACAGCCATCTAGATTAAGTATAAATTCGGTCAGATTGTTATAATTGCCATTATAAAGGACTTGTACGATCGAAAAATGTGAACATCATCATTTAAGGGGGGGGGGGGACGACAGGATTGGGTTCGGATTTATATGTAACGTGATGCAATTCGACTGACCGGGCCATATGTCAGACCAAACGTCAATCAGACCATTGATCGCTACCATGTGGAGGTCACTGACCCATAATTGACGTTACGAATTCATTAATTTGGTACACACTAATGTGTTTTATCTACACCATTGTCATGATCAAATACGACAAAAGGGAGCTTATTATGGTAAAATGTTTGGTTATTTGGTTGTTTTTCAAATATCAAGCGACAATCTTACTCATTTTGTTCGACAAAAACTTGCATATGATAAACAAAAACAGCCTATTCATTAAAAAAACAGGCAAAACAAAGTTAGAAAATGAAACATGTTTTGAGGCAGTATAATTTGTATTTCTTTTGGCCACACGGCATTTAATATGCACATTCTTCTGCCTAATTACTTAGAGCAAATATTAAATAATGCGGGTATAATTGCTATCTTAAACCATAATCCATCAGCATTCCTTTTAATTCCATTTTTTGAAAACGTAAATATGTCTATCTTTAATCAATTTACAAGTACAAATTTACAAATGACCAAACGGAAACTGATCAATTCCATAAGAGGAGCCGACTGATGATGTAGATTTCATCGCGATTACACAGTGTTTTTCCAGGAAATTAACTCTAACCAGTAGCGACATCAATATACACCTATTTCTCTTAAGGGCAATCCGATTATAACCTCACTACAAATAACCTGGTATTGTTTAGTACACCAATTAGTGAGACGTAGCTATAACGTGGAAATAAAGGCACTATAGAGTTACTAATAAATCACCACTGCTACATATATATATATATATATAGTGCGGAAAATATTAACTTCATTCCACAGTTCTCCCATCCCAAAGATGTAATTAAGGTGCAGACAAATTCATCATCTTCTGTATGAACTAATTGAATTGAAATGCTATTATTCTGACGCGAAATAATGCGTTACTTCTTTAGTTACCTCGTTTTGTCTCAAAAATGATTTATTAGATCATTACTTTATAGATAGTGCCTTATGATTTAATGTTATTGAAATAAATATTGATGGGCAGACGTACCTAGCAGCTTTAAACATCTAGGTAAGATAGAATTGTTACACCGGCAATGTAAATGTATTGCTCTGCCAAATTGACTTCAGAAACATCAGAACTATATATAAATGTGCGATCGTATTCAACAATCACTATCCACATAATAAAAAGCAATACATTGTGAAAGGAATATTGTAAGAACTGAAGACTCCTCATTTCCTTAACTGGAATGAATCAGCAATCGCCGAGGAGGTTGGATTCGAATCCAAATGTACAGTCATATTTCACATATTTCACAGGTTTTATACCAAAATAATTGGGGGAAACATTCAATCGTTATAAATTACACCTGACAGCTGGATAACATCTATCGAATTTAATCAAGACGTTGGCGCGCTAAAACATGCCGGTATCCTATTTTTTCAGAGTACCCGCATCGTTGCTCTCTTTCACGCTCAACCAAAAAACTGGCAAACTTTTTGTACTTTTTCGGTAACACATTTTTAACTTCGGCAGCGAGCAAAACTAGTTCGCCATAAAAGAGTGCGCTTACCGATTGACTCCACATACGAGGTTAGCATAAGTTTTGTGGAATGTGTTTTAGGTAACAATGAGTGGTGTCATGTCTGTAAAACGGTAACAGAAGCTGCTGTTGAATATGTAACAATTACTCTGAAATATGACTCGAACTATCATACCAGACACTGCATGTGTTATAGAAAATGCTCACTCGTCCCTTTCTACAGCGTTGTGTTGATTTTGTGGACCTGCGTTGTATTCACTATTGTTTTTGGTATATCATTTAACTGTTCTTTGATTTCTCTAAACCTGCGCTTAAGGTCGATTTGTTGTGCAAATTCTATCATACAATCAATTTGCATTAAATAGTTTCAAAGACATTGTAAAAACATTTTAAGATAATTTGCAATTCACTTTTTATTCACCCCAAGATAAGTGGAAACTCTCTAAGTGAAATATCCCAGACAAATAAGCAGTACTGAAATTATTGCGTATTTTTAACGAACACTTGTTAAGATCAATGTTTATTATTTGTTATAAAAATCATTCAATACATATGGGGTTATGTACTTTGTAATGATTCAGAAATGTACGCGTACCTATTTTCAGCGATCATGATTTTCCTGGAGTCGTCGAGGACAGGTGGGAAGTTCGTTAATCGTGTAGCGTTGGAGTGATTGCATAGCTCCCCCGGATCAATAGTGATGACTTGTGCGGCCCTCACAGCTACTTCGGAAGCGCAAAGTCTGTAAATAGGTTAACAGTTACTGAGTATAAAAGTTATTACTGAAACATAAATTGTAGAGTTCCAGGGACGGTACAGAAGGTTTAAAGTAACTGTTGCTAATTTCATGCATTTAGAATTATCTTTCAAATTAGGTTTTGCACCTTAATTATTAGGAAAGGGATTACGAACACCTCGTTAACAATAGAGATCTATTTTTAGTGGATCTACACACGCAGCGTATCTGATTGTAGGGCTAGGCTTGTCATACACAATTGATTACTCATAAAGCGTCATCAATATGTGGCGAAAAGGAGACGTCACGGTGACGTTAATTTGTGTATGGTAATGAATTCATCTCACGTTTTACAAATTAAATCGTTATAGATCACTGTATATGGTAAATAAAAGAACGCCTGCTCACTTTTTGTTGCTTTTCGTTGGTTTACGTTCGGTTAAAATTACATTGACAAAGGAAGAAGGGTAGACGTTGAACGAACTGCACGCTATTCAGTCACAATATCACAGGGTGGAGTTCAATCGTTACAAAAAATGTAGGACAACAAATACTTCATGCATAATTTTGTTTTTATCTAAAACTATCTTTGTTGAGTACTATCGTGATGATTCCCTAAAAATTGTACCCATATCATTTTAACGTAATGCACCATACAGTATTGGAGCTTAAGTGAACCATATAGAAAGCCGTTGTTTCATTATTTCATTTCTCGAGAGGATTCCGACTGATACCTAAATGTATGTATTTGTAGTATTCGTCTGGTCTGATGATTCTGTTTATTGTTTATAATGTTAGTGGGTTTGCCCTTTGCTGGTAAAAGATTACCAAGTATACATACATCTTATAAATTACCGAACCTTCGACGAAATATTTGTCTGAGTGATATACATTATGCAGATAAGAGAAAATATTAAAAATTGTTGCATATATATACAGGATGTATATTATTGTTTATCAGTTTCAGCATTACAGAACGACATATTATATAAAACGTATGATTAGTCGATTATTTTCAATATCAAAGTAGGCGTCATTAATAGCATGACGTCACATCCACGGCTGTTCGAACTCAAATATTTCCTAACGTCTACACGGACAATTGTTGGGAAAAATAAAACATGTCCCTTGTGTGTTTTCATTAACAAAACACGACAGAGTAAAACATGTCCCTTGTGTGTTTTCATTAACAAAACACGACAGTGTAAAACATGTCCCTTGTGTGTTTTCATTAACAAAACACGACAGTGTAAAACATGTCCCTTGTGTGTTTTCATTAACAAAACACGACAGTGTAAAACATGTCCCTTGTGTGTTTTCATTAACAAAACACGACAGTGTAAAACATGTCCCTTGTGTGTTTTCATTAACAAAACACGACAGTGTAAAACATGTCCCTTGTGTGTTTTCATTAACAAAACACGACAGTGTAAAACATGTCCCTTGTGTGTTTTCATTAACAAAACACGACAGTGTAAAACATGTCCCTTGTGTGTTTTCATTAACAAAACACGACAGTGTAAAACATGTCCCTTGTGTGTTTTCATTAACAAAACACGACAGTGTAAAACATGTCCCTTGTGTGTTTTCATTAACAAAACACGACAGTGTAAAACATGTCCCTTGTGTGTTTTCATTAACAAAACACGACAGTGTAAAACATGTCCCTTGTGTGTTTTCATTAACNGCTGAATTTAATATATAAACCCGAATCCTGTTTAAATTGTATAATATGATGTTAATTATCGATTTTTCTTTGAGTTTGTAACCTATAGTACCGCCTGTGGGTGAAAATACTATTGCATGCCAAACAAGTCAGGCTGATATGGCATGTAACCTTTAACGTCATCAACTGTATATCCTCTGTCGTTATTTAAATAAAATTAATTGACGCCTGACACGTTATGTTTAATTAAATTTTCAAAAATCGATATTTTCCTTATGTGAAAATAACACTCCATGAAAATTGAAAGCAATATTGCAGAATTCTGGTACCTTGCTGTGCTCCCAATCAGAATAACTATTTTCCCGTCAAAACCTGGAAGATATGACGTCACTTCCTTTAGAAGATTATGAGCTACATCACCAGTATCTCTTGATGAAAATGTCCCGTCTTCTATTTTGTCGTTTATTGTCGCCATAGATTAATATTTAACTTTCCATTCCTGTAATACATGTACAAAATAACTTGTAGTTGTTATTATCAATCGGAACTGTAATTAACTGATGCTTATGTAATTGCACTGTATAGGTAGAATAATAAACTACATTAATTCATGGGCTATATCTCCTCTGCCTAACAGGAGCTGTTTAAATATGTGTCTATAACCGTAATCTTAAACAACGCTAGAAATGAATCATATTTTATGCCATTTTGTATGCAATATCCATTCCAATCAAACATCTTTTAATTTTAAATCGTGTTTAATTTCTGTGAAGAGAATCAGACAATTGAACATAATGCCGACATGAAAAAATAATATGGCAAAATTGGTGCAACCGATGATACCGGAATGGACAAAATTAGCATATGGTGTAGTAAATGTTAACTGTGTTTGGCTTTGGACAGAGTTATCAATTTCTTAATAGGTGCTTCCTTTTTATGTATTTGTAGCGATCATCTTTGAAACGCAATCGCTAACGACAAAGCGAAGATGAATTGTATTAAAGTGTTTTTTTTTTATCTTTGCAAATGATAATTTTGCGTTAATAACAAATATCTTGCAAATACGGAAATTACGTTAAAGCTTGTTATTGTCCATTTTGCAAAATATCTATGCAATCACTTTTATGCTTTGCGTTTAATCCTTCGAGACACAAAGTTGTTTTACTAAGTTGTTTGATTCCTTCATCCAAGAGTTTTACACGCAACATTGACAACCTCAATTATATGATTTGATCATATGTCGTAAATGGTTCATAAAATAAACTGATTATCATTTTGAAATTAACAAGAAGAATTATTTAGAATACTAATCAATTATAATCGTTATACAAAGGATCAGTCATACGTGACAAAGGATAAGTCATAAGTGACAAAGAAAAACTGAAGAAATGTATTTTGGTACTTAGTATAGATACATACTACTTAACCTATCAATTCTTTTTCAGCATGGAAAAGAATTGACCAATATATGATCAAGGATGTTTGTTTTTCAATGTCATATATAGTGATATCATAAACATAACCTCTATACAATTACTCTTTTCCTTCGGAAAAGCAGCATTAGATAAGAAACTTTTTTTTTATTATTTGGACATTTCAGTCATTCGTTTTCAATTGGACAATGATGATAATATAACATTAAATGCTATATAAAAGTTAAACTGCCCGGCAAATGAATTCAATATAATGGTTTGTTAAATGGTTGTTGTACGAATTAGTATTACATAGTTATTTATAGAATTGATATTTTTACAATCCCATTGAGAAGCCCTCAAAGAAATCTACTAAGCCAAATGTGTTGTTATGTACAAGTACCAGTAACACGTGGATGTTTTTGATATGGTACATTGTAACAGCAACGACTGGCTTACCCGTTGACAGTTAAAAATGTTACCGAGTGGAATAGTGTGCTTTGTATTGTATTTCAGTGACGTAAAGTCATATTCGCGCTATCGTAAGAAAGCAAATATATTAGCATACTTCGTCTGCATACATACACTCATTTACGCATGCATAGCACGTGGGTAGGGTATTTCTTTAATGAACTAAGCTGTTAATAGGTTTAAACTCTATACAACCAACCAACCAACAAATCGGAAAAACTGTTCGGCATTTTCCGTTATGTTATGCTAATTGGATAGCAATGATGACATCACGTAAAATCCAAAACGAATAAAAATTCCTGATTGTTTTTCATTTGACGTTTGTCGCCTTACGGACCTGATAGACAAAGAAAACCTTATCTTTCTCCCGCGAAAACGGTTGTTACATTATTTGATAAAAACTGATTATAATATATCATTAAACAGCTCGGTTACTCTTAATTGACTTTCCTGTGATCTGTTGATAAATCTGTTTGACTTTGACATAACAGCACTCAGAATCACTTACTTTTACTGGAATCATGCATGTTTGTTTCACTTGTTCTGATATTTCTTGTGTATGTTTGATTATATACTCATAAATGGCTTTGCACTACTGGTTACCTGTCTAGTTATTTTCAATCGAACAAAACATGTCCAAAACTGCACAAAATATGTATGAAGGTGTCTGAAAGAACAGACATAAGGACATTTTAAATATTTATATAATTCTATTTCGGAATGATATACCTCAGTGGGTGTTGAAATAAGTTCAAAATGAACTTTTTCGTAATATGTTGGACTTCAATCGTGGTGATTCATCGGGTAAGATAAACTCACTTGTGAAGTTAAGATAAAAGAGTTTAAAACTATGAGACTTGCTTAACATCTATGTAGATATGGTAATTTTATAACGTTTTACAAGCTGGATGGATGATTGACAACATTTCTGGGTACCTAAGTATTTTATTAACCAAATTCTTTGTTTGTTTGTTTGTTTGTTTGATTTTGTTTAACGTCCTATCAACAGCTAAGGTCATTTAAGGACGTCCTCCCCTGTGTGCAAGATGCATGCGTGCAGTGTATGTGTGTGTATCTTGGGAGGCTGCGATATGTTCGTGTTTGTCTCCTTGTGATAGCGCGGAACTGATGCCGACTTTATAGGGCTACCTCGCTGAAACGTACTGCCGAAGACACCCAGCAGGACGCCCCACCCGGTCACATTATACTGACAACGGGCGAACCAGTCGTTCCACTCCTAATTTGCTGAGCGTTAAGCAGGAGTAGAAACTTCCATTTTTAAAGACTTTGGTATGTCTCGGCCAGGGGACAGAACCCAAAGCCTTCCTCACAAGGGCGAACGCTCAACAAATGGCCAAAAGTGAGGCATTGTCAAGGTAGACATTAGGAAGAAGAAAGTTATTTAGAAAGGAGAGAAGAGATAAGGTCCCAAATTTAGTCGCCTCTTACGATCATGCAATTGGGGGCAGCAGGTACAATTCTTACGCCCTACCTGCAAGGACATAACCAAATTCAAAAGGCAAATCTACGCCATCGTCATCTATGAATAAAATTATACTATACACTTTACGAACTGCACGAAATGTTTCCTTGGTGAGCATAAACATTGGAAAAAGTACAAATGCACAAACAATTTGTATATTTTAATATCTAACTTTATGAACTCTTTTTTTACATGTCCCTTTCTTCTTTGACTGTACATGTATTTCGGAACATTTTATAAATGTATTTGTACTTTAAACCTATCTATGAGTCCTTCATAGATAAATGAGTTTCAATGTTAACCATGTTTGGTTATCTACAACGGTATCTGAGATTTTTAAATATTTACTTCCTAACTTTAAATTTGCAGATTATTTCAGTATCTACGCCACAACGTAGTTGACTCTTCAGGTAAACTTTCTGTCGTAGATGTTCTTGTTAAACTTATAGCAGAACTTTAACGTGTCAGGGTTTATAAAAAAACATTTTAAAAACATATTTCTGTTCGTTTTAAAATTTTGCAACTAATGAATAGTTGTATTCCGTCTTTGCGTATTGCAGAGTTATCTTCTCTTGTGACCAGGTATTGATCGTTACGTCATTGGTTTGTGAGAGGATCGTCATCAATTTTTGAGAAAACGACGTAATTTTCTCACACAAACCAATGACGTAACAATCAATACCTGCTCCCAAGAGAAGATAAATCTGCAATACGCAAAGACGGAAAAAGCATCTCACCTGTTTTACACGTTTCGGAATACTTTAGAAATAGATTTCATTATTTTGACATTGAGTACAACTGATGAGTCTTAAATGGACAACTTGGACCTGTGGTGAGCATTACATTATTTGATTTTGCTTTAATGTCGACTTACGTGAGATTTGATTGTGTTTCTTTCCTTCGTAATTAAGTCATAATATTCTGATAGTCTCTTTGCTGGATTTATATTTTTATCACTAAGCTTGTCGTCAATGCAATAATTTTTAAGAAATGATGTATCAAGTTCATCATAGATTTACACATATCGCTGATAATCTGAGGTATACCATTTGGTCGTTTCCATTGTTTCGTAAATAATGTTTTCCCCAATAACATTCTAGTACCACTAAGCATGTGACCGTTAATTATTTGAAAAATAACCTGATATTATATTTCCGATATTAACAAAGAGGTTTCTTATTCTATAAATATCAAACTTGTCTCTTCGTAGGTCGAGTGTTTATACTACCCAGACATTTTCAGTAATCATAACCAATTTTCTTAAAAATGCATGTGATTTTTACATGAATGCAACCAATCGAGGCGACAACCAGATAGTATGTGTTGCTGTGACAGTCCTGTATTATTTACATTGTAGTCTTTACCTTTCTTTAAAAACAGCTTACTTATTCAAACCAATGTAGTTTCCAATATCAGGAAACGGGCTAAGCATGACTGGTAACGAACCAATACCTGCTTGTTTGTGTATAATAAACTGGAAATCCCAATGCTTGTAGGGTTTTATAGTTCTTTGAAATGTCACATTTTTTAGAAGGGAAATATTGACATTTTGTGTTTACATAAATCAATTAAAAGAGGATACCTGATACATATTTTAAGATATGTTATCGATTAATTACAACGAGTTTGCTTAATGCTGCATTGTCATTTACGTGCGTATATCAAAGTTGCAATTTAAAACTAAGTAATCATAAAATCCTTGTTTTCGTATTGCCACGCTGTATATAATATGATATTATTGTCCAATATATACTTAAATGTACATTTGAAATTTAGTGCAATAAACAGTCATAACAAAATTGCGTATTGTTATAACATTATTTTTGTAAGCTGCAGTTGAAACACGTGCAATAAAGATTCGGTGAAATGTCTATATACTACAATATAGTACTTAGTACTTACCGACACTGCTCAGTCATACTCTACCAAACACCATCTCACCACTTGGCTTGTGTTGATATGATTTGCCGCGGAAACATTGTACCCTGCACATCTCTGCTCCAATTACCACAGTCGGCGTATAGCAGCACACGCTATGACTACAAGTCGCTGATCATTACATTCATTCACCGACGACACGAAAGATGCATGTCCTAACAAGGTGTAAGTCATATACCAGGTCACGTGACAGCCAGTAGACTGGAAACGATTGAAATGCCAAATTTTGATATTTTTAACGTGGAGATAAAGAAAGTACACAGTGTCATATTAGGGTCGATATAGCTACGATACGCTTCCAACGACGTCTACACTCATCGCGGAACAATAATAAAGTACTGTAAGTTGGGCTGTGTAGAACGTGATCGCACAGTGACGAGTGAATGCGACGCCTCGCTAGCAAAGATTGTGGAAAGGTACATAGAAGGCGGCAGCAGGCATGCCAAGACAATATGGACAGAGGCTAATTTCTGATTGAACACACTAATCAATTAACTCACTTCCGTATATGTGTAATACCAGGCACAGATCGAAAGCAATACATTTCGTCCAATATTGTGCCGCTCCAATTCATTCTAAAGCTTTATATTCGATGTAAAGGTGACACACCCTACAAACTAACGTATGAAGGACTAGGATGTAGTTGGCGATAGGATAAGGTTTATTGAGAGTAAGATTCAGCAGATATTTGTATTAAAAGGTATGTCACAGGTTTTCACATAGGGATGAGATAATAACAATTCGGAACGCTGCCGGCACTTGGCAGGGCAGATGTTTCAATTAGTCTTGCTCCTTTGTGATAATCCTACAGACAATTTAACTCATAGATAATATAATTACGTTTGTGTGCACACATTGTAATTTGTTTTAATTGTATATTAATGGCATATAGCACATACGGACAAAACTTGGGTAAGAACATTTTTTCTGATAACCCTATATGTGTAGTATTATTTTTGCTGATTCTGATGCACCGCTTTTGAAACATAAGTAACATGATAAAGACCATCATGAAAAGTGATCCAAAAGGGAAAAATGCGATCGTTCAGAAACATCAAAGCAGACATCGGTCAACGTGGTATATTTTGATTGATACGAAAGTGACAATGCTCTCAGCACTATCGCCGTCCAGATGCATATATTTATACGTACATGTATCATAGATGTAATTATCTGATATATTTGCCCAGCTTTCTAAATATCTGTAATGTTCTGTATGTTTTTTTTTTTAAATATCACAACTTCTTAACGCATGTAACATGGAAGCATTAAGATTTTAAACCTTAATTGCCTTATGTTATGGTCTACTTATTGATTGGCTTTGTTCATTAAACTCGTCAGCAAATCCTTTTGAAACATGATTCGGTTTATGCCATAAACTGCGCACAGATAGTGTAGTATCAAAATTACATAATTCATAAGAAAATGTTTTATATTATTAGAGCTAAATGTAGGTTTTTACGTTTTGCTGGTCTAACTCTTATTGCTGATCAACAGCTAATGGAAACACTTGCAACAGGTGTTTTCGAGAGATGCAGGCTGATAAAGACTGAGTAAGTTTGCCATCATGATGTCATGGGGACATCTGTTTTTGCCTTAGGCAATGTAGAGATCGATATTGTGTTAGCATGCTCATTAGAGTGACATGTAGCTTCTTTACCCCTAAACCGGTTCTCTTGGATCTGACCTAAATTTAAATACCAAGTGTCGTCGATAAAGCAGACGACGCTTATCCTTCCGGAACATCTGGGCCCGTATTCATGAAACAGTTCTCATGTTCATACTTCTGTGGTCAGACCCAATTTATTGTAGTAATATATCACTTATATCATTTGAGACAGCCAAAAAGTCAAAGGTCACCACTGAGAATAGAAATCTACATAAAGTCTCTCTGAAATTCAAAAACGTCATGAAAAAAATGTGATGTGTAATAGATTTATAAGCAAAACAGGAAAACGGACGTGAGGCACAACGTTTATTAAAAAGAGATTGGCTAAAAAGAGGGGTATATATACATGTAAAGGTTGTCACTTTATTTCTACATGTAAAGGTTGTCGCTTTATTTCCCTACCACATTCAGATGGCATTCATATGAGCTATGAATGTCATTTCCCAATCGTTGACGTCTTCCTAATTGTGTGACGTCATATTTGGGATCAAAATACTTCAAATCGGTTAATATAATGTTTTCAGTTGATATTCATACAATGTTGTCAAGAAGAATGCCTACTGGAAATTGCACATGAATGCAAACTGGAAGCATTTCAGTGCTTAACATATGTCATTCAAGGTTCTGCGTACGAACCAACATATACAATAAACGCGATATCCCAAATATACTTAAATCGCCTTCGCGTATACCACACGTCAACGATTCTTCTGTTCACCTGTTCTGCTCCAAGCTGATCCTGGCTAAGTGTAAGCGCTGAGACGTCCTACTGCAGTGCTTGTTGTAGTTATAGCTGCTACTGAGCCGCTGTTCCTTTCCCATCACAGGGGACTTCCTGCTTTATCGTTAAACGTCATGCCAACGTCTGCGTGCCTCCTAGACGTTACACAGACTAAATCGTTTCACATATTTGAATTAAATTTAACACGTTTATTTCTTGAATAGTTGCTGTTTCATTAGATGCGCCTTAGGAGTTGTATATGATTATTTTAGGTGTGTTTTGTATTATAATGATTTAGTATTACGATGTAACCATGTGGCCGTACTTCATAATACTCACACTTTACTTAGTATTGATATTAACATTAACCACTACTCCTTTCGTTTTGGGAATCCTTAAAATTAAGAGTTTTTATGCACTCGACTTTTGTTTCAACACTAATTTAGCATAACTTTGGATTTTCAAAATGATTTACATTACAACATACAGCTATTCCGTCGTCCTTCTGGACTCCTAGTAGTTTTAATTAAGAAACATGGATATTTTTGCACTCGACAACGAGGAAATGATTTATGTGGCGGCAGTACATTGAAGCTGGAACCTGTGATACCATTGTCATTGATATAGCTAGGCGCCACCCTAGCCTTTCTGAACATGACATAAGGTATACGGAGGTACAGAAGCAGCACGCCGACTGACCGAGACAGTCTTCATTTAGTCATCTAATCTTATGAACTGGTCTACTTACGTCACTGGTCGTTAACGCATCGAATCATATCACGACACAGACAATATGACATGCACCAATCTAGTGTTAAAGGGAACTATACATCGATACGTGTTTATCAGTACAGATGGCAACAACAGTAAGAATACGGTAGACTCGATATGAAATGTAGTAACATATTAAATGATATATCAATAGAAAAGACAATATTTAAAGTATGGAGTTTGGATTGGTCTCTACGGTATTTCTGTTGGCTACATGATTTATTTGTTAAATACAACGCATTAAGGCAGTGGCTTATTTTATTCGGGGTCAATAGTTGAACATCGTTCGGAGAACATCCCATAAGGAACCTTGTCCCACTGCACTGTGTTTTTTCCTATAAACAGTAGCCCCCTTCCCTTAACTTTTGATATCACTATAAACAGTTAGCTAACTCCTCCGTTGACGAGGTAGCTATGTCGGTTAGAGCAATAACATAACAATCTGGAGCCGATTTAAGAAACCGTTCTCCTGCTCAAACTCAGATTCCGTGTTCAAGTCTAATTTCTTGTCTGAGTAATAAATTCGTAAAAAATCACAAATTCTCGTCAATGATTTTAAAGACTTTTCAAGCTAAATACCATTTTTGTTATTTACACTGACTTTCTGACCGTGCCAGATGATTTCAGTGAGTAATAAGAAAGTTGGTTTGAGCACTGAATCCAGGCTTGAGCACGAGAACGGTTTCAGAAATACGGACCCAGGTTTTAAAATCTCATAAAGTCTTACACTCAGAACATTATTGTTGATTATATTTTGTTTATAACATCTTCATTTATTTAAAAAAAAAACCGCAAGGTATGGGTTTTTTCAGACATGATTTAGTAAGTCTATAGTCAGGTCCGATAAAACAGTTTCCAACATCTAACCTACAGTTTCTGGCAGTCGTACGGGATACCTTAAAATATTAAAGATTTCTTCTATCTACAGGTTAGATTGTTGGTTTGCAAATCAATCTTATATCCTTTAAACACAGTGTATAAACTTGTCTTTTAGATGGAACAAAATACTTTTCAGTGCTAAACATATCTGCCTATCTAGACAATGAACTTGTTCTCAAATCCGAATATAATTCGTTAACAGATCGCCATAAAATAATATAATTTTCGTAGTCAGTACACACGCTAAGTGAAATGCTACATGGCGTTGAACGTCATATAATACACACGCTAAGTGAAATGCTACATGGCGTTGTACATAAGATAATCTACACGCTAAGTGAAATGTTACATGGCGTTGTACATTAGATAATCTACACGCTAAGTGAGATGTTACATGGCGTTGAACATTAGATAATCCGCACGCTAAGTGAAATATTACATGAAGTTCTACATTAGATAATCCACACGCTAAGTGAAATGTTACATGAAGTTCTACATTAGATAATCTACACGCTAAGTGAAATGTTACATGGCGTTGTACATTAGATAATCCACACGCTAAATGAAATATTACATGGCGTTGTACATTAGATAATCCACACGCTAAGTGAAATGTTACATGGCGATGTACATTAGATAATCCAAACGCTAAGTGAAATGTTACATGGCGTTGTACATTAGATAATCCTCACGCTAAATGAAATGTTACATGAAGTTCTACATTAGATAATCCACACGCTAAGTGAAATGTTACATGAAGTTCTACATTAGACAATTTACACGCTAAGTGAAATTCTACATGAAATTCTACATTAGACAATCTACACGCTAAGTGAAATGTTGCATGGCGTTGTACATTAGATAATCCACACGCTAAGTGAAATGTTACATGAAGTTCTACATTAGACAATCTACACGCTAAGTGAAATGTTACATGGCGTTGTGCATAAGATAATCCATACGCTAAGTGAAATGCGATATGAGGTTCTACATTAGATAATCCACACACTAAGTGAAACGTTATATTAAATGTTCAACACGGTAAATGAAGCTTTCCATGTTGTTTAAGTGAAGTTCTTTATTAAAGAGCAAAAATACTAAATGAAGTACTATATTAATAATTTACATGCTTAATTCAGTGCAACACTAATGAATACGATAAATGAAGTGCTACGTTAAATACTCAACACGCCAAGCGAAGGGCTGTATTAAATCCACACGTTAAGTGAAACGCTACAGTAAATGATCCGCACCCCATGTGAAGTACCGAACTGTGTAGCTTCATAGAGAAATCCAGTCTTGATATGGTGTTACGTGAAACAATCCATATTCCGTGTAAGGCTAAAGAATATGTTACTAATCTCTGCACTGTAAGAAATGTGTAAGAGACCTGGAGATAAAATGTATTTGATGCGCATCTGCACCCAGCATCGTGATTGATATATTTTCTGTATAATTTGATATTTTCACGATTTCTGAAGTAGTTAACGTTGTATCAACGGAAATATTATCGAAGATATAAGTAAAGCTTGCTTATAAGAATTCCAAAATAATATGTTTATAAATTTATTTACGTTAAATTCCATACGTAGGATAGTCACAATTGAAGTGTATCATTGTCTAAAAACAACTTTAGTATATATGATTAATGTATACCTTAAGGCCCTAATTAACCAAAAAAATAAGAAGTTTTGTGTGATTTTGTGTGGGGTGTATGTTACTCTTTCATTCCTTTCAATCATGTTTGTTTTGAAAAGAAAAGTCGAAATGATAGGATTGCGGCACAGAAAAGATAATTCAATTTAAAGATAGAACTATGGAAATCGACTTGAGAAAAATAAAACAGCGACCATGCTAATCTAATATAGCATCGGTGTTTGATAGTTAGACCGACACAGCTATGATGTACTTTGACCCCACTTGACCTTTGTGTTTTTCAGGAATGGTAAGGACCCCCAGACAATTGTTTTGTCAATTATCTGCCTATAAATGATCATTAAGACGAAGAGGCATGCGATCATTATCTTACTAACATTGTCTTTAGAACTAAGACCGGAACAAACCTCCGCCTCCTACGAGTTAGTCGCTACCATGCAAAGAGCAATTCTCCTCAGAGAATATCAGGACATGTCTAACAGTTTACATGACATTTGCTAATATGTCACGAACTCAGTAATAGTCACGTGATGCGCCTACCTTTGTGTATACCGTCAGAGGTACAGTGTAGGTGTCTCATGGATCAAATTCAACGAAACGAGTTTTGACGGGAAAATGCTGTAGATATAAATACAAAAGTCAAGAAAACGTTATTTCACCTAGGGATTATTTATTTCCTGCATTTTCATTTACCTTTGTATAATGTTTTTCCGTTGTGAAGATGATGTTATTGATCGATATTAGGTATGTTTATAAATAGTCAACACAGGGGACAGATTAAAAGAATAGTGCGCAAGTGTCGGAAAATAATGTGTGTAGCGGAACTCGACTGGGTCGATCTTCGACGACCATTAGCTCAGTTGGTAGCGCGTTCGCTAAGCGTTCCGAAGGTTCCAGGTGGGAATCCCGGTCAGGCCGTTAGATTGCTCTTTCTCCTATCAAACAATTGGCGAGCTTGCCAACCATTGTTTCAAGCACAGGGAGAGTTCTTGACAAGGGGATACCCGAATATGGGTCGTAAAATAGCTGTGTCTTCGGTGAAGAAGACGTTTAAAAAAGCGAAGGAAGGATGAAATACCATGCTGAATGCACCAAGCAAAGCATTCCGCCGGTCACATTATATTGACAACGGGTGAACCAGTTGTGGCCATTACTCCAAACGCTGGACGTTATGCAGAGAATACCAACTACCATTTAAATGACTTTGGTATGTCCTGGGCCCGTATTCATGAAGCCATTCTCATGCTCAAGCATGGATTTTGTGCTCAAGCCTAATTTCTTGTTCTGGTTATAACTCAATAAATAAATCTTATCTTGTCAATGGTTTGGAAACATTTTGTAGAGGTTTATAGCCAAATACTTTTTTCAATGTTTACATTTGACTTTTTGATCGTTTCACATGATCTAAGCGAGTTACCAGAAAGTTGGTTTGAGCACAGATTCCATGCTTGAGCATGAGAACGGTTTCATGAATACGGGCACTCGCCTGGGGACAGAACTCATGGCCTTCTTCATCTGGGCGAACAATAAAGATATATTACAGATATTGGATTGTGTTTGAATCAAAAGTATTTTGTGAAGATATCATTTTATCACATGATCGGCCTGTTATCCAGTGAATTCGCCCGTGTTATATTTTTACATATGTCACTAGTGTAATATACCCCGGAGCGTTTTTCATCGGCTGTGCCAGTCAGAAATCGATTGTGACGTCATAATATGGACAATGACGTGACGTCATAAATTGTGAATGGCGCAACAAAATGGCTGTCCCGTTTGATTACTCCTCTACATTTTGGCTTTAAAACCTGTCAAAATGTAAGTTTTCTGAGTTATGTGATCAAAAGTATCTCAAATTTGTTTTCATTTAATAATAATAATAATAATAATAATAATAATAGTAATATGCAACATTTATATAGCGCCCTATATAATTTGTTTTACAACATATGGATAATAGTAATGGTTATAATTGTGAAAACAAAAAACAAAGGCCTACAATCACTTTTATACATTTAAGCAAGCAATGTGCACATAATTGAACAAATAAAAGGGTGGTATTTACATAACGTCTTTGCAAAGATTCTAAAATGCAGAAATGAAGAGGTGAGTTTTGATGTCCCTCTTGAACAGCTAGGGTATTTGACTTTCTAATTGCAGATGGTAAGCTATTCCACAACGTAGCCGAAACCCTCCCAAAGCATCTGTTTCCGTAGGTCACATTACGACATTTTGGGACACACAACAAAGATTCTGACTCCGACCGCAGTGATCGTGACGGCTGATACAGGGCAACAAGCTTATGTAGGTACTGAGGAGCTGTTCCATTCAGTGCCGATTATGTGTACACCAGAATTTTGTACTGCGACCTGTATCGTACATGTAACCAGTGCAACGAATAAAGCACAGGTGTGATGTGCTCTCTCTTTCGAGTACGACTAACTAGCCGTGCTGCAGTGTTCTGGACCCTCTGCTGACGACTAGTTAGTTTGTCAGATATACCACAAAGCAGGGTGTTACCATAATCCAACCGAAAGGTAACAAGTGAATGCACCAAAATCTTGCATGCATCTGCAGTTAAAAACTGCCTAAGACAGCCGATGTTCCTGATCTGGTAGTAACAGGATTTGGCAATAGCGTTCACTGGTTTCTCCATGTTCAGTGAACTATCAAAGTATACCCCTAGGTTTTTAACAGCTGGAACAGTCTCAATAGTTCTGGCACCGACCTTGAGCTGGAGAGCCATTGTTTGCTGACACTTTGGTGAAAAGACGATTAGTTCCGTCTTCTCCTGATTAAGCTTAAGCATGTTGGCTTTCATCCAGATACTGATATCTGTCAGACAAGCTTCCAGACTTTCTGAGACGGTTTTCCAAAAATTTAAACTTCGAGACGAGTTTCATAAAAGCTCATATGAAATGAAAACTCATTTAAGATACTATTTGTAAATAAAAGTAAAACAATTTATTAAAACAGTGTCAGCACATTAAGAGAAAATGACATTTCGAATTGGATCAGGAGAATTGAATGAATATAAGTAGGAGACTTGTATTTCACTGCTGAGAAAAGGAAAGTGTTCTAGCTACAGTTGTCACAGAGAGTGTAAGTGTGCTTAACAATTATTTCAATGTTAAAAAGACTGTTTTAAGGTGAATATTGGTGCAAAGGTAAATATCATGTTCACAAAGAAGAGTCTATGGTGTCTACAATTTCAAATTATTGGGAGAAAAACAGGGAAAGAGCTTCGGTTGTCTGTTTGAAATAAAGGTGTTCACATTATATACCTAGTCTATAGTTAGATCGTGAAACACGATCACGATTGTCCGTTTTAGAAAGATGTAAGGGATATAATAATCATGATCATCCCTCCTTAGATTTTAGGGATATAATAATCATGATTATCCCTCCTTAGATTTTAGGGATATAATAATCATGATTATATCCCTACTTAGATTTTAGGGCCTACAATAATCACGATTAACCCTTCTTAGATGTAATGACATGTGGAAATTATGATTATCCGTTCTCAGACAGATTTTAGGGAGTTCAATAATCATGATTATCCCTTATACGACAGATTTTGTGCCTGGTATAATCACGATTATCCGGTCTAGAAAAGTGATGGAAGACATGACATAGTTATATTGTCTGTTCTCAGTCCGTTTTGTATATTGCATTCCCTCTGAAGAGATAGGAGAACTCAAGTTTGCTGGTTTGATGGTGTATCACAGGTTTACAGGAACATTGGTACAATCTTCTACTATCGATTTCAGGGAACATATAAAGTAAAGATATACATACATATATGTGTGTGTATTTGTGTGTGTGTGTGTGTGTGTGTGTGTGTGTGTGTGTGTGTACATGCTGTGGAAACCTGGCCTCAGCTGAACGTTGACATCATCCTTCAAGGAAGTAGATACGAGGAAGATGAAGTTCTGACAGATTCTCATGCACATACCATGTATGGTTCATCACAAAGAGATTGTGATCCATAGAAATAAGAGTCGATTCGCAAAAAAAGCGTGTATTCGGCATCAGAGTCTCCATAACATATATCTAAGTTGAGGGGCTTACAACACTGATGTGTGAAATGCAGCAGATAAAATTCATTTAGCTCTGGGATGTTTAAATCATATAAAGGATGCCGCCATTTTTTTTTAATAATTTAATCAAATGATATGCAGATCCATTTAAAATTTCCTTTGGTCTCAGATGATACACCTATAAAATGTAGCGCAGACACCGTATCAAGATGACTATTTTATGTTTGGTTTTATTATTGGCTATAACTGGTGATCAGGAGAACTGCTGTCTAGGGAAAATGGTTATCGCTGATTTGTGGAAACTGTTATCTCTCATCCACTGTACAATATTTTCGAATCGTGAAATAATGGGACAGCTATCCAATTTGGTTTGTATGCATACACCCAATATATTCGATCGGTAATTTAGCCGAATATCACTGAAATACTTCACAGCTAGTAATATTCGCAGTGGATTTTATTTCGCTAAATTCGCGGTCACCAAAGATAACGCGAAGTTATAAATCTAGCGAATAGTATGTAATAACATGGACATAACCTCCATGCATATAAGTATGTACATACACACATACAACAATCTGTTAACATATGTTTACTGCTGAATAATGAAGTTAAATCAGCAATGAAATATCGTACTTTATTTACACAAAACATATGTAAAATAACTCTCATCACCTCAGAACAACATCACACTCGTGAATGCGATATTTTTCACGGCCATGAAATTCAATCTCTACGAACTAGTTTTGATAGGGACAACCGCGAAATATTAGCCCCGAATTCAAACAAATCTATAGTACTACATAACTATATAATGCATGTTGTATGGAATATATATATTCAGTGTTTTTGTACATTTAGCAAGTTTTAAGACATATTTAACGCCTTGATCTTTAGCAAGTTTATATATATAGCTAAAAATATAAAGTTTTTTTTATATATAAAAAAACCTTTAATTTATTTTTGTTTCCCTTTTTTAGTGAAGCCAATACATTTTGATTAAGACTTTAAAGTTCTTTAGTTCATGAGGACAACATTGGTGTACACAGTTATATTTAGTTTACTTAAGAAAGGCTTAAATTCTTAATTTCTTTATAAAACCGTACTTACATAAGTGCATCCTCGATATCCACGGGATACGGTCACTTTCACTCTCTACACCCCTAGAATATGTCATAGCAAAATTGAAGGCACGAAGATAGCTGTTTGGTCGGTCTCGGGTAAATAAACCTGACCAATCGCTAGGCTGATACATGTCCTTTGAAGATTACAAAGGAGAGACGCCCGACTTCACAGCCTGTCAGTTTGTTCCGTTACGTGACCGCGAGATTCTGTTGATGTATATCAAAGGATCGAACTAGTCTTCTTGTCTCATCAACGAGGTGGCGCACACCGAGCCTTCAATTTTGCTATGACATATTTATTCCAGGGGTGTAGAGAGCAAAAGTGAACGTAACCCCTGGATATCGAGGATGACATAAGTATAACGTGATTAGTAAAACAAATTTCAAGTCATTGTATTATTTGATAATTATGGAGAAAATTGCTCACACTTACACTGAAATAAATATAAAAATAATATTTCAACGTCAAACTTTTAAACATCTTTACTTAAGGTCTTAGACTTAAGGCCATGTCACAAACGATATGGATTTCGTGAGAAATTATTTTAAATCATTTATTTTCGCAAGAAATACATGTTCGCGATTTGCCTAAAGGAGAATTATTCACTTATTAAAGCATCCCGTTTATAACAATGCCATTGGTACATAATATCAATGTTGTTAATGTACCTTCTTGTTGGCGAGTAATTGTATACAGTTAACCTACCGATAATGTTTGCGAATTAAGTACACCCAAAAATAAGGTTATTTACAGTAAACCCCAAATACACCACCCAATGTGTAAGTAAATTTAAGGTTACAGAGCAGGGGTAATGTATTTACTGGTGATGTATCAACGTAACTAGGTCAGGGTTTTCCCCGACCGCTACAATTGACACCACCAAACATTAGGCTACCTTAACATTCATGTTTTCCCAAGTTTGTATTGTCCTTAAGGAATTTACATATTACTTTTCCGCCACCGTATGAAAGGATCGATGATAACGACCTCGAATGAATACTAGTGAGAATAGGAAAAATATAGCAGCTTTCCAAAGGACATATATTCTCTTGACTTCCGTGTCGATTGTAAACGTTTTAGCGGAGTTTCAGTGACAATTGAGGATTTGTAATAACGTAGGAGGTTTACGCACCCTACACATATATGAAGTTTTCTTATAATTCCTTTAAAGCGAATGACACATTCTATTAATACGTAAAATATGACATTGGTTAACATTAGAAATAAGTGTGATTAATTGTTTTGCGGTGAACATAAACTTATGTGTACTGCAAAAGAAGAGATTCAATTTTTAAAAAAGTCGTGAACTATCAATTGTTATTATGCTTAGAATTTATTCTGGTTGACTATTGCCCTATTTTGATACCTGATTGTATATATGGTAGGCAAACGTCAACGCAAGGATATTTGTACAAATATAATATTTTCTCAATCCATTTAGAAAAAGCATTCTGATACCATTTGCCTGTAATCTTGTCTTTACTGTCTCCTGAGACATGTGCTGAACTGTAGCATGGCTATACGTGACTGCTGTTGTGTCTAACGCTGTCTAAAACTATGTCTGCTCTGTGCTGAGAGTACCAACCAGTGGTGAAGCTGTGTGTGTATAGGAGAGTCGTGAAGCTCCTGATAGACACACAATAGATATACTTCTCTCGAGATCAATGACTACCCTCACACAGCGATGCTAGCAGTTATGTTATAATATGTATTGAGAAACCTTTTAAAGGATTCTGTAACAATGAAATATAGTTTCAGTTTTACTCACAAGATTTGTTTTCGTATGTTAGCAGAGAATGTATGTATGCATGTGATGTGTCAATACACAGTATACTGTGTAACATGTTATATGGTATATTATATTATTTCATAAACGCTTTTTTCTAATAATTGCTTTATGTTTCTTATATGACTTTCTCAATTTTAAGTAGAAGCTTAATCACTTAGTATTTATATCTAGCAATTAACGCCGCAGGGTTTATGTCCCCGATATTGTCTTTACAATGTAACTTTGCAGACGGACCTTGTTCTGGCATTGTTTACACGTGATACTGATTGAACATAAAGTTATAGTGTCTGTCTTACCTAAAAGTTGTTGATTTGTAACCTTATATGAAACTTTCCTATTTTACTTTATTTTTACAAATATTCTGGAACACTTAAGACTTACATTGGCCTATTTTTTTTCTTTCGTACCTCTGATAAGCCCTAAATGAACGATTTGACCCTATGGTGGTCATTACTTTTCTCTGCCTTACTAAACGTACTAAACTTTCAAATATGCATTCTCCTATAGTTTGCAATTTTCGTATTATAATTTCTACGTAACGGTTAATATGTACTATAACGTCATACTTTGTGACGTCATATTTGCATCATGACATCAAGATATTCTTTTTCGCAGTCGAAAATGTCATTTTGTACAGAAAACAAAAATGGATTTGAGATAAGCAAGATATTTAACATTCATTATAGCACAAACAGGTATCGTATATCAAGATTTCATTTTGTAATATACTCGGTGTAGCTCATTAGTCACGTATGTAAACTTTGGAACATTATTGATAATTTCATTTAATGTTTATTCATTTATCATCTAAACTGTTTATCATCTATATACTGCTTCCTTACATAATTCTCCTTTCCAAAAAGCAGTTAAATTGCATATCTTTCATCCGACTTTTAGGCCAAATGATCATCAAGATTCGGAGACAAACGTAAACAAATACGCGAAGGAATACCATGGACACCTTTAAATTGTGTGGAAAGATGTTCCTGAATTTTAACTTTGTTCAATGGGGCACAGCAGATGATAACTTCTATGTAGAGGAAGGGAGCGGACATCATGTTTCTGATTGTGTGTTGTCGTTTCGGTTTTTTTGACGGTCTTTCCCTACTCTATCTTTACTATAAAAGTTTTATGATTATACACAGTTTGGGTGACAGGATTCTTTAGATTTTTCAATTATGTGTACAACCCATTGTTTAAAACACGTATAATGTCAATCAAACGCACATTCAATCCAAGGGAGACAATCTAATTACATGTGGATTCTCAAATTCTATGACAAAGTCAATTCATAACGATTTTTCCTCAAATCAGTATTCTATCTAGTGATTCGTGATTCTTAAATCAATTAAATCGTATGTAGGTGCATCGGTAAGTTGTTTGATCGGCAAGTAGATTCTTAACTTGTAATTCAAAGAGGTTAAATGAAATAGCTATAGTTCATAATGTTATTTGAAGGTCATGACACAATGGGGTAAGTGGCACCTGTTTAAACAAACATGAAACGACCCGAAAAAGTAAAAAGACCTCATCTTAATAGAACATACAAAAATGAAAGAAAAATCAATTTGAAAATTCCACTAATTATATGGTTCAGGCGTTCTATCATAATGTAAATGGTTGTTGATCATCCAATATTCATACAGCTATAGCTGTTATTGATGACGTGTAACACGCTTGCCTGAATTATTGGTAATTTTAATTTGCATGACTGACACATCATTTAAATTGTAATTTGGTTTAAGTACATAAATGATATTGAAATGTGCAAAGCGTGCGCGATTGGTGTAATTAAACACGATTACGTCACATTTCCTTTGCGTTGGTGTGACGCTCAGACTATCCTGAAATTTCCACGGTGTTTTATTAATATCAAACACCTTCACTAAGATAAGGAAGGTGTTATGATGATGTTTTAAGGATATGATCATAAAGAAATTGATCAAAACAACAACACGTAGGACAGGATTAAAAAAAATCCAAGAAAACTAATCGAAATGTAGTGATTTATAAAAGTTAAGATGAGACACGTTTAGGATGAATTATGGACTTGGAACACATGCGGGGTCGTCACACTTTCATTATTGCTCTGTGCTCGTAAAATACGACGTCAAGTTTTAAAGATAACCTTGCCTAGTGAGGACCGGTTTTAGTTCGTCAGCATGTCTATGACACTCGTAATGTTCTATTGTCTCACGGTGACATCGTGAGTGGCTCTACGCTACACCTACACTGCCCTTTTTAATGACAGTCGTAACATACATTGTTTCATGATGTCTTCCTAAGGAGTTGTAGGCATGGCGACCAAAATTTGTTTTCGTGCTTTGTTTCAAACCATGAACACTATTGCTGTTACTTAATTACCACATTAATAATAAAGTACACCGGAGGTCAAAATAATTACAATACTTTATAAACTTATTTGATGGCGGGGGGGGGGGGGGGGGGGGTATTTCACAGAAGATTCGCTTTCCTGAACAGAAGAATAGTCATCAAAGTGATTATGATTTCAGTTGTTATAGAGTTTTTACATTAACTATATTTTCGTTTCCAATGGGCGGTTTTTTTCTATTAGATTAAAAACAAAAAGCATGTATTAATGACTACACCACTCTGTCCTAGATTATCGGCAGTTTCCTCCCAGTAAGTACCATACAACAACATGTTTCAATTGTATGAAATAAGGCATCTACTTAAAGCCGTTCTGATAATTTTGCAAGGACGCTTATACTAGGATTGAAATTCATTTCTGGCATATTATCTCTACCCACGTAATTTTACAGCTAATTGACTGTCATCGTGTGTATTACTGATAAAGGAAGATATCTTATAATATAGCTCTGGGTCAGACAATTACAATGGAAACGGCGGCTATAATCAAACTCTGAAACGTACATTGTGAAATACAGTCATCATGCTATGTTTGTAATTTATCACCGTAGACTGTTTTGATGGATGATGAATTTAAAATCAAGAATACAACTTAAGGATCCCCGTACAACTGCCAAAAACTGTGCTATGCACTGGAAACCGATTTTACCGGGACTGGTATGACAAATAAAAGATGAGATAAAAAAACAAGTCTCATCAACAAAAGTGTTCTGAGTGTAAAAACGTCAACAGGGACCGGGATTCGGACCAAAGATTTCAGATTGTTATACCAACGATCTAACCAACTGAGCTAACTGTCCTACGTCGCGTTCTGGTGCAACTTTTCAGCTTCCATATCCAAATCGAAATTATGGGGAGGTTACTGTAAATACGATAAATTAAAGTGCAGTGATCTTCAACACGATCACACATACATTATATATTAGGTTGTGCTACATATTAAGCTTTTGAAATTACATGAGCCTTTCAGCATGTGACAGCATAATACCTCAAACCTAGGCAAACAACATGATATTGATAAACATGTTTTATGGTAAGTGTAATCCGAGTTCGCCCTGGTGCATGTTATTTTTGTGTTTCACCTAAACAACAACGTTCGTTAGTTGCATAAGACGCGGCACGTATGCGTCCTATATACTCGCGATACCTGATAAAATGACAGGAGAGAGACTGACAAATAACGGCTAGTACAGAAGGGCAACGTCCACAGAAACTGTACTAACCCGACAGGTTCAGGTGAAGATTAGGCCTACCGTACTCAACCGCATGTTAGCGTCAGAGGTGATTATATGCGTCCCTTGAGATTTGCGGGGGGTGGGGGGCAGTGACGTCTGTGTAAGGGACACTTAACAAGCTAACATTGATATGATATCCCTATTCCAACACTAAGGATTGATATCTTCTCTTTATTCTCGCTTCCCACTTTCTTTTTCTATGTTGTGAGAAGAAGGAATAACATATCTACAGAATGTTTTAAGCCTTTCGACAAAAAGCCTGCCAAATTCTTTTATTATGATATTTAATCAACAAGAGTCAAATACAATGCAGCTCACTTATGATTAATATACAGAATACAATATTTGTAGACTTATGTCTTGAAATGATATCATTTCTAACGACAATAATTCAGTTGTATGATTATCGAAGGTAAAACTGAACCCCAGTATGAAGGTCATATACAATGTAGTAAGTCAATCGTGAGGAAGACAAACTGTCTATGGACTGTATAATCGGATATGCTAATTGAACGGCCAACACTTCCACACTGTTGTTAACTTGGTACGCTTTGTAGCTTGTATGCTACATACTCGTACAGCATACACAAAGCAGGGGTCTTACTCGGGCAAAGTGCCTTAAAATATGTCAGATGTCACTTCATGCATAAATCTGTTTAAATCAGTTAGGTTATCTGTTAGGATAAATGCTTGAGTATCGTATTAATGTGCATAGATAAAACAAGATATATAATGTGGTGGCTTGGAATGACTCCATACACAATGATGTAACACGTATTAAAGTAGCCCAGTAAACATGGGCGTGTCTTACTCGTTATAACAATTTTGTTTTGTTTTATACTGTAACTCATCTTATTTCGCGAGACATCATTTTTTGCATTATTTCACGCAAAGACTTGCTCACGAATTGAAATTTTCTATGACAAATTCTGTGAAAATTCAATGCCATTGATAATTACTATCATCTTTGATATATCGCCATCTTAATAGCAAATTGTACCATTCGCAGATAACGTCTACAGGAATGATTCGCGAAAAAGTACACACAACGAGTAATTTAAAGTTATAACGACTCTTAATTCAGACATAGATCTTATCCGCTAAAAATCGTTTATTTTGATATTACCACAGATGCATTTTCAATGAAGACTTCCATACCACATGTGTACATATCGTTCTCGCATATCTAACACTCAATGAGTTCACTATAAGGCTATTATTAGTCTGTCTCCATCATACACAACCACCAGCTATCACCTCTGATTTTACCCATTTTCCGAGTAAATGCAAGTGTCAAGCGTCTGCAGTTTGAAAAGCATACAATGGTTGCGAATTTAACATATTTTCTATAAAAGTAGAATTAAAACTTTTACATATGCAATATATTGTATTAGTCATTTTGTTTCTATAGGTATTAATTAATAACATCTTAAAGATGATCATATTCCTATTTTTATCGATTTCTTTTGGTACATTGTTCCTTTATTTGTACTCTGTACCTTTATTTTAAAAGACGACGAATAATATAACATAAAGCACGGCAGCATTAAATAAATCATTATTGGAGCTACGAAACAAAATTCACAATGAGACATGTACTTGCAGGTTGATATAAAATGTACTTGATATTCACAATCGAAAAACTATCTATAAAAATAAATATAGTAATAACACCTTAAAGAGTCAATATATACACATATATATATATATATTCAACAGACGGGTGCACTTTCAAATAAGGTCAAAACGTTCACTAATACATAGCTAAGAACAGCACCGATAAGCGAGCCTATCTGAGTTACTGCTCCACACCATATCAGGGCCCGCTTTCCTTCCTGTCTAAGGATTGAGGCGATGGACAACTTAGAAAACGTCATTAAGGATCCCATAATCACCCAGGCCGATATCTGATAAAAACAATAATTTCATAATTGTAATTTGACTGAAAGAAAAAGTCATATTTAGTTTCTGATGTTTTAATGAAAAAATATTTGTAAAAATGCTGAATCGTAATTCAAATATAATTACTACACGGTATACACTGAATGAATCAATGCTAATTGTTTCCTTTTTTGCGTAAGCATTTCCGATATTTATAGAAATATACGAGTAGAACACTTACCATTAGTGGTGGACCGGCCGCATCGTCGTACAACCAAGGAGTTGGACTTTGACTAGCCATCAATATGATGTAAGCCGATATCCCTGTTGCTATTGTAACATAGATTGTTATAACTATGGTTGATGCGACCGGAAGAAGAAAGGCCACAAAACACGTGACCGGATTAGCAATTTTGGAGAGCGTTACTGTCAGGTGGTAGGCGTCGTTTCCGTACGGTATACAAGAGTAAGACTGGACTCCTGCTAGGACACCGTTAGTTAAACTGTTTATCACTGTTATGAGAAACAGATAGAATGCAAAGTTTGCAGGGTTGATGCTTTTGGAAGCCTCCTTCACTGACGATTCATTTTGTTCACTGAGATCATACATTTCTTTAGCAGTTGTAAATTTGTGCGTGACGTGTTCCTTTTTACAATAAGGAAGATAGTTAAGTAAGGTAAATGCCACACCGCACACAAACATCATACCACACAGAAAGAAACAAAAGTACTCGAATGGAAATGAAGGCTCTTGGTAGACAGGTTTTATGTGAAAATAGGAAACGTTTGTTGTTTGGTTAACATCAGATATATTTTGACAAGTCATCTTGCCCACTCCTTGTCCAAGGGCTACTAAACTAGGCAAAAGTCCACTGAGTCCTTCCCCGATGTACAACGCTGTCATGTACTTAACATGAAATAATGCCATGAATGGCAGAAATAACACAGACGATGTACAGTCAACAAATGAAAGGAAAAAGTCAAGGACAAATAAAGCCACACTATGCTCCTCACCGAATAATGTTGATGTTTGATCCCAGAAAAAAGCCATCAGCACACATGCTACAGCTCCGATTATCAGAATGCCATAAACAATGACTTTCTCATTCAGTTTGTTCTTGCAACACAGATATGCCAACATAACAAGGAGTGGACCGATGTTCGCCAGTTGGATGATTACTGTCAGATACGATGGAAGTTTCCACCCTTCTGGTAAACTTGGGACCATGATGGGTAATTCTACCCAAACACCATTGACCGCTACCCATGACCCCACGCCGAATAAGATAACAACGAGATACACGAAGAAATTAACGTCGCCATTACGACATCCATTACAACTCTTCATCTTAGAAAGTCGTTTCGTTGGTTGTTTCTGTAAATACACAATGTGATGATACGTTACTGGATACATCATTTTTTAAAATCTATATGTATATTTTATAACGATAATATAGAACACTATATTTTTAAATGATAAAACCACACATTATGAGCTGTATCATACAGTGTAGCAATGTAACTTTTTCTACTTTTTTTGCTATGGATTTTATTTTATATTCAGCATTTAAATAGACATGATAAAAATGATGATCTGTCGATATTATTTCATAAAAAAGGAAGGGCTACACCCATCTTTGTGGATGGTCACTTTATAATACAACTTACAATATATTAAAATACAAACAAAAAACACAATGCTTTTATTTATTTCTCATAACACATTTTTGAATTTTGTTTAATTCAAACTAAATGAATATTTCTTAAAAGTGATAATAGCATCTGGTTTTAAACCAATATGTGTCTTGGTCACTGCTATGCTATCTTAAACATCACTTTGGGATATGTTCACCTCATAAAGAGAAACTCAAAGAGGTTCCTATTACTTTTGATAATTGTGAAGCGAGATTCCCCGAGGTTGATTAAACTGTGATGGAATGTGAACGAGAAAGCATTACAACTGCTTATATTCTTTGTACATATTTTTGGCAACAAAATATTGACCGAGACGAAGTGATATTGACCTTGACTTCGCCCGGTCTATATCACATTTTCAGATCCATATAACCACATTTTCACCTCAACTAAAGTTAATTATTGATAAATATAATGAATCAGATCTCGGAAGTTGTCATTGTGCCCATCCTTATATTACTTTCATTAGGTAATAGCAAACACAATACTGATACATATATAAGTGACACAATGATATCAACACAAAATTAAAACTATCAACTTACGCTTTTATCAAAATCCTGTGTCTGAGAAATAAGATCGTCCAATCCTCTTCATATTTTCTGTTTCCACATTCTCATTGTATAGAGTAGATCCGGCTATCGTCGTCTCTGGTTATCATCATTTCTATATGTGTATGGGAATGCCTAGTGTTGTAGTTATTTGTTTAGTATCGCTTATCTGTCGCTGTGTAAATAACGTCATGAAGATAACGTTATGTAAAACAACCGGAACAGGTAGTCGTTAAAGTGCATGTCTGCTGATAACACGGTATCTGCGTGAGTCGATTTCCAACTTATTCATCGCAATTGATATGTGATTTGTTTGGTAAAGTTTATGGGTTTCACATGTTGTTACCTAGTTGTGTAATCATGTTTATATAATGATGCATACTTGGTTTTCTGAAACTGAACTAGGTAATTCGAATATTTGTATTAATTACAATATCAGTGTTATTTCTTTAATAACAATAGGATTGTATACCACGAGCGATCTAAACTATTCTCACAAATGTTACAGGTACATCAAATATGATTTTGATATGTTAATATTATTACATTGTATCACTATCATTATTAGTGTTTTCTCTAAACTTTAATCTAACTAAGGAGTTTAAAAACTTATTCAGAAATAGAAAGGCATGCAGTCAAAACGAAGTTCTGGTTCAAATTCATCTATATACACTATGGGTATATATAATGCATCGCATGAACAATGACGTCATCATAACATATTTTATGAAGAAATCAACTAGTTTATATCACAGAATGTTGTTGCATTATAAATATTTAACCCTCTTACTGATTAAGTTGGTGACTATATTCACATATTGGTTATTTTTCTGTATGAGATACATAAGTTGATGAGTTATAACATTCAATCAGTTGATCAACTTGGTTTCAATGTTTCATAAATAATTTACCTGTAATCACATACAGGAGTTTATATAAAATACAAGGTGAAAAGTATATGTTTTCTTTCAACGTATAGATTGTATGAATAATAATTATGATGTATGTATTTGGAAAAATATTGTTTCATATCCACCTATACTTACATGTAATAATGTTATTTTGTGTATCGATATGAACGATACATCACGTATGCTGCCAGTTGAATTATAATATCCCTGTGCAATTAATTATTTAAAAGAAGAGGAAGTAAGCTAAGCTGTGTCTAATTCCTTTGCCTATGCTATTAATCAAATAAAGTTCGGAAAGTTGTATGAACATATAGAATGAGCTTTAACAAAATATTGTTAAATCCCATATTTGACAAGTAAAATGTAGCATAATGAGGGGCGCATAAAGGAATTGAAAGGGAAGGTGGTTATTGGAAATGCTGGCGGTTAGCGAGATGGTAAATGAATCGACGAGTACTTTATTATTTTTACTGTAGACATAAACGAGGAGCGTCACACTAAGGATATAATGTGAATATTAATGAGAGGATATAAATATATGTTGCAATGTATACGATTTTCATTTCTATTTTGACCAATTTCAAATCCATTTACGATAATTGTTTTTCTCCATAGAAAATCATCCATGAATCCCCACTTTTAAGCTTATTAACTATCTTTCTCCTAACTGTAAGTGTGTCTGCACATTCAGCATCAGATTGTTCCTGGAAAACAAATAGAACCTTTATCAAATAAAATCAATTATTGTTTATTCCATCAAAAATCTATAACATATAAATCTTTTCATATCTGCACCTTTACCTATTAAAATATCAACACCCGTGTCTTTTCGAAGATATTTTTTAGATATTTCCTTAACGGGTCATTTTCCTTTATATTTGTAAATGCTACCTATTATGACATTTCCTACATGTAATAATATATGTATAACCTGTTGTCATGAATAACGTTGAAATGATTCCACATATTTAACATGTTGCACTAAAACATTGATGTATATTGGAAAATATTAACCGATTGGTTGATTGGTTCATAGCATAAAATAATCGAATAAAAGTTGATATTTTATAATTCATCGGATCTATTGAGCGGAAAACGTTAAAAATAAAAAACGAATTTTGGCCGCCAAAAGTTTCCGTTATACAGTATTTGGAATACAGTCACACATTAATGGCACAATGGTTACCTTAACAAGAAGCAATTCCCGTTCAAGTGCCCGCAGTATATCGTCCGTTTTATCTATCGCTGATACTTTAATGAATCCTGCTTCTTTCATCATGTCAATTAATGCCCCTGTCGATAGTACCTGTACAAGTTTTTGTCATTAGCATTAAATTATACATCAAAATTGCCAGTTATATATGACACTCATTCTTTTCCAGCGTGTGTCAAATTGCACCTTGTTCGTTTCACATTTCAAGCGCATTGTTCTGAATCACATGTACTTGCATATAAACACTTTAAATACTTATATTAACAGTATACATTGTCATTTACTTAGTTCCTGTTAACTGCAGTTATCGGCTCAAGTTGGTACCATAGAACGTGACATGTTTCCATGACACCGACATCAATACATATGGTTGGCGTTATGCAAATCTTCCCCGAACGTTTGGTTTGAAAATGAAAAACATGTATCCGCTATCAGACTAATGTGTAAAACAATTGTGGAGCAATAACGGGGAAAACACTGTAAATATAAGATAAAAAACAATATTCCATTTTGATCAGATTATGAGGTGATTACCCCACAAACGGATTGGTCGTCTATTTATACGTGCGCAACTGGAGCTATTCCTTCTATCACCAAAATAGAACAGTGTTCCTTAAATTGTAATATAAAACATATAATTGGATCGTAATGGGGCCATGGATTTCGAACCAAATCAGGTAGTCATAATCACTGAAGACCGAGTGTATGATCATGAAACAATGCTAGTAGCATTATTTGAAACACAAATATCTGCAATCGCCATCGTATCAAAACGAAGAGTAGAGCAGGGGAAGAAAAATACATGCTTGTCACGTTAGTAATCAGTAAGCTGTGTAAACGTCAAAACACAAGAACATTATGGTGTAGACAAAATACTGTTAAAGCCAAGTCAGACAGCCAGATAGCTTGATAGAGCCATACACAGTTATTAATGACACCTGGTGAAAGATGATCGTGAAACAGTGTTACTGTTAATAACAATATCGAGTGGCATTGTTTGAAAGACGAATTATTGCAATTGCAACTGTATCTTACTGATTACCTTGTTCGGCACGTTACTGTTATGGTCCAGTTCCTCGTCAAACACATCGTTATCTAAGTCTAGATCTTCCATATCGTCGTCTATACAGTATTCCGACATCAACAGCCGGCCTCCAGCCTTCATGGATTCCTAGTTAATAAGAAATCATATCTAATATACTGTCATCTTAAATAGTCTAGCGGTATTCTGATTTGAAATCTTTTAACATTTAAAATGGCACTGATTTATGATTGCACTGATTTAAGTTTCTGAATATAGATATACATTGTGAGTGCGCCATTTTACCAATGCTCTACTCTTTTCAAAATCGATGGTGTGCTTAAATGTACGCCCGTTTAAAGTATAACTGCAGTACATCAGCTTACATACAATCGTCGAAGTACAGTCAGTACATTCTTGTTTTCTCCGATGACGTCACGGCTGTATATGACGTCAAATGTGTCCGGGTTGTGTATCCTTCTTGTTATGGATGCAACCTCAAATTGTACATCCTAAAAGTAAAGTAGATAAAGTTTTCGTTATCGGCGTGAAGGAGTGTGGATTGCACAAACACCAAAGTTATTATCAAAACCAATCTATCGATGAAACTAACAGATTGACAAATACGCTAAATACAAGGTTGATAATGTTCGCACAGTGAAATTTTGACAAGTGCGTCATATTTCAACCTCGGATAAATAAGTATTGCATACATCATTGTACAATGTATTTATTTACTCAATACACAATACCAACGCAAAATATAAAGGAAGGGTACTTAGTTCTGCCCTTTCCACATTTCAAACTCAACTGATGTTTTACGGCACTAAACATTTAGTCAATAATTGCCGGCCATTACACCACTACACCATCGGTTCCTCTCCGAAAAGGAGAGTTTACGTATATGTAGAGCTCAATGTACTATTTACAATACTGCGTGCCACCTATTGCCTATGCATTACGTCACTTTATGTCTGTGACGTAATGTATACATATTGTGTGATTTCATGAGCTTCACATCATATTAAATCTTTTGAAAGTTTATGAGTATTCTTATTTCGAAGTAAAAGGTACTGCACGAATTTACAGGTATAATACTAACCTGCGCCATGCCAGCCTCCTTTGCTCTTTCCCGTCCAATGTGTACTAATGTCGACGATGAATCACTGGCCACAACAGCCACACCATACGTCTGATTCAGGACAAAATTGAGATAATAATTAGCAAAAATGTTCTAAATACCAAAAGATTTTTCACCAGAAAAGCTGAACAATGAGGTTGATTCGGTGTTATACACTAAACAGTATATAGTGTTTACACTGATGACACTTTATTGTATCATTGTCTAATTGCAAAAACAAAAACTCTGTTTCTGTTATGGTACTAAAAGTGTCCATGGCTATACGTCTTTTATTACTGTGGAAAGTACACTGAACATGCTTAAAGTACTAATATATTTATGGGAAATATATATCTCAATGAAGTTTCAAACGTATGTCATTCCCTGCAAGTTTCCGTGTTTATTATTCATTTAGTTTAAATAGGTCGGAGCAACCGTAACAAGAACAGAACAAGCGAAATATAAATCAGCTTCAGTATCTTATATAACGCCTTTGCTGACCTACGAGTGACTGCATTTTAATTAATTTTGTTCGTCACTTTTTATTTCTTTATGCTTTACTTGGGTAGCTGCGCCTGCCAAGATATTAACAACATTGATTCCACCCTAGTAGACTAAGCGTAAATTGACGTTAACCCTCACCTTTGCGATATATATACCAAAACCTCCGGTTTCACAACTAAAGTCTAGTACCCGCTGACCTGGCTGAAGATTGAGCATTTCTGCTTTCATCTGTAACAAGTGGAATCGATATTACGTTCAAACATCATTATTGGATTGCAACACTAATTGTACAACAAATACCGTATTTATTTTTTGTCAGAATTAACTCTTTGTGTCACATATAAATAGTGACAGATATGGTTTATAAGACGGTTATAGATGTATAACCTTCCATCACCTCGAACACAATACCATATGATACTACTTTTATTATTGAACAAAACTGATAATTAAAACCAAACAAATATGTTCTTATGATATAGTTATAATATGATTAAAATGTGTATCGGTTCAAACCTTGGCTATTTCAAGTCCTCCTGTTTTCACAAATCCTCTTCCGACCAGCTCCTCTCGGCGTAAAATGTGACAAGTTTCTAATTTTCTTTGTTCCTTGAGTTGCGGGAGGATGGCAAAATCCTTACTGGTATCATATTCCCGTCTCACCTTCTGTATCAACCATACTAGTTGATTATCATTGTTTTTCACCTGCCAAGAAATCAGATATGTAAAGGTGTGTTTTTTTAAATGCGGTATTTATGTACAATATAGTTGAGACAAATAAATAACGCAATTAGGAATGTTCCATATAATCTGTCGTATATATCTGTTGCGGAATGAATTTCTTAATTGCGATTGTGTTTCTTAAGTATATACATTACCAATTAGATTTCTTTAAAGCGACTTCAAATCTATTTAGACGAAATGTTCCTTTCTTAGAATGCATATGATCGTAGTATCGAAGATTCACATATCAATGGAGTAGCTTAGTATTATCAATTACCTTGATATACGTATCGACAGATTTAGAAAAGACCTTTTCAAAGCCGTAAAATGCTCGCCCGTCTTCCGTGGGGATGGTCACACTAGCGAACAAAGATTCGTACACCAGAGGATCTCTGTAGTACGTAGGGTTGATGGTTCGCACTTTGCTGCCTTGAAATGGTAATTTTATCATTAAGGATGTGCATAATATGTTCATGGTATGCACCGTCTATATCTTCAAAATGAGTAAATCGCATGAAAATGAAATTGATATTGAATTGTTATTGAATTAAAAGTCTTTCATATACATCGGTACACGTTTTACAAAACATATCAATCTTAATAAAGAAATACTGCCTACTTACGGAAATACAAGGGGAGATGACTCTAAGACAACATTTTTGGTAAATACGGCTACGTTGTGAAAACGTTGTTTATAATTACGTTTTTCGGTAGTCAGGCTAGTGTGAATACGTTAAAAAAATACACAGTGCAATCTGCATGAAATTCGTTATATGAAAATAAAACTAAAAGCGTTAAGAATCCCTACAGAAAAAATACTGGAGAACTCAACTGCGTGTTTCCATTTTGGATTTGAAAACGCTTTAACTGGCAATCGGGCCATGAGACTCCCGTTGACCAGGTAGCCTAATAGGTTTGAGCGACAGTATCAAAATGTGTTGTCAATGGTTCGAATGCTGAGTCCTTATTCATGAAACTGCTCTTATGCTCAAGTATGGATTTTGTGCTCGAACCAACATTCTTGCAACTCGCTTGCATCATGTGACACATCCGAAAGGTTTAATGTAAATATTGAAAGCGGTTCTTCCAAATCGTTAGAAAATTTGGATTTTTATCAAATAATCACCAGAACAAGAATTTGGACTTGAACACAGCATCTGAGTTTGAGCATGAGAACGGTTTCATGAATACGGACCCTTGTCTAGCCAGGCTGATCTGTTAAAATCAACTCACAACTGTTGATTTTGTTTTAAGTCCCGCAAGATATAGTTTTCTTTTCAGAAACGATTAATTAAAGCTATAGTCATACCGAAAAAAAATTAGTTGCTAATGCATAGTTACATTTTCTTACAGTTGTGCCGGTATCTTTTAAACCAAACACTGCTCGTGGACTGTACAAAAACATGCAATCATGTCGCATGGTAAACAAAACAGAGTAAAACATTAAGGAATGATCTATGACAATTCAATTTGCATAAAGTAGTATCCTAAATAAAACGTACCAGACTGTTGTAGGCAGGACTCCCTACAGAACATATATCCGTCCGTCCGTAGCCAGGACAGCGAATTTCGTAAGAAGTGAGTGAGTTCGTCATTATCAAGATACATGTAGAGCCAATTAGAAAACACAAGATCCCATTCGTCAGCGTTTAATTCCATATCCATCACATCCGCAGCGAGGTAATCTATGTTTGTCAAATTCTTGTTGATTTCCCGATTCTTTTCGATAAAATTCTCCATAAAATCTACAGCCAGTACCTTCCCCGCCTTCTGTGCCAGGTGAGTCGTGAATCGACTGTAAACGTAAACAAAATCGCCAGTAAGCTGTGGTGTGGTCAACATGTGTTAATATTTAATGATATGATCTCAATTTGAGATTTGAGAAAAAAATATCTTGCTAGCTTTTAATACGTTGATTAATTAAATCAAGGACCTCAAAACTATCTGGGGCCATATACCATAGTCCTATGAAAAATGACAAAAACTATGTAAACAGTCAATACCAGATACACAAGTAATTATCGGGAGATATGGTGGATGGCCTGTGTCCAAAAACTATACGTAATCATTTTATTATTGTACTTGTACTTGACGAACACTAGCGAAAAGTAATTATGGTAAACATGAATGATATAAGCTATAACATTATTATACATATTGGTGCTTAAATTACTAGTATCTCGTTTAACTATGAGTTGTGAAAACGATTAGTATGGTTTATACACTATTGCATCGAGTTAATCAACTCGACAAATTATGTTGTTGTTGTTTTGTAAATCTTTTAAAGTCATCAGTGTTCACTGAACTTAATGGACAAAAACGCAGTTATTTCCAGAAGTATTTACCCTATGCCTGCTCCAAGTTCAACAACATCTAAGTTATCATATTTGGGTAGATATGATAGTATCTCGGGCAGCTCATCTTTGCTGAGTTCCTCTGCGTCGTTGTCAAGCATCATTTCTTGCATGGATGCATCCTTGGAATGTTCATCCCAGTACTCTTTCATAGACGTTTTCGTTCCATCTACAACAAGAAATTCAAAGACATTTAAGCAACTTGGTATAAAAAAAATTCGGAAACAAACTTAATACTGCAAATTGTGAATTGCAAAGTTAAAGATAATTTATTCAAAAAAGACAGAGTTGACTTTACACGTAGTGACCTCATTTCATAAGTCACTGTCGTACTCTATTGCTGTATTTTACAGAAATCTTTTTGAAACTAGAAATATGTTAACAACGACCTTGACTTTTGATCTATATTTGTCCGAGAGTCGTTATATTAATATATTTGAGTAAACACACATAAAATGGGATAATTACTGAACAGACTTTATTGTCATGTCTTTCCTTTGCTAAATATTAACCTTGACCGCCGACCCTATGTTTTTTTCCAAAGGGTTACCATTTTGATCAAGATATATATAATCAAACATTTACCATAATTACTGATGATTGTCAGCAGTGAAATGTGGTCCCTATGTGTTAAATGTTTCATCATAGAGGGAAAATGTAAAGTTGCAGCGAAGCTAAACGTGCAATTATGAATATTTTAACAATAACCTGAGTGTGTACCTGTATTGATTTTCTCTGTATCTACAGTAAGTGATGGGTCTTTTAACAATTCTGCAGTCTCTGATACATCGGTAGTTTTTACTGAACCATTTCTACAAAAAGAAAATTGTATTGCTGACTAAAGTAGAAAATCTAGGAAATGTCTGTTAGACATGAATGTCTCCTCTTCCATTCAAAGTACTGCCAATGTTTGATTAATATCTATAAATAATAACGGTTGCCTTGGTTATGACATTGTGGTCCTGAAATAGGGTCTCAATCGAGCTTTGCATGAAGTTTAATCGAAGTTGTTTAAAAATGAACTTGCTAGAATGATGTAACTGAATTGGTTGATATATTTTTATAAATAATAACAGTGACATTTCCCTTAACGTTAGAACCCTGAAATACAAATGAATTCGAGATATTCCCATACTTCACCTTTGTATAAAGTTTGATCAAAATCCGTTAAAAAATGAGGTCACTAGATCGATGACTTTGAATCGGCACGCGATGGGACAGGACGGGACGGAAATGGGTCATACAATGTGTCCCTCCATAAAAAGGCAGGAGGCATTTACTCTAATTTATATTATAATGTATATGTACGTTCATAATGTAACGTCATGTGAAGAAATATACGAAATGCACACGAGATATAGCTGTCAAAACATTTAATATGTCTAACGTAAACAAACTATAACGTCTCAAATGCATACATATCGAAATCAATTTTTTTCAGAATTGATAGAATCGGATAATTGTATAGCTATTATTACAAAATAATATATTGCATTTGGTGCTTTCCATTCTGTAGAGTGAGATAATAAAATGCATAAATATACTTTATATAATAGCTCACATGTAACACACCCCGTTTGTATCTGTAAGTGCGGATCTGTCCCGTACACCAGCAACTCTCTGACCTCGGTCAAATCCTCCTTATCTTCAGTGCCATGTTGTGGTGTATACCCTGTGCCGCTTACAGCGTCCACAACATTGCCCTGGTCTGTGAAAATAGTAATCTTACATAAAAATAATTTGAATAGTTATACATATGCAATGTAAGAAACGGAACATCACCCGAAAATAGTAGCATAGAGATGAACAATTTTAAAGTGAATAAGAAAACAACATATGCTGTTCCTATACGAACAGACCAAAAACAAACGCAGAATCAATGAGACTCCGATAGTTTAAGAAAGAATAAATGGGAACTCGACAACAAAAAGAGAAACTAGCGCTCAATAGAAATCGGTTCTTACTCTACACAAATGTACATACATAACCTCTATGGTCTCTCACAGAATATGTGGAAACTTCAAACTTAAAATTAAATATTCAAAAATGCTTTTAGTTTTACATAGATATCACCATATATTAAAACATTAACAATTAACTTTTCGAAAACAAAACGTCTGGAATCAAGAAGAATTGGGTCGCTTATTAATGCAATTATGCACGCATGATGTGATACTGCATCACTAATATTAATCACGTGCGAGTGTGAATATCTGTCAAAAAGCATGTTGATAATATTGCGTTTCAAACTGAGTTATTTATCCTAAAATTAATTTTGAAAAAATATATACAATTACATAATGAGCACATTATTTAAACATACGAATTACACAACAATGTTTAAAGCATTTTCTTGTACAATACAGTAGAAATCCACGAACTGGTATCATCAAGAATGGATTTTTGTTATAACGCTGGATATACTGTAAACGTTAATTATTTCACAGCACCCAAATTTTAGCAAATTATCGAATCTTATCAGATGAAAACGTTGATGATTTGGTGCATCAGAACCCAATTTAGAACATCCATGGTTTGACGAAGTGTTTCAAGCGCAATACACTAAACTCGGTACGTTTACAGTACCGTTGCTAAGTGAAATATCAATTTTGACTGAACAAACAAAAGTAAAAGACAATGACTATGTAATAAAGTATAGAATATACACAAGAAAAAAGTCTAAACAAATGACAACTTCTAACCATAAAAGGACAACTACACAAACAAAACAAGAAAATAGGACAAATAAAAATAACTCCCACTTAAAAATATTCTGAATGCTATGTCGACGGATGTTGTCACACTCACCTAGATACAATATTACAAAACAACCTGGTAGTTGTAATGGTGCATGCCATGTTCTCCACCATAATTATCATGTAGAAATTGATAACAGCAATACGTGCATTGCATGCCATCGACCAAACTTATACACATGGTAATGTGTAAAACGTATACACATAATAAAAATTATGCGCTGTGTCTGTGGTCCTGTGGTGATTACAATAACACTAAAAGGTACGCCCGAATGTTTACAATTTTAAAGTGGGTGATATATATACCATAATAATGTTGTACATTTATTACTTTATGACTGAAACATCGTTTCAGAGGAGTGTCAATGGGAAAATATGATATACACCATAAGCTTATAAGTAAGTAGTTTTAATACAAGATGAACATTTAAGAACAGGAAATAGGTAATTGAATGAGCATATAAGTGTTTTGGTATAGATTACGAGTACACATTATGAATTATATTATTATTGTTGTTATAAGTATGCGTCACTTGTATCGGAGCTTTCCATCAAATCTGGAAAATGAAATTTCAAAATCAGGAAATATATATATTAGGTGTTTCTTTCGTAGTCCCTCTGAGATTATGAATGGAACCCTGACAACAAAGTTAAGCATGGCTGATCTCAGACTGCATATGGTAGACAACGTCTGGTATTACCTGATATGTATTGCATCATAGATATCGACATAATTTATGAAAATATGATATTTGTTATGACGTCCTTGTCAATTTTAAACCTATTAAAGTTTGCAGTGGAAAATAATGTATTTATTAATAATTATATTGCTCTTGTTTAATAGATATATCTTAGTTTATTTAATAATTATTTCAATACAATCATTTCAGTTAGCTAGATCAAGTTTCTCAATTGCTAAACAGACACATCGTTGTGATTATTGCATGACAGTCTAATATATATTTATCTTTCTTATTGTTGTTTGTACATTAAGATACTTACCTTTGTATCTTTTGCTGAGAGTCAAATGTATCTTAAATCTCTTTACAGGCTATGTATGTCATATAATCACAATGTAGTGTTGTGTTGTGTCAGTTTCTGTGTTGTCCTGAATGTCTACTGGGGCCTACATACACATAGACAGTAGTGTTTGATGAAGGAAACTGTACATCCGGTTGTGTGGGTGAGTGTCCGGAAGTCTGCCATTGAGTATTGTAACACACAACAGTGTAGGATGAACTAATTTTATCACATATTGTATAGCTAATTTCAACGTCTGCTGTCGTTCATTGTGCAGTGTTCAGACTAGCATAATGCTGATATGTATGTACCAGTTGCATGATAGTTTCAACTTTCTTTAATGCTGCTATAAAATTATTTTTTTACAGCCAAAGTCAAACATGTTGTATTAGCTTGTATTAATCATTCTTGTTGGCCCAGATGGCAGCGCGAATGGGATCTTAATGGTGAATGAATCCGGGTAACTCAGGGGAAATCCGATATGAATAACTGGTAAACGATTCCATTTCAACAAATTTTATTGACAATCGGAAAGTACAATGCTTAAAAGAAAGTTGCCTACATAAAGAATTTATAAGTCCTCTCCCTTGGTGGCTGACGGACATTATGTATAGATTTTACATTGAACTGATAAAGATATGGCTTACTTTCAATATTTGAACACGTGACACAGGTGTCAAAGTTTGTTTTATAACCTTTATTTAGACAAAGCAACCATAAGAAATGTAGACCTCGTTGAACTGATGTAGATTAGGAATACTATATTAACTGATGTAAACGTTTAAAATAGGTTGTAAAGTTGGGATGATACTGTGTGAATTATGATATACAGTCATCACTTTTTCTCATTATAAAGCTTTTATTTTCCTGTCCTCCTCTACGTTTTGAAGTTAATAAAATTAAGCGGTTTATGCACCTCCCCTTCTGTTTCAAATATGTGTCAAACGTTTATCTTTAAAATTTTACCTAATCTTAAAGGTGCATCAGAAGTGCCCTTCCCATTTTCCATTAACTCTATGGAAAGTCAGCCTGCAGTTACTGGAGAGTAACTGCAGTCTGCATTATCTGGTCACATGACCATTGTTTCCGTGACGTCAGTGTTAGCAACCACTCCCATCGATGCGATAGCCGCCATCTTGTTGTCGTTTGGTTCATACAAGTTGCATTTAACAGGTTTTGCAGACAATGAAGACATCCGGATAGGAAGGTGAGCTCTTACTTTTGAATAAGAATGCTCTGCACATATAATCAGATAATTAAACAGTTGTCGCCTGGATACATTTTTTAATGGCGACCGTTGTTTGGAAGTTTTCGGTCCGATAATGGCCGTCTGCTCAAAGAATTGGACCAGTGAGGTTTTTGCGGCAGCAGGAAATATAAATTAAGCTCATCCGACTAAATAATAAAACACAGGTCGTATGAGGAAATGTAAATATAACGATTGAATGTCTGTCAGATTGCAGTAACAGCCAATATGAATGCACTCTGGGTGACAGATAAATAAAATGACGTTCATTAGGAGGCACGGCAGTCCAGTGGTAGGACGCCTGGCTTGTGACCGAAGGGTTGCGGGTTCACCCAACGGCACGGCAATGTGTTGTATCTTTGAACAAGATACTTTACTCCGCTTGTTCCAGTGTACTCAGCTGTAAATGAGTACGTGGTTGGGCAGTGCTTGAATTGTTGAATGCTAGCTGTTAGCGCCGAAATGGCAGCACTGGCTGTATGCTCCCCATGAAGTTGAGAAATGTATTGGCCGGCTGGAAAGGCCCTATAACCACGGATAATAATTTGTGAACCGCTTTGAGACGACCTACGAACTAGGTTGTGATAAAGCGGTATATAAGAACCTCGAATTATCATTATTATTATTGAATGTGTTACGTTCATCTTTAAAGACCTGACAACACATAGTTTACATTTCTTAGAAAAAATCAACTACTTAATCCCTAATGACTTTCCCAAATAGTCTGACAATGTCTGAAAGGTCTACAGAAAGTGTACATTACTTGATATCTATTGTGTAACACTGACCTCGAACACGCCCAGGCAAGGTAAACTGGATCTTCTCCGCACTGCGACAAACCTTCCGACAGTTCCTGTAGACAATTCACATGAACGATTATCACCAGGATGTACATCATACAAATGTCTTACAGTTAGAAGGAACATTATGGATGCTTTTCTGTGCAACAGCATGACTTGTCAGTATTGTGTGGTCATTTCACACATATGGCAAGAAGTGCAGCATTGCCCAATAAAGCTGAAGGTTGCCCTATTTTATTTCGCAAAATTGTTCTGAGGCGCTTTACAATATATGAATTATGGTCGCTCTGGGATATCAGAAGCACATAGACATAAATATCTGAGGCGTAAAAACATTTTTATTTACACCTAGCAATTAACATGCAATCAATTTTAAAAGCCAATGCAATGGTTAAAGAATGTTTAAGTAGCCTACAATACTTCCCTAACTACTTCTTATATAACCTGTCAACATTCACAGACTGGTATTTATTCTTCACACATATATGAATACTTACAACGCTCCCTCCCTTTCTATGTGGTACGGCTCCGAACATCCCAAGAGAAGGACATGATAGGCATTGTTGACATTAGAGAGCGAGTCAAACTGAACTGTAAGATAATTAATAACATAATCAGTAATAAAAAAAAAATAGTTTTAATTGTAACGAGAACAATTACACAAGACCCTGAACTGTCTCTTTTTGCAAATGATGGATTCGAAAGAGTGTGCACCATCATTATACACTAACATACTAAGTTTGAACACAATCAGACACACAGAGTGTCGGTTAGCTTCACCCTGGCGTCCACCTACACATATTTCAGTCAATCGGAGGCAACGATCGAAAACAAAACGCGTAACTAAAAGAATCTGCACTTGTCAACCAATGTCTCTGTGAAGTTTCATAAATATCAAGCAAGTGGTTTCTGAGAAACCAGTTTGGCAGAAGAAAAATAAGAAAGATTAATAAGCAGAAGAAACGCAGCGATAAAAACCACAACTTCGTTTTGAGACTTAATAATCATCAAGTTACATGATTCTGGAATACACATTCTCAAATGGGGCGAAAGAGTGGCACTTTGTTAAACGGTTGGTGAGCCAGGAAAGAAGAGAGTAAGCATAGCAGGAAAATGGCAGAAAGATTAGAGAGCCATGTCTTATTAAAATTTGATCTTCGGTCCAATACAAATCAGTAAACGGGAACAATGCGAAGATCTTATTTTAACGTGGCATACCAGTTAACGGGAGCGACATTAATCAGAAATAACTTCAATGCAAAATGTGTATATTTATTCTCACCAATGTAAGAATCGTTGACTGGCAACTTGTGATCTGAGCATTGATACTGGTCATCCTGGAACATACAGGCAGTAACAAATATATCATTAACAGTAACAAATATATTAGTAACAAATATATCAGTAAAAAATATATCAGTAACAGTACCAAATGTATCAGTAACAGTAACAAAAATATCAGTAACAAATATATTAGTAACAGTAACAAATATATCAGTAATAGTAACAAATATATCAGTAACAGTAACAAATATATCAGTTACAGTAATAAATATATCAGTAACAGTAATAAATATATCAGTAACAGTAACAAATATATCAGTAACAGAAATAAATATATCAGTAACAGTAACTAATATATCAATAACAATGCATATCAGTAACAGTAACAAATATAACAGTAACGAAAACAAATATATCAACAACAGTAACAAATGTATCAATAACAGTAACAAATGTATCAATAACGGTAACAAGTATATCAGTAACAGTAACAAATATATCAGTAACAGTAACAAATATATTAGTAACAGTAACAAATATATCAGTAACAGGTAAAAAATATATCAATAACAGTAACAAATATATCAATAACAGTAACAAATATATCAGTAACGATAACAAATATATCAATAACGGTAACAAGTATATCAGTAACAGTTACAAATATAACAGTAACAACAAATGTATCAGTAACAGTAACAAGTATATCATTAACAAATATATCAGTTACAGTAATAAATATATCATTAACGATAACAAATAATCAGTAACAGTAACTAATATATCAATAACAGTAACAAATGTATCAATAACAGTAACAAATATATCAGTAACGATAACAAATAATCAGTAACAGTAACAAATGTATAAATAACAGTAACAAATGTATCAGTAACAGTAACTAATATATCAACAACAGTAACAAGTATATCAGTAACAAATATATCAGTAACAGTAACAAATATATCAACAACAGTAACAAATGTATCAGTAACAGTAACAAATGTATCAATAACAGTAACAAATGTATCAGTAACAGTAACAAGTATATCAATTCCAAATATATCAGTAACAGTTACAAATATAACAGTAACGATAACAAATATATCAACAACAGTAACAAATGTATCAGTAACAGTAACAAATATATCAGTAACAGTAACAAATGTATCAATAACAGTAACAAATATATCAGTAACGATAACAAATATATCAATTACAAATATATCAGTAACAGTTACAAATATAACAGTAACGATAACAAATATATCAGTAACAGTAACAAATGTATCAATAACAGTAACAAATATATCAGTAACAGTAACAAATATATCAGTAACAGTAACAAATATATCAGTAACAGTAACAAATATATCAGTAACAGTAACAAATATATCAGTAACAGTAACAAATATATCAGTAACAGTAACAAATATATCAGTAACAGTAACAAATATATCAGTAACAGTAACAAATATATCAGTAACAGTAACAAATATATCAGTAACAGTAACAAATATATCAGTAACAGTAACAAATATATCAGTAACAGTAACAAATATATCAGTAACAGTAACAAATATATCAGTAACAGTAACAAATATATCAGTAACAGTAACAAATATATCAGTAACAGTAACAAATATATCAGTAACAGTAACAAATATATCAGTAACAGTAACAAATATATCAGTAACAGTAACAAATATATCAGTAACAGTAACAAATATATCAGTAACTGTAACAAATATATCAGTAACAGTAACAAATATATCAGTAACAGTAACAAATATATCAGTAACAGTAACAAATATATCAGTAACAGTAACAAATATATCAGTAACAGTAACAAATATATCAGTAACAGTAACAAATATATCAGTAACAGTAACAAATATATCAGTAACAGTAACAAATATATCAGTAACAGTAACAAATATATCAGTAACAGTAACAAATATATCAGTAACAGTAACAAATATATCAGTAACAGTAACAAATATATCAGTAACAGTAACAAATATATCAGTAACAGTAACAAATATATCAGTAACAGTAACAAATATATCAGTAACAGTAACAAATGTATCAATAACAGTAACAAATATATCAGTAACAGTAACAAATATATCAATAACAGTAACAAATATATCAGTAACGATAACAAATATATCAATAACAGTAACAAATATATCAGTAACAGTAACTAATATATCAACAACAGTAACAAATATATCAGTAACAGTAACAAATATATCAGTAACAGTAACAAATGTATCAGTAACAGTAACAAATGTATCAATAACAGTAATGAATATATCAGTAACAAATGTATCAGTAACAGTAACAAATATATCAGTAACAGTAACAAATGTATCAGTAACAGTAACAAATGTATCAATAACAGTAACAAATATATCAGTAACAGTAACAAATGTATCAAAAACAGTAACTTATATATCAACAACAGTAACAAATGTATCAATAATAGTAACAAATGTATCAGTAACAGTAACAAATGTATCAATAACAGTAACAAATATATCAGTAACAAATACAAATATATCAGTAACAGTAACAAATATATCAGTAACAGTAACAAATATATCAGTAACAAATGTATCAATAACAGTAATAAATGTATCAGTAACAAATGTATCAGTAACAGTAACTAATATATCAACAACAGTAACAAATATATCAGTAACAGTAACAAATGTATCAGTAACAGTAACAAATGTATCAGAACGTAACAGTAAAAAATATATCAGTAACGATAACAAATATATCAGTAACGATAACAAATATATCAGAAACAGTAACAAATATATCAGTAATAGTAACAAAAAGATTAGTAAAAGCAACTTATATATCAACAACAGTAACAAATATATCAGTAATAGTAACAAATATAACAGTAACAGTAACAAATGTATCAGTAACGGTAACAAATACATCAACTATATAAGTCGGATTGATTATCAATGTTACAATGTGAAAAATAGGTATTTTACTTGACAGGTAAATCAAAACATTTATATATTTTACATTGTAGCAGATGTTGATATAACATCTTTAGCTCCGTAGTCATCGGTCGCCACATATTCAATTAAATGCATAGCATCGTTTATATATTTCTTATCAAGAAACACCAACAATTTTGAAACCATTCTATTTAATCGTATCTGTGGTGACCGATGACGCGTTGCACACGATAAATGAAGTTAAAATTATTTGATTCGCAAATAACATTATAAAGTAACTGACACATATTGTAAGTGTATTAAACGTAATTTAACAATACTGTATGGTTATTTCATGGAATATATCAGACCACGACAGTGCAATGAACGTGTGGGAATATCGCATACAACTGAAATATATATAGTGCTCCTGTATAGTATCGCTATTTGATTTGATAAACAGTTCATTCAAAATGTGCTATGATTCAAATGAGAAAAAATAACGATATAGGTATTGTTTTTGTTGTTTTGAACGTAAATATTAAGATTAAACTTCATCTTTTAAAGAATAATTATGGTATACAACACAGTTCCGTGCAAACATATTCTCCCTAATAGAAGACAATTTCTGCGAAATTAATCATTTTCGTTGGGCTTTATAATTTCGTTGACTTCACTGTTAATCTTCATCCTCGAATTCATATCTCTACATCGTAATTATAGTTCGATATAAAGCTTTTTTCCCGTTTAAGTGGGTACTCGTATTCCAAGAATCCATGTACCTACACAACCACGAAAGTTTGGCCCCATGAATATATCTTATATCACAGTAGTGTGTGTATGTGTGTTTGTACAGTTGTTCTATAAATAGATAACGTAATAAGTGTCTAGTTATCTTTTGACATTTGTACGTAGATTGTTTTATCAGTTCGACAGACTATACCTACAATACACAAGTCTTTGTTAGAGTGTATGTCGTTATAGAAACTATACTGAAGGTAATCCGACCGTACACACAAGAGTTTTTTAATGCTAAACAATAATGAGTAAAGCTATATATATATTCACATAAGAAAGTGATATTGATTTCCTGGTATCAATATCTTAGACACATACGTACCTTGTTGAAGTAAACATCTCTTATCCTTCCGTCCGCCTCTGAATCTACTTTAGAGGTAAACAATTCGTCAGATGAAACTAAAATCACCAGGCACGCAACGACTATTATTGACATGATGCTAGTTACAGCTGACATGGTCGAGTCCTTTTGTAAAAGTGTTACACTACTATATTGATTCTAGTTGATGATTTAAACCATGATTACTTATAGCAGCGTCATATAATTAAAAACACAATGTTTCTCTAGTCTCTTGTTAGGTAATACAGGTGATAAGTATATATCCGAAAAGCATCAATAAATAAACACGTCACATACATGTAGATATGGGAAAACCAAACTCTGTCAGTGCTGATATGCGAGTTCAATATCATTAAGGTCCCAAGAAACTATCAATATATTTTCGATAGAGAAGTAATGACGAGCCACTCATTATATAGGACGTTATCGCTATATTTAGACTTGGTAGTATATCCTAAAAACCATCCGGAACACCTCGGTATTTTCTCGCAGATAAACACGGAAAGGCCTGGTGGTGTTTTCGGGAGCTTAAATAGTATACATTTAACAAATGACATGTAATTCCTCTTTGTCCTCGACTGTGAGTATCCGTTGGAATTCGGTGTCGCATTGGACATAAAATTGACTTATTGAGAGCAACAAAAGTTATTAGGATACTTATCACTTCTATACTGTATGCTAGCTGGTTGTACTTTATTATTTATTATTCAAATCGAACTGCATCAACACTAAAGTCAATTCTAAAAATCGATCGACACAGACACATAATCGAAACACTGAAAAAACACGCGAGCATGAACCCAGTGGGCACGTAAAAAAGGCGACAAATACAACGCAAGAAACTACAGATCCATATCACTCACACGCATCTCATGCAAAAAGGTTGAAAAATAATCAATATAGCGCAAGCAGAAAATATCTATATAACCTGCAGCAAAGCGTTCACCCCTCATGATCTTCTGCATTCAAACAAGACATCGCACCAAAAACATAACATACTAACAGACTTCATCTTAAAAGACTTTGCAAAAGCTTTTGAGAAAGTCCCACACAAATGGTTACAGTTTACCAATCGAAAGACCGGGAACATACTTGATCATATCACCAAAAGAGTTATACTTGAAAGTAGATACTCAAGCAAAATACATGTAGCGTCTGAAGTGTTTCGAAGTTCCTTTTTGAACCCAGCCCCCTTCCAGATTATCCTAAACAACTTCCAAAATACATTTAACACAGTACACTTAGGCTATTCGACGGCGACATCATTCTATTCTTCCACAAATAACCATAACAACACATAAAACGAGCATAACTGGGATTCAGCTAGAAAATGAGAAAATTACTTGTTCATGCAGTTTCATCCAATAAATGTCCATACTCATAATAAAACTGAAACGCATGAAAATACGCTCCACGACCAACCATTAGAATTGCTAAACTGAAGTAATATCTGGGACTGACAAATCCGTCACCTTTCCACTGTCGATCCCACATGAATAGTTAACCCATGTTGCTCTCCAGAAATTTCATTCCCGGTAAAAGCTGCAATAACTTTTATAGGAACGGGTAGGTACACTATGTACATTTGTAAGTAGATGTTAAGTATGCGTAGTAATGTCCCTTCCTTTCACAGTGGAAACCACATACTTGTTAGATCTACATGACACGTGTTGTCGGTGAACAGAAGACGTTTTACCCCTCCGACACTCCTGGGCGAATCAATATTCATTAAACCGTTCCCATGTTCAAGCATGGGTTCTGTGCTCAAAGCAACTTTCTTGCAACTAACTTAAATAATGTAAAACGAACAAAAGGTAAAATGTAAACATTGAAAACAGCTTTCTGCATTAAGTATCTTCAATTTGTTTCCAAAGCATTGATAAAATAATATTTTGTTTTTTATTTATCTATAACCGGAACAAGAAATTGGGTTTGAGAACAAAATCCATGCTTAAGCATGAGTGTGTCATGACTACGGGCGCTGGTCTTGATCTCCTTGTACTTTTTCACGGGTCTCCAATAAATTCGTCCCTTGTTCATATTGTGTCATAGTTTTACCGATATTGTGCTCGAATTATGGTTTAGCTGACACTTCGGTATTCTATTTTTTCAATATTTTGTATATATTCAAAAGACAAAAGGAAAACCTAACTTTAATCTTAACTAAACTTTATTCAAATTGATAAATGAACTTACGAATATTTGATTACCTAAATAAATAATGTACATAGGTCAAATTAAGATTTTTAAAAAGTAGAAAATAAATCATACAATAAGTAATGGAAATTGTGTACATTTTTGTTGTATTACCCGTAGATAATCCCACAACCTCAAAATGTTATAATGAACCAAGAAACCGGAATGGTTACCAATAGGAAACTGTCCGGGACTGTTGTCAAACTGTAGGAATAATAGGGATAGCTCGTAACGTGATGTAAAATTCATACTTTGATGTAAATTCCCGTATGATTTCCGCATTATATTAGTCCTCTTACAGAAATGGTAACCATGGCAAACAAGACGTATAACTGCAACACCGACTGCTTCACACATTCTTAAATACAACAAGTAATTTAGATTGAAACGGGTGTAGTTGAAATAATAGCAGGTAATTAAAATTGTGTTTGGTACAATGTTATCGAAACTGTAACTGGTACATGTAGCTGAAATTGAAACCAAACATGAAACGGCAACAAGTAATTTAAATTATATCAAGTTACTAAGTTGCAGGAGGTAACTGAAATTGCAACAAATAATTGAAATCGTACCAAGCAATCGAAATTGTAACATGTAATCGAGATAGTTACTGGTAATTGAAAGTGAAACAAGTAAATGAAATGGCAGCAGTTAATTTAAACTGTAACAGGTAATCGATTTTTACAGTTAATTGCAATAAAAACAGGTATACAATTTAAATTGTAACAGGTTAATGAAATTAAATAATGAACTAATATATAGTAATTACAACACATATTTCAAATATTTCCTTCAGTTTCTTGAATTGTAAATGATATAATGTGAATTGAGATTCTTTATAACATTTTGATCACATGACATAAAACATGTACCTTAATAGAATTCCCCAATGCCAGATTTCCGTCAGTGTCTATGGTCCTATGAACACTTACAATGCAATTTTGTTTCAGCCCTTCATTATTGAGAAACATCTATAGCTAGAATTACATTTCACTTGTTGATATACATGTATGTATGTATGTTGCTTTCTAGTTTATGTTTGTAACTTTCTAAAAATCGCTCAAGATGTTTTCCCATCGATCAAGACCAAAAGTGGAAGTAAGCCGAGTTCACTTAGGGTAAAAATGGAATACAGAAAGGTGTTTGGAAAAATGAAATTCGAAGTGAAAACACTTTATAAAACTTTTAAATATTATCATACGTCATTTAATATATATAGTTCCCTATTTCATGAGAATATTGTATGTGTAGAATACCAAAGCATACTTAAGGAAGGAGTCAATTTCACTTTTGAGCTTTTGATTTTTGCTGTAGCAGTCTTCTCCATGAACCTAAAAAATTCAAGGTTTGCAAGCTAGGAAGACAAAGGATATATATAATCATTTTAATCTGTATAAAAAGGCAAGAAATGGCCTAATATATACAACAGGTCAGTCTACTTGTTGCAAATTTATGTTTATTACTAATTCAAGGTAAAGGTTACCACTTCATTTAGTTAAAGTCGCGAAAAAGAGTTCCACTTGGAGTTTTTTAATTGAAGTCTCCCTTCTTATATAAGATGAAGTAAACCTAAAGGATTAGAGTAACCTCCCCTGTCAAGATTTTTATAAAATTTGCCTATGACTTGAACTCATTTTGATGCTATTCAATTAAAATTCCTAGATGATAACATTGATAAAGCAAAAACCTTGTGATGTAAAGATCCCAAATTCGACCCCTGCTGTTTTTGTAACTTATTTTTTAATCTATTTTTCGTCAAATGTCGGGGGGAAAAATCTGTAAAATGCATCTCATCATATGAACAGTTAAGGAAAGGCTTAAGATTTACTTCACAACAGTGACAATGGTAATATTATAGTTTAACACTTAATGAAATTCAAATGTAAAACGAAATTTTCCTAAAGCAAACACATTACTTTCTATCCTGATAAGGGTTTGTTACTTTTAGCACATGGTGTTCATTATGGCACTAAGAATGATAGAGGATATTCAATGGTTTCCTTTTGAATATAATGGAATAGAATACATATTCAATGGTTTTCTCCATTAATATAACATATTTAATCAATGATGTCCTCCTGAATATAACATATATTTACTTGTTTCCTTTCGAATAAAACATGCTTGCACTGCCTTCCTGTTGAACAGGACACTAGTTCCAAGGTTTCCACTTGGATATATTCAATGGTTTCTTTTTGAATATAATGGAATATGATACATATTCAATGGTTTTCCTCATTAATATCAATGATGTCTTCCTGACTAAAACATATATTCAATATTGTTTCCTTTTGAATAGATCAGGTTTTTAATGGCTTCCTGTTGAATATATTGACACTTATTCCAAGATTTCCTCTTTGATCAGAAAATGCATATACATATGAAGTACTGTATACAAAACAGTATGCACTCTGCAAAAAAATGACATGGGACACCAATGGTTATCCAGTCTATCTATTGGAGGTAGAATGTGTTTCATTCACGCTGCATAACCTATGCTATAAATCAAGGTTTGTTAAACAATTTCTATGTGGCTTAGACAATGTACCGCTGTACATGAATTCACAGCAGGTGATGTAACAGTTACGAGTATGTATAGTAGGTAACTATACATCAAACGATAGGATAAGTAGAAGTAACCAAACTACAGAAATGACGCTCTGGAGAGAGCCTCCACAGTAGAGTTGTAGACAATAGTTATATAAACACTTACACAGTACACCCTAATTAAATATATATACCAGTGTATACAACTGAGTACAGGCGCTTAATAAGAGACATATAAATGTAAAAAATATGTAAATTTATCATGACAAATTTAGCACATAATATACTCTACATGTAAATTCTATGGTAAGGGCACACCTAACATGCGGTCAATATGGAATTCAATAGTGACGGGAAAATATTTACTGGACAAAACAATTCAAATACAGAGTATAACATAATATAAAAGTTTTCATTTTCTCCCATTGAACAAAATACAAAACATGTAATCTTGAAAACATACACCGATAATAGCACATATTGAAGTACTTGTGTATAAGTGTATTCCATATGATGATTCTTTATTGAATGATTTTATTTAATCAAAAAGAAATTTTCTATTTTCAAAATATGATGCCATTTAATTGAAAATGCACTGAATTTTAAATGCATGTCATGTTATCAAAAATTGCTACTAAATGAACCTTCTTTGTTCAAAGATACCTTTTCTACAAATATATATGCCCAACCATACTTCATTCACTTGTGTGATATTGACTACAAACATACATGCCACCAGATCAATTATTATAAAATGGTACGACAACTGAAAATAGAAACTTAACAGGTGGAGTTTGACAACTTTATTCTATGCTCTTTTTTTCCTTCAAAAGGATTTCCACTGATTTCCTTGGGTCTAATTCAATCTGACATTTTTGGCAATTTGATAATTTTGGCAATCAATTTGGTAAGTATATTAAGTGTATAATTATAGACTCTATTATACATAATTGTACAATAATGAGTTATTACTTTTAAGAGGTAGACATTACAAGTAATTTCAGTCAAACATTCTTAAAAGTCTGCCTCTATTACCAGTAAATGACCACCCATACTTACTCTTTTGTAAGTCCTTAACTGTTGGTCCACATTGTAGTGTTTTCATTATTATCTTAGCAGCAGAAAGACACCACTTTATAGTTCTATCAAAGTGTGGCTACTTAACACAAGTTTTACTTTACAAGGGTTTTTGAATAGATGCATCCAAATTCTTTCTTGGGTGACAATGAACTTATGTTTAGCATTAAGTGTAGCCTAGGTCAAATGTAACCTGTATAACACAATCTCAGTCTACTTAAAATACTTTTACATATCGTGGATTCATACATGTACATATGAGAATTTCTTTTGTTACTGCTGGTCAATGTTCACCCATATTATTTATGCCTACTGAATTTATGTTAAGAAGACCATGAAAACACAATAATGACCTACAACAGTATGCAACAAAATATCCAGGTGATGCTGATGTTAACTTAATGCCTTTGTGAAAAATTGAAAACAAATCATCCTTATGAAGGTACATGTATATATTATACTGAAAACATACTCCTTGATTTGTTCTATATTTTGGTCATATTAAACCATAGTAACAAACAAATACATCAAAATCTCTTTCAATACAAATGACATTTTTAAAGAATTGTTTATACAAATACTTCTGTGTCATTACCAATTTATACAAGCTGAATGAAAAAACATCTGAGTTAGGCAATCTACTCAACAAATTACCACTAAACAAAAATATTCAGCCAGTTGCAGCACCGAACAACACTGCAGCTCTATGACTAACTTCCATTATACCTTACACCATACACACAACGTTTTCAAATATGTTCTGATGAGTTTTCAAATACATGTTACTGGAAAAAATGTGATTCAATCCATGACATACATCCAGAATATGCTTTACTTTAGCTTACAAAATTAAAATGATCTTCCATCAACAAAATACAGTGAAACTATGGACAGGAAAAAAAAAATCTTCTGGTCTGCGGATGAGGTAGAACATGTCCTAACCAGCAGTATCGCAGTAAAGAATTTCCGATAGATATACAGAATTGATCATGCATGAACCTCCATCCAAGAATCTACCAAGCACATCCTGTAAAATCATACTTGATATTTGAGCCTGAGTGGGGTTTTATCGTTAACGTACTCTTTAAGATTTTTTTTAAACTTTAAATTTGATATCTTCCATCTCGGACGTACACTTATCATCAACCTTTATAAACGCTTTTTCTCATTTTGTTCATTACATTTCCTTTAATATATCGCCAAACACCAAATTTGGGCAAGAAAAAAGGTGGTAGTATCACAAGGTTGGAATGTATACACAATGTCAATGAATTTGTTGAAAAATCAATCAGAAATACAAATTTTAAACATTACATAGCTAAATGATACACCTATCTTCCATGCCCTGTACTTAAAGATGCCCTCAATGTCTTCACTCCTTGGTGACACTGTCCGGTATTTCTGTCTTAATGACAATCTGCTCTGCTTCATCGCTAAGGTGATCATACAGAGGAAACTCACAGCAGCACAGACACTTCAAAGCCCTTGGGAGGGCTCCATAACAGCCCGTGGGGAGAGGGATAAGGGGACTTGTCCTGTTCTTGAATATCAAATAGCCTTCATCCCTGTAAAATGCATATATAACTAATAAACCTTATGTGTAAAACATTTGTATCGAAAAAGTTTTTTCATCAACTGATAAATATTCATTACCATGCTTTTTGATAAGGATATGCAGCAAATGTGTATTAGATAAACATGTGTAACAACTGAAAAATGATTAAAATATCAGGACCATGTATTGAAATCTTACTAAGAACCTGAACAAGAAAACTTGAAAACTAAAGAAGATAAACACAAACACATCTTTATTGAATGTTTGGTCTAATATCAATAAATCTTACTGTCTGAAACGTTCATCTGCCTTTTTCTCGAGAAGAGGGATACCACTGAGGAACAATAGGATTGCCATGGTGAAAAGTGGACTTAGGACGGCTGACCACTGTCCATCCCACAGGATACTGGTACTGATAATGAAGATCCCTAACCACAATGTAATCTCTCCGAAATAGTTAGGATGTCGGCTAACACTCCATAGACCTGTCAATTCAAACGTAGAGTTATCTCCCTGAAATAGTTAGGATGTCAGCTAACAATCCATAGACCTGTCAATTCAAACATGTAGAGTTATCTCCCTGAAAATATCATATTCGTTTTTATGTAAGTTCAACTCTTAAAACATTTTTACTTAAATGTTTCTAAAACTAGGCACCTCAACCCTGGCATTCCTCCAAAAAAATGCTTAGGTCATTTTATGTACCTTAAATAAAATATACAAGTTATCTTTGTATGTACGTTAATTTTGTTAGTGCATGGTGAAATAAATTCCTTTATAAGAAGAGCAAAACATAAAGTTTCTAGCACATCATAAAATATTAATTAAATCTGCATTTTCAGAATTCTGATTGGCCAAGATACATGGATGGTCATGTGTGAGACACTGTTTCAGTATATTAACTTGATGTTACTTAACTTTTTTTAGAAACAACAGATTGATAATGCTTTATGACGACTCTTTTATTGTGCTTTCTTGCCAAATGCAGTACTTTTCTCTTGACAATTTAATTTTTCCACTTTCTTTGATGATAACAATCAGCATAATTTCATATTTGATAAAACAGTAAATTACTTAAGTTTCCACGATTAAGTATTATTTACCCCCAACTTTATCACGGTTAAAATATTTTTCTCATGTCCATATAACAACAGAGTTCACCTCAACTTAAGTCCATAATTGTTAAATATACCAAATAAAATCCTAACATACTCACCAACATCACACCATTTTCCTTTATTAGCTGGATTATTTCTGAAGTTAAATTTCTCAATGTCACCAATTGTCTCTGATAGTAGACCAACAACGAAAAAAAATGCACCAACTATATCCTGAGGTGTCCAGTCATTATCAGGGTTCAACTTGACTGAACTGGACGGAGCATTTACAAAAATGACTGGCAAGCTGACAGTGAACACCCAAACTGCCTACAAAAAAAATAAAAAAATGATAGTTAATGCCTACGCAGGATGTTGTTACGAAACCAGTGTTAATACGAAGGGGTTGTTGGTTGGTTTTATGGAGTTTAATGACCTATAAAGAGTAATGTAATTTTGGATGTGCCTCCATGGGTGTAATGTAGGCATGCATGTTTGTGCGCTGGTGGTCAGGTATGTGAGTGTGATAACCTCCTTACGAAAGTGTGGATCTAATGCTGACTTTATAGTGCTACCTCACTGTAATACCATGCTGAAGGCACCCGGTACGGTTTTCAGCCCCCTCACAATGGGTGAAACAATTATTGCCATTTTTCTAATTGCTTTTAACATGAATAACAATTGCCATTTTTAAAGACTTTGGTTTACCCGGGTATGGGGACAGAACCCATTGCCTTCCTCCCCTGGGCGAGTTTTCAACATTAAAGCCAAAAGTGAGGTAGTGTCAGGTATTATACACTAGGTAACCAAGGCAGTTTATAGATGTAAAGCGAAATACGAAGACTTTAAATATTGCAATGGGTGCAGCAGATATATTTTGATTGCTGTTCTGTATATCCCCAGACACAAATGCAAATCCCATTTTTCTGCAGGGGGTTGAATGCAGATGGGAGACATGCATTATGCCTTCTTTATGAGTTGATCATTTTATAATGGAATACAGTAGATTTTGCTTAATATCACTTCGCATTTGTCAGAGGAAAACATGATATTAACCGGAACGTGACATTATGAGGAAACATGTTATTCTGACCATACAGGTAAATGGGGTCGATCTATTTTTCGGCAGTCAGTTATGTGTGAAAAAGGCACCGTTAGGTCGTGACATTGTTTACATAGCGCATCCAGTTGTGACACAAGATCCCTGGGGCATAAATCATTGATTCTTATTATCATTTACCTATGATTTGCTTTGTGGCAGTGGCCAAAATAAAGTGATACTAAGTGAAATTGACATAAAAACAAGTGATATTATTAAATAAAAGAATCGCATTCCATAGATTATATAGCAGGAAAAATGGTGCATGAAGAAAACATAACAATAACTGAAAAGTGATATTAAGCAACGTGATATTATGTGAAATGTACTGTAATTACATTAAGTTTCCAGTTGCTTAACCAGTAGCATAATCAACTCTTATATTAGACTGAGGGGAAGGCTGCTTTCTGAGGTTTTTACCAAAGCTGGCTGGAACAGTGCTATTGATAGTCAAACAGCGTTCTTGTGAATTTGTTTCATGATATTTTGTTGGGTCTCGCAAGCTGACAGGAAAAGCAAATTTACTAGGGTTAATTAATTATATAAGGTGCTCATCATGAACTCAGTTATAAACGAGTTTTAACAAAGAAGCTACCAGTGAATTTAAACAAAACCTGATTTAATCAATCTTTGAAGACTCGTCTGAAACAAGTGATTGGCCATAAATTTACTCAATCAATCAATAAAATATTTTATTATAGTGTCACATGTTAATTACATATACATAAAACAGATACATTTTACACAATCAGGTAAAACCATATTAACACCCAGCCATAACTGACTTATGAGACACTTAAAACAATTTAACATTAGTCATCACACTTGCTTCATACCTGAAATATCCAGAAACCTGCAAAAGCTAGACAATTTTCTCGTTTGTCATCAAATCTTTTGTCTTCTCCAATTTTGATGATTCTGTACAGAAGGTATCCGGACAGCCTTATCCCCCAGGCACACACAAATACAGTCACACATATCTGTCTCCAATTGTATGTCTGAAGTCGGAAAAGAAGGACTTTAATTCACATTTCAATTGTATTTATTCAGTTTTAATGGTGAGACACAACTCAAGAGCGTTGTAGGATATACATTATAGAGGATTTCACTGAGCTTACTCAGTCTTGAATGAACTTAAAAGAATATGATGATTCCATAAACTAATTTTTATAAGACATAGAGTCCCACTACTTTCTTCTATATTATATATTTAGGCCTGGAGGAAATTATCTTCCTGTTAAACTAATGTTGCCTCTTATAAAAAAAACCATAAATGATAATGTACAAGCCTTTTTCCACAAGTTAGGACATTTAATATGCCGAGTTACATTGTGTGTGCAAACAAATAAAAATTGCCAACAAATTAGAACTCATTTATGTTGGAAGATATACAATAGAGAGTTTATTTATTGAGTTCTTAACGGCCTATCAACACAGAGGAGGTCTTTAAAGGGCCAATACAAGGTGGTAGATCTATATAATACAGAGTGACACCGCTCTGCTTTAATCAAACTAACATTGCATGTTTCTTATCTTATTTCAACTTTATGGTTTTACTCAATGATATTTTTAATTTTTTTCCCAAAACTTACCTGTGCTAATAAAAAGGTGAGTAAGGCTAAAACAACGAAGTTTGTACCCCCAGCAAAGTCTGTAACTTTGTCAAATTTACAGCTACACGCCACCAGAAAAAAGGTGAACTGCATAGCAATTGTAACTATGGCACAAATTGCCAAGTTGTTTTCATCGGCATCAAACACTAGAACCATGTTGATGATTGATGGTTTCTCTGAAAAAAAAGGAAAAGAGTTGTTTCACATATATATCAGTTTTTTAATTCAAGCAACACTGTATTAAAATACAAAAGACTTAACTGTTTTCAGCAGAGATATCAGCAGATAATCATTACAATGTATACTTCATTCCAGTTACATGTCTGTTAACTTCTATACAATTGTAGGTAATATATGTATTAGCCCAAGTTTCCTCTGGCCCTGACACTAGACTTAGATATTTTGACAGATAGATGTCACAACAGACATCTATCTGTCAAAATGTCTAAGTCTAGTGTCAGGGCCAGAGAAACTTAGGCTAGTAATTATAATTGACTGAAATAATATGATACAAGTATATTTTGTTCAGGTCTATGATACCATGCCAACGTCAATTGCACTACATTTACCGACAGTCAGTATATACGTAGTATATACCGTGCATGGCAGTCAAATACTGTATTTTGTTTCACAGTGACAGTGGTGAACTGTCTGGTAGTCAATTGTTACTGACTTGGATGTAGAGGGATCATAGACGGATCGTATTGCCCTTTAGATTGATTTGTAACAGGAGAGGAAAAATGAAAGGCCAGACTGGGGTTCGAACCCTGGACCCTCCGAACTCTAGATGGACACTCTACCAATTGAGCTATCTGGTCGCAGACGATCGACCCAGTCCAGTTCCACTACATTCCTCCCTCCTTTAACAAAGTCTTCGACCCCGAAGACACAACTTTTTACAACCCAGGTTCAGATATCCTGTGTCAAGCATACACCAAATGCTTGAAAGAAGGGTTGGTCACAGGTACCACTGCAACAGGAGAGGAAAAATGCACGGCCAGACTAGGGTTCGAACCCGGGACCCTCCTAACTTTAGACGGACGCTCCATCAATTGAGCTATCTGGTCGCCGACGATCAAATTAACCCAGTGCAGTTCCGCTACAGATTAGTTGATTAGTAAAATACTGGAAAATATACAATAGTCTTCAATACAGTAGGGTAAACCATTTTATATTTTTACAAATTTACAAACCATATGAAGGTAACTGTGACATACGTGTATGTTGACCCAGTTTTAGCGGACTAGATCAACTCCCAACAGCTTTCTAACATTTGCATTTTTACCAACAAACATCCAGTATTTACTTACATCAGTCAGTCTTCTGAAATACTGCAATCCTCTGTGATTTTTCGTGCGGACAAACCTCGTTACTTACAGATAACACATTCAATATTATAAAGTTATATAACCCCTTTATCAAGTGTGCACGTGCTCTTCAGCGTGACAGCGACTTGTTTACAATTTCCTGTCATTTGTCGCTTAGGCTCTGAACAATAACATCGCTTAAATATCTACAAAATAATCAATTTAAACATAATATTCACCATGTTTCGACTTTAAGATGTATTCATTATCATAATAAAATATTTGTTATCCAAAGTTTAGCACTGTTATAGTCAAAAAGAACTTTTTATTTGCAATATTCATACCGGAAATAACCCTTAGTCAAATAAAAAGGGGGCGTGGCCTAAACGTTTCATAACAGAAAATTTAGTGCATGCGCACTAGGACTAACAGCAACTTGAGAAGAGGGTACATGTATGATCATGCCTCACAATCACATGCCCAGCGTCTTAGTACAGGTTTTTAGTAAACTCATGACTGCATGACCCTCTAGATGTATATGTTGTAGTAGAGTAAGTATTATACTCTATGTATAGTACCACGGAAATTTGTTATCTAAGTCCGTGATAGTACCCATGTATCTGGAGGAATTTAAACGAAAATTATTTGAATTTCACAAAACTACTTATAACGTGATTTAAAATAAGTATGTGACAAAATGTCTGCGGAAGAATTCAAATGTTACAATTTAATCTGCATTAAAGGAATGTAAAAAAAATGTACAAATTTTGAAATAGCAGATATTTTAATATATTTTTATATTATGGGTTGATATTTGTAAATGCACGGGGGTTGGGGTGGGACGGACTGTTTTCTGAAAATTTACCATCAGATCTTCTTCTTCTTCTCGATCATGAGAAGTTTTCAAACTTGAAGTTATAATGTCACACGTTGGTTAAAATGGTGTAACAGGACTTCTTTTTTAAATGTCATGAATTAAACATGTACATGTATACGCGTGTACGTACAGATAGAGTTTACAGCAAGGTTTTGAGAGTGCTAACTACTGGGAGGACCGATAGAAATTCATCCACAGTATTGGCTGAAGCAATAGAGGCAGGTATAGATAATTCCATTAGATAATAGATTCTTGACAATATGGCTAAATATCAAGCTGATTAAACACAAGATAACTTAATTCCGTCAGACTGTTTTCACTGCAGGTATGTAAAATATTCCTAGACTGACAGACGGTTACGACCGATGATTCCAGTAAACCCCATAATTTCGTTGCCGGGTTGGGGTAGAGGGTGGGGTGGGAAGTGGTTATGTAAAAATACCATGAACAATAAAAAAAAATGTATTATCTTTGTTTAGCCAAAGATTTGAACAGAATTAGACCGGTTGATTCCCTCCCCAAAATATCGAGAAATCTGTATGTAGGTACACTTAATACATATAGATATAAGTTTAACTTCATTGATAGGTTATATTTATGCCGTTAAAATACATGTATATTATATTTAGCAAGGACAGTTCGTGTTTCTGCATATTGAAAAGTCAAATACGTGTACATATGTAGATAATGAAAGTGATATATTCCGTCTTTGCATATTGCAGAGTTATCTTCTCTTGATAACAGGTATTGATTGTTATGTCACTTGTTTAAGAGAGTAACGTCATCAATTTTTGAGAAAACGACGTGATTTTCTCACACAAACCAATGACGTAACAATCAATACCTGCTCCCAAGAGAAGATAACTCTGCAATACGCAAAGACGGAATATATATATGTATAAAATATCAAAAGAAAAAATCTCAACAACGAGAACTTCTAACACGTCAAGGAGATTCGTCAGACTGTTTATTTGAAGTCTGAAAAAATCTCCTGGAAGAGATGAAAGTACTTAAGACTCGTTGTTGAGATTTTTTCTTTTAATGTTATTTCTTAGTCCGTAAGGATCATTTTTCTACTTTTATACTATATAAGTCCAGATTCGTTATAAACGCAAGGAAAACTAGGTGGTAAAATAATAAGCAACAGTATACAGTATGGCTGAGCCTCGAGCAAACATAGATAGGCCTAACAATAAACCCCAACAAATAACGGAGTAATGTAATAAAGTAAATAACATATGCGCTTTGTGTAAATATTAATTACATAAAATTGCCATTAGCAGTAAATGTCATGGCATTTTGTTACACTACGAACCACTGCATTCTGAGTGACCGTTACGCTATACAAAACAATATTACGATAACTGTCATACTACACGAGCCACTGCATTCTGACTGACCGTTACGCTATACACACAAAAAGCTGCGCGTGAACGACTGTCTTACTACAATGAAACGAAAGAACATTTACGATAATGTTCTGGCATGGCTGACTGAATTTCTCATATACCGCTTTATCACAACCTAGTTAGTAGGTCATCTCAAAGCGGTTCACAGATTGGTATCCGTAGTTATAGGGCCTTTGCAAACAGCCAATATATTTCTCAACTCCCTGAGGAGCATACAGCCAGTGCTGCCATTTCGGCGCTCACAACTAGCATTCAACAATTCTAGCACTGCCCAACAACGTACTCAAGCGGAGTAAAGTATCTTGCTCAAGGATACAACACAGTGCCGTGGCGTGACTCGAACCCGCAACCCTTCGGTCACGAGCCCGGCTTCCTACCACTAGACTACCGGCCGTGTCTCCGTGTTATAAAGATATGTAAATGCTGAAATCTAGTTATCCGTTGAATTGTTTAACTGATGTACGCCGGTAACAAAATACCAATCATCGTGTCACTATAATAACTAATGATAAATGGAAACCATCATCGTACATGAATTGTACAAATACGATAGAATACGTAATTATAAATGAATTCGAACATTTATATGGCACTCGTCAAATAAGTCTTACACGTTTTCATTTTTAGCCAGTCTCTGCCAACTTAGGGACGAGTATCATAAATTCTATAGGAAGCGGAAACGAATCAAACATTCTTTGTTATAATATTATATACAATTATTTGCGAGAGAAAAAAAACTGTTTCTCCACGGACTTAGATAGCATCTAATCTAATTCCGTGGTTTCTCTGACCATCATCAAACCCTCAATGCCACATGTATCACCTTCACTGCTACGTCACAATGTCGTGACGTCCTGTCCATAATTCTCATGATGACTTCACAATGGTAAATTGCCTTACGATAGTCAAGTGATTTTAATAGAAATGCTGTCAATACGGCCAATAATGTCAAATATGTGGTGATACTGAAATCCCGAACGTAAGAGCGATCGTATACAACATATACATAGTTTCATGTCAATAATTTTACATCATTTTAAAATATTTCTTAAAATACCGCAAAACTTCCATAATTTTTTTCTAAAAAAAAGAGTTTTGCTTAGCTTTCTAACGGGTAAATTCTTATTTCGCTATAACTCTATGTGCTTCTAGTAAGAAGCAAATTACATGTATTACCTGTTCAGTCTAAAATACATTTGGAATAATTATCAATGTAACCAAAGCTTACATTTATACAAAATCATTTAATATTATTTTTACAACTTATACTAATTACTTTTGATGGTCCGAATGTTAGCGCGCGAGTGATCTTACTGTGGGAGGAAACCGGAGTACCCGGATAAAACCCACGTAGTCGGGAACATCCGATAGGGGAATCGAACCCCGACCGCCTTGGTGGAAAGGCAAGTGCGCTATCCACTGCGTCAGCCGACCATCCATTTCTTTTAATTAATGGTATTGAAGTATGGTAAAAAGAATGTGTGACACTAATAAATATTCATTCATTTAATTACGCTTGGATAGTACCAGTGCTGCGGCAATGAACGCACATTGGCTTAGCGTCTTTCAGTCATTTTGAGACAACCACAGAAGACTTAATTTCTCTGATGCGTTGATGCAATTTTGATTTTGCAAATAATGCGTGTACGATACTTTGTACCAAAACTTGATTGCACTAATATAAGTATGTTTATAATGTTTTGTTGTATATTTGTAAATGTTGATTTTTTCATATATCCAGTTCCGATGAAATTTATATACATTACTTTAAATTTTGTATTACTTACTATAAAATGCGATGTATATTCATCACATTGATAATTCATCTATAATGACGACATATTTTGCTGGTATCATTTTCTGTAGTGTGCCTGAGGCGTTATGATGAGTAAATGGGTTTTTTGTAAGGATTACATGTATATAACACATGTAACACCCCGTATTTCACTAAACTAAATCTATGTAAACGAAGTTTTTTGTGTTATGGCTGTCTGGCACTGACAAGTCGTGTTCCTACACCCAGCCTCAAGCCATAATACGTAAGAGTATAACTACTACTTCTGGGGGCCATGCTAGTTTACATGAGATAATTATTTTTTCTGACGATGTAGTTTGTGTCATCAGTTTGCTATAAGATTATACTTTTTATTCGCTGTGTTAGAGCAGGCTAGTTTTATCGAAATATATTTTTTGTATCTTCACTATCGCTATATAATTAAATAATATTTATTTCAACGCAAATATTTATGAACAATACATATATTTATTTTGTATGTTAGATATTTAACTATACCACAAAACTTCGTTTGTAATTGTTTCGTTTCCATTTTGCCAACAACTTTTTTTGACTGGGCGATTCGTTTTTATAGGGAGACAAATTGAAAGCTATTTTAAGTATATTGTTTTTAATTATAACTTACTGAAGGAATGCATCAGTGAATTTTGGAGTGTTTTGAAAAGCTAGGTAGTACAAATTATTGTCACTGTAATTTTGTTAGTTTATTAAGAAATACTGTTTCAACGCTTGCTTTGTCTCTATACACACCAAATCATCATTGAGTAAAATCAATAGATAAACATAAATATTCCAGCTGACTACATTATACTCTTCCATTGATAATGCAAATTACTCAGGATATACATTTAAGCTTTACAATACATACACAAAAAGTTAATAACGTTGATCAGAACACACTATATGCATTTGATGCGCGGTCAGTTAATACTACCGTCTGCGCATGACAGCACAAAATCAATTGTCCTTGTGATCCACAAAACATAAGTGACTGTAATCTTTATCTATGTAGTCATTATACTGACACAAAGAGATCGCCACTGTTAACCATGGGCACACTGACCATACTGACCATACTGACCACACTACGGTTCCTCGTGCCAATGTTGATATCCTGTGTTAACAGCTCGTCGACTCCAAGAAGGCCAGCAAGACTCGGAACAGCCGCTTGTGCACAGTTCAGGGAGCACCACGTTTTTAGTTATGACCTACGATCACGTTTAGGTAAACTTTTAATGTATTCTTTGAATGCTTGAAATTTCTCAAATGGACTAATTGACAGTTAAAACTATGTGCAGTGTTACTGATTGAGTAAACGCTAAATTAGCGAAAATCTCAAGACCGCAAAAATATGTATGGTATATTTTCACATTGATTTATTTATTGCAAGATACACCTTCATATGTGTCGAACTTTTGCAAGCAGCTTTAATGGAATATGGAACCCATAATATTGTAGCTATATGGACCATTGTGAAAATGTTTATAACTTCTTTTTTCAGTATAAGTAGTATCAAACCTCTGGAACAATGCTACTGCTTCAAAGCTTTACTAAAATATGCTAATTTATGGTTGGTGTTACTACTGTTTCGTGATGAAAATCGTGCTTTAGATATTAATTGTTATAACTTAGACACGTAAATACATTTTAACATTTCTGTTACGATTTGAAATAGACTGCATTTGAACACATCTGTTATTGAAATATTATTTTTAGGTGCAATAACCTGTACCAATTCCTTTCTACTTTCTACGAAGAATAAACTGATTGATATCAAAATATATTTAAATTCTCAAATATTTCAATGTGATTTATTTTAGATATAATGTATTCAGTGTAAAATGCTGCATTAATTCTAAGTTGGTCATATCTAACCCTATTTATATAATACAGAATTGACTTTATAATTACACGAACTGGATATACCTCAGAAAATATAAGTACTTACTGATCTGTTTCGGCCAACAGCCCCTGGTCAATGGTCGAGGTGTTATAAAGAGTGTAATGGACCTCACCAGAGTCCGATCGACATCAGACTGAACTCTGTCCAGTGTATGGAATCAGGAGAGGAGGAATCCCCCATATATGTCTGGTATAGGCGTCACCATGGATACGCTAGAGGAAGCTTCCTCAACAATGGTAAACCTTACATCAGATGTACATATTGATATGTGTCCAATGCTCTGTTGTGATTGCTGTGATGATATTATTACATTTTGCAACACGTCTGTGATTTAAAGGGCCGCGGTGGCCTAGTGCTAGCCCTCCATCACTGGGTCGCGGGTTCGAGGCCTAGCTACTTGGGGCAGTCGCCAGGTACTGGCCGTAGGTCGATGGTTTTTCTCCGGAAACTCCGGCTTTTCTCTACCACCAAAACCTGGCATGACCTTAAATGTCCATAGCTTAATTAATAGGACGTAAAACACAACCAAACCAAACCAAAATCTGTGATTTAACGGTCGTTTTCTCGGTCAAATACCATGCCTTACTAAAGATTTTATGCATATGGAATCATAACAAACGGTTACCCGGTTCAATTGTAGGGACGACTTATTCTTGTGTCTAAGATTAGCGTTTTGTGATGCATTATCCTACTGCCACTGCTAAATAATGTTACCACATATTGGAACCCCTTTTCCTTGACACGGCTATAGTATAGATAAATTATTGCTGGAAAACGTACATTCTGGAGCTTTTATGAATAATAATTAATAATAATTCAAGGTTCTTATATACCGCTTTATCACAACCTAGTTCGTGGGTCGTCTCAAAGCGGTTTACAAATTATTATCCGTGGTTTTTTCCTGCAACATACAGCTGCTTATTCCTGCATCATACAGCTGTGTTTTCCTGCATCATACAGCTGCGTTTTCCTGCATCATACAGCTGCTAATTCCTGCATCATACTGCTGTTTTTTCCTGCATCATACATCTGTTTTTTCCTGCATCATACAACTGTTTTTTCCTGCATCATACAACTGTTTTTTCCTGCATCATACAGCTGTTTGTTCCTGCATCATACAGCCGGATTTTCCTGCATCATACAGCTGCTTTTTCCTGCATCATACAGCTGTTTTTATCTGCATCATACAACTCTTTTTTCCTGCATCATACAGCTGTTTTTTACTGCATCATACAGCTGCTTTTTCCTGCATCATACAGCTGTTTTTTCCTGCATCATACAGCTGTTTTTTCCTGCATCATACAGCTGTTTTTTCCTGCATCATACAGCTTTTTTTTCCTGCATCATACAGCTTTTTTTCCTTCATCATACAGCTGTTTTTTCCTGAATCATACAGCTGTTTTTTCCTGCATCATACAGCTGCTTTTTCATGCATCATACAGCTGTTTTTTCCTGCATCATACTGCTGTTTTTACCTGCATCATACAACTCTTTTTACCTGCATCATACAGCTGCTTTTTCCTGCATCATACAGCTGCTTTTTCCTGAATTATACAGCTGTTTTTTCCTGCATCATACTGCTGGGTTTTTTTCTGCATCATACAGCTGTTTTTTCCTGCATCATACAGCTGTTTTTTCCTTCATCATACTGCTGTTTTTTCCTGCATCATACAACTGATTTTTCCTGCATCATACAGCTGTTTTTTCCTTCATCATACAACTGTTTTTTCCTGGATCAAACAACTGTTTTTTCCCTGCATCACACAACTGTTTTTGCCTTCATCATACAGCTGTTTTTTCCTGCATCATACAGCGGGTTTTTTGACCTGCATTATACAACTCTTTTTTCCTGCATCATAAAGCTGTGTTTTCCTGTATCATTCAGCTGTTTTTTCCTGCATCATCCGCTGTTTTTTCCTGCATCATACAGCTGTTTTTTCCTTCATCATACAGCTGATTTTCCTGCATCATACAGCTATTTTTTCCTGCATCATACAGTTGTTTTTCCTGCATCATGCAGCTGTTTTTTCCTGCATCATACAGCTGCTTTTACCTGCATCATACAGCTGTTTTTTCCTGCATCATACAGCTGTTTTTTCCTGCATCATTCAGCTGTTTTTTCCTGCATCATACAGCTGTTTTTTCCTGCATCATACAGCTGTTTTTTCCTGCATCATACAGCTGTTTTTTCCTGCATCATACAGCTGTTTTTTCCTGCATCATACAGCTGTTTTTTCCTGCATCATACAGCTGTTTTTTCCTGCATCATACAGCTGTTTTTTCCTGCATCATACAGCTGTTTTTTCCTGCATCATACAGCTGTTTTTTCCTGCATCATACAGCTGTTTTTTCCTGCATCATACAGCTGTTTTTTCCTGCATCATACAGCTGTTTTTTCCTGCATCATACAGCTGTTTTTTCCTGCATCATACAGCTGTTTTTTCCTGCATCATACAGCTGTTTTTTCCTGCATCATACAGCTGTTTTTTCCTTCATCATACAGCTGTTTTTCCTTGCATCATACAGCTATTTTTTCCTGCATCATACAACTGTTTTTTCCTGCATCATACAGCTGTGTTTTCCTGCATCATACAGCTGTTTTTACCTGCATTATACCGCTTTTTTTTCCTTCATCATACAGCTGTTTTTTCCTGCATCATACAGCTATTTTTTCCTGCATCATACAACTGTTTTTTCCTGCATCATACAGCTGTTTTTTCCTGCGTCATACAGCTGTTTTTACCTGCATCATAATCTGTTTTTTTCCGGCATCATACAGCTGTTTTTCCTGCATCATACAGCTGTTTTTTCCTGCATCATACAGCTGTTTTTCCTGCATCATTCAGCTGTTTTTCCTGCATCATACAGCTGTTTTTTCCTGCATCATACAGCCGTTTTTGGCTGCATCATACAGCTGTTATTTCCTGCATCATTCAGTTGTTTTTTCCTGCATCATACTGCTGTTTTTTCCTGCATCATACAGCTGTTTTTTCCTTCATCATACAGCTGTTTTTTCCTTCATCATACAGCTGGTTTTTTGCTGCATCATACAGTTGTTTTTTCCTGCATTATACAACTGTTTTTTCCTGCATCATACAGCCGTTTTTGGCTGCATCATACAGCTGTTTTTTCCTGCATCATACAGCTGGGTTTTCCTGCATCATACAGCTCAATATTCCTGCATCATATAGCTGCTGTGTCCTGCATCATACAGCTGGGTTTTCCTCCTGGGACACATCAGTGATGCTAGGGTCCAAAAAGTTAGAAATCCAAAATGGTACATGTATAACAGAACTTTAGGTGTAATATAAACCTTAATTATATGAATTCAAATTCGCAATATCACAAAATGATGTTAAAACGATGCTATATCAAATTACTCCCTGAAAGTATATGATTGATAATAATTATATATACCCTGATAACAAGTTGTGAGAAAAGTGCAAATGTCACGAAGTGTCAATTATTTATGATAATATCATCAATGTAACTTTTAAATCGCACTATATAAGTGTATATCCTGTATTTTATTTTACATGATAAATTGCCTCTGTGAAATTAGTTTGTCATTTAACTTGTCTTTGTAATTACCCGCATGTGATTTTTATTATACTTCATGTTTGTCAACAGAATATCACTACAGTGCTTATGTTTTATCGTTTGAAATATGCGACGTTAAATAAAACTTCTAGTATCTCGTATCATCATGGTTTACATAGCTTGTTAATTGCTACATTTCAAACCCTAAGCCACAATTGTTACAGGTCATTCTTGTGCGTTTTCCACTCATAACGGAGATGTGCGTACGTACGGTAAAGTACTGAGGAATGTTCCGGGCCAGGAAGGTGCCGACTACGTGTTCTCCGAACTTCACTTCCACATTGGTGCCAACGGAAGTCGCTCCGGATCTGAACATCGGATAAACGGCAAGGGATTCAGAGGAGAGGTTAGAACTTGCAGGATATCAGATCTGGGTTATAAAACAAATGCTTCTTTTGCATTTGATAAATGTCAGTGATATTTTGATACATTAGTCAAGCGCTATCTGTTTTCGTAGGTGTACAATTCTATATAAATGCTTAGTATGAATTTAGCTGCAGTCGTTGCTATCACCCAAATTAGGGAACATGAACGTAACACACGGTTAATTGTACCTTTAAAATTTCAATAATAGATACAGTACGTTAAATATAAACTACACAGCACCATACAGCTGTTTTCCCCGCATCATACAGCTGTTGTTTTTCTGCATCATACAGCTGTTTTATCCTGAATCATACAGCTGTTTTTTCCTGCATCATACAGCTGTTTTTTTCCTGCATCATACAGCTGGTTTTTTCTGCATCATACAGCTGCTTTTTCCTGCATCATACAGCTGTTTGTTCCTGCATCATACAGCTGCTTTTTCCTGCATCATACAGCTGCTTTTTTCTGCATCATCCAGCTGCTTTTTCCTGCATCATACAGCTGTTTTTTCCTGCATCATTCATCTGTTTTTTCCTGCATCAAACCGCTGTTTATTCCTGCATCATACAGCTGTTTGTTCCTGCAACATACAGCTGCTTTTTCCTGCATCACACAACTGTTTTTTCCTGCATCAAACAGCTGTTTATTCCTGCATCATACAGCTGTTTTTACCTGCATTATACCGCTTTTTTTTCCTTCATCATACAGCTGTTTTTTCCTTCATCATACAGCTGTTTTTTCCTGCATCATACAGCTGTTTTTTCCTGCATCATACAGCTGCTCTTTCCGGCATCATACAGCTGCGTTTTCCTGCATCATACAGCTGCTTTTTCTGCATCATACACCTGTTTATTCCTCCATCATACAGCTGTTTTTTCCTCCATCATACAGCTGGTTTTTCCTGCATCATCCAGCTGCTTTTTCCTGCATCATACAGCTGTTTTTTTCCTGCATCATACAGCCGCATTTTCCTGCATCATACAGCTGTTTTTTCCTGCATCATACAGCTGTTTTTTCCTGCATCATACAGCTGTGTTTTTTCCTGCATTGTACAGCTGGGTTTTTTCCTGCATCATACAGCTGTTTTTTCCTGCAACAGCTGTTTGATGCAGGAAAAGACAGTTGTATGATGCAGGAAAAAACACAGCTGTATGATGCAGAAAAAAGCAGCTGTATTATGCAGGAAAAAACAGCTGTATGATGCATCATACAACTGTTTTTTCCTGCATCATACAGCTGTTTTTTCCTGCATCATACAACTGTTTTTTCCTGCATCAAACAGCTGTTTATTCCTGCATCATACAGCTGTTTTTTCCTGCATCATACAGCTGTTTTTTCCCGCATAATACAGCTGCTGGTTCATGCGTTATACAGCTGCTTTCTCCTGCATCAAACAGCTGCTTTTTCCTGCATCATATAGCTGTTTGTTCCTTCATCATACAGCTGTTTTTTCCTGCATAATACAGCTGCTTTTTTCTGCAGCATACAGCTGCTTTTTTCCTGCATCAAAAAGCTGTTCATTCCTGGATCAAACAGCTGTTTATTCCTGCATCACACAACTGTTTTTTCCTGCATCAAACAGCTGTTTATTCCTGCATCACACAACTGTTTTTTCCTGCATCAAACAGCTGTTTATTCCTGCATCATACAGCTGTTTGTTCCTGCATCATACAGCTGTTTTCTCCTCCATCATACAGCTGCTTTTTCCCGCATAATACAGCTGATGGTTCATGCGTTATACAGCTGCTTTCTCCTGCATCAAACAGCTTCTTTTTCCTGCATCATATAGCTGTTTTTTCCTTCATCATACAGCTGTTTTACAGCGGTTGTTTCCTGCATCATACAGCTGCGTTTTTCCTGCATCATACAGCTGCGTTTTTCCTGCATCATACAGCTGGGTTTTTTCCTGCATCATACAGCTCTTTTTTCCGGCATCATACCGCTGCTTTTTCCTGCATCATACAGCTCTTTTTTCCGGCATCATACCGCTGCTTTTTCATGCATCAAACAGCTGTTTTTTCCTGCATCATAAAGCTGTTTTTCCTGCATCATACAGCTGTTTTTTCCTCCATCATACAGCTGCTTTTTCCTGCATCATACAGCTGCTTTTTCCTGCATCATACAGCTGTTTTACAGCGGTTTTTTCCTGCATCATACAGCTGTTTTTTCCTGCATCATACAGCTGTTTTTTTCTGCATCATACAGCTGTTTTTTCCTGCATGATACAGCTGCCTTTTTCTGCATCATACAGCTGTTTTTTCCTGCATCAAAAAGCTGTTAATTCCTGGATCAAACAACTGTTTTTTCCCTGCATCACACAACTGTTTTTGCCTGCATCATACAGCTGTTTTTTCCTGCATAATACAGCTGTTTTTTCCTGCATCATACAGCTGTTTATGCCTGCATCATACAGCTGCTTTTTCCCTGCAAAATACAGCTGCTGGTTCCTGCATCATACAGCTGTTTTTTCCTGCATAATACAGCTGCTTTTTTCTGCATCATACAGCTATTTTTCCTGCATCAAAAAGCTGTTCATTCCTGGATCAAACAGCTGTTTTTTCCTGCATCACACAACTGTTTTTTCCTGCATCATACAGCTGCTTTTTCCTGCATCATACAGCTGGGTTTTCCTGCATCATACAGCTTTTTTTTCCTGCATCATACAGCTGAATTTTCCTGCATCATACAGCTGTTTTTTCCTGCATCGTACAGCTGGGTTTTCCTCCATCATACAGCTGATTTTTTCCTGCATCATACAGCTGTTTTTTCCTGCATCATACAGCTGTTTTTTCCTGCATCATACAGCTGTTTTTTCTGCATAAGACAGCTGCTGTTTCCTGCATCATACAGCTGTTTTTTCCTGCATAATACAGCTGCTGTTTCCTTCATAATACAGCTGCTGTTTCCTGCATCATACAGCTGTTTTTTCCTGCATCATACAGCTGCTGTTTCCTGCATCATACAGCTGTTTTTTCCTACATCATATAGCTGCTGTGTCCTGCATCATACAGCTGGGTTTTCCTTCTGGGACTCATCAGTGATGCTAGGGTCCAAAAAGTTAGAAATCCAAAAAGGTACATGTATAACAGAACTTTAGGAATTCAAATTGAGAGGCGTACTGGTTAATTTCAAATTACATGAGTAATGTGTGAATATTATTAACCGTGCCACTACTTTAAAAAGATTACTGTGTCTGTGAAGGTTACGACTAACCTCGGGTTCTAAGTGGCTAAGAAATTCACCAGCATATTCTTCTACTATGTATCTTGAAAGATGAATATATCACACACAGGAGATTGCACCTTACAAAGTTTGGTAATATATACGGTGTGCCAAAAATGAATTACACTGCATTTTCTACGATATTTGAGTTACAATTTATATTTGATCCCCTTTTTTCTCTCGTTTTCTTAATTGTAAATTTACCTTGATTTCAATCTTTTTTTATTTATCCATTTCACATGAACGAAAAAGTGTTGCCAAAATGCTTCAAATGTCTGGGAAAAGCTGTTTTCTTCTGGCTACTAGCTGTTGATAAGCCGTTAAACCCTTTACGACCAACCAGCTCACCTTTTCCAGCTTCTATTTCTATGTGACTGCATCATCTTACTTTCTTCCGTTTTCCACTGTTCCTGTTTCTGTCTCTACGTATCAACCTTGAGTATCGATTGTGTTTTTATATGTTGATTTTCAGTATATATTTTTTACTCAGTGTTTGGTATATTTTAAATTTGAAATAACGATACCAAATTGATATTGGGTTTGATCTTTACTAGATTCACATGGTTCATTGGAAGAAGACAGAGGAGTTAAGAACATACGAGAAAGGGTCCGAAGCCACAGACGGATTGGTAGCTATAGGAATCTTCTTCAATGTAAGTTGTGTAAGGGATCCCCGTGCCACTGCCGGCAAGACTGTAGTATTAATGGATCATATCTGAGAAGGAAGGGCCATACATTTGGGACTGTAATGAAAAAAACCCACTAAAGATGAAATAGAACATCTGTAATGTAGGGGAAACATAGCAAATTTTCTTCAAAATCCTTCTTCTTCTGTAGGAAGGAAAGGATTTGGTCCAAATTTAGTGTGGAGCATCCTTGGGTAAAGGGGAACCAATTCTGTATAAACGGTGGGTGTGGCCCCCTGGGACCTGAATGGGGGGGGGGGCAAATAGGGGAAATAGAGGTAAAATCTTTATAATCCTTCTTCTACCATAGGGATTAAGGGATATTATCCTAATTTAGTCTGGAGCTATCTTGCGCAAAAGTGCCTTATTACGAATAAACAGCGAGTGTGCCCCCCCCCCCCCCCGGGGGCAGAAGGGAAGGGCCCAATAGGGGAAGCATAGCAAATTCTTCAATGGCAGGATTTTGTCAAAATTTGGTATGAAGCACCCTTGGGTGAAGGGGTACCAATTTTGTATAAACAGTGTGTCTAACCCCCCTAGAGGCAGATAGGGGAAATAGAGGTAAGACTTTTAAAATCTTTCTTCTACCATAGGGATTAAGGGATTGTATCCTAATTTAGTCTGGAGCATCCTTGGGTCATTTTGTATAAATGGTGGGTATGACCCCCTTAGGGCATAGGGGTGGGGCTCTGTTTGAAGTTTGTTCTTGCTATATCTCAAGAACATGATAGATCTTTCTGAAATTTCATATGTACTTACAGCACCTACCATGGAGTGCTATATCTTTACTTCATACCAATTATTTTAAACATATATTCAGGTGAGCGATACAGGCCCTTTGGGCCTCTTGTTTCCACATTTAAATTAAAATAAACAACAACGGCTAACCCTATCATAACGTGTAACGATGTTCGATTTTAAAATTAAATATGAAATGGAGTACATTACCAAATTCATAATAATATCATTTTCTTTATGCAAGAGTCATATATTTGAATGAAAAAAAGTCATTGAACAGTAAAAAACATATTGGTTAACAGTTGATGGAAAGGGGGGGGGGCGGGGGGGGGGGTTAACCTGTATTTAATTCAAAGGCGAGACTAGCGAAGTTTGAAATTGAAAAAGGTGTATTTTATTCAATTTTAGACTTCGTTACTCTCGCCTTTGATTTTTTTTTTATTGAAATTGTATTCAATTCAAAGGCGAGCGAGAGTTGCGAAGTTTAAAATTGAAAAAAGGTGTATATTTATTTTTTCAATTTTAGACTTCGTTACTCTCGCCTTTTAACTAATTACGCAGCATGGCTATTGATTTTCCAACATCTGTTGATCATAGTTAACTTTTATGATACAAATATGATCTCTAACTTGCTCCTGTACACTAGTACAGATATGTTGTACTAACTAATACTTTCACCTTGTCCAGCTGATGTATTCACAATTAATTAAAATGTCATCAAGTAGGCAAATAAAACAATGTTCGCTTGAATGTAACACTGTAGAAGAAAATCCGGTTAATTTACCTGTATTTTTTTTAATAGGTCGTTAGACGTTGTCACACCGAAGCAGATAGACTTATATTGAAGTACGTGTATCACGCAAGACGGTACGAGGCAGTCAAAGGTAGGAGGAAAACAAAGTGAAGAGTATCGCAGGGAGAAACAATATACTGCTATCCCATGCCAATATGACATACTAAATACCTTATGATGTATTACTGTGTCTACTGATGTAGGGAGAATTGAAGAAAAAAATATGTGCTGTATTACTTAGAAAACTGAGAAAGCTGAAGGAATATATACATTTATAATCTTAAAATGAATTTTCATAGGAATTGTCTCCCTTTGTACATATTTCAAACTATTTCATGGTTTGAAATATGAAATTGTTGTACACACGACAACAATATGTCATCCTGATCCCCGTTGTCGTGTACAGACGACAAAATAAAGGGCCGTCTCATCCCCGTTGTCGTGTACACACGACACGAGACTTTGATGTAATCTGCCTGATGTTTAGTCGGTTATCGCACGAGACTGTCGCGAAAAAACAATTAATTGTCGCTAAAATCAGAACCCATCAGTTTGGAAGAAATAATTTTATTTGTGCAGAGTATACTTTTTTATTATGTGACTTAATGTTTTCGCATTTGCCGCAAGATGTTTGCGTGTGGTGCCTCAAATGTAAACAAGATGGCGGCAACTGAATTCGATACGAACACTCGTAAATTCATCATCAGATATTTGTTGAGACTTATGGAAGTAAATTTGAATATTCTAAATAAGTCTTGATGAAATCTACTTGTAATTAGAAAAAAACTCAACGACTCCACATTCGTAACCATAATCAATCCCCATTGGAAACCTGCACTACAACACTGTGTTAAATACAAGGAATCGGATCGTTTATTGCCAGACAAGTGTCGATTTCTCAGTCATAATCAGCTCCCAGTTAGTCATTATGCTGCGAAAATGAAGGAGTGTTTGTCAATAAACCAGAACATGAAACAATAACAATATTTGTTCACGGTTACCTGTTTAATTCTTGCGACAGTTACACCGAGTCTAAAGAGTACATTAATAATCCGCCATTTTGTTATAGGCGCGGGGGCGAGTCTAATAAGTACTGCCAGTACGGAATCCGGACCGGAGTTGCGGTACGGAAAGAGTTAAGCTAGGTGTTTACTATCTCCATCTGTCTTGTGTCTTCATGTTAGGTGTTTACTGCAATTATCTTGAAAAACCTAACATGAAAACTCAAGACAGATGCTGATAGTAAACACCTAACATGAAAACACAAGACAGATGGAGATAGTAAACACCTAATGTGAAAACACAAGAGAGATGAAGATAGTAAACACATAACGTGAAAACACCAGACATCTGAAGATAGTAAACACCTGACGTGAAGACACAAGACAGATGGATATAGTAAACACCTCACGTGAAGACACAAGACAGATGGATATAGTAAACACCTGACGTTAAGACACAAGACAGATGGAGATAGTAAACACCTGACGTGAAGACACAAGACAGACGGAGATAGAAAACACCTGACGTGAAGACACAAGACAGACGGAGATAGTAAACACCTGACGTGAAGACACAAGACAGATGGAGATAGTAAACACCTCACGTGAAGACACAAGACAGATGGAGAAAGTAAACACCTGACGTTAAGACACAAGACAGATGGAGATATTAAACACCTGACGTGAAGGCACAGGACAGATGGATATAGTAAACACCTCACCTGAAGACACAAGACAGATGGAGATATTAAACACCTGACGTGAAGACACAGGACAAAAGAAGATATTAAACACCTGCCGTGAAGACAAGACAGATGGAGATAGTAAACACCTCACGTGAAGACACACGACAATACCCTATAATGAAGGATACGATATCCTGTAGCCTTTACACACAATACAGGATAGGGAATGGTCAGACAACCCATGTACTGTACTCGGCAAAAGGAGATAATGAACGATATCTCATCAGGTGATCTATTAATATCAATACGAGGCAATGGTGACATAACGATATACGAGGATGTGATTAAATCACGTGCCATACCAACAAATACGAGGCGGCGGATGGAAAGACACCTCACGAGCTACACGAAGCACTGCTAGAACATGAAATATAAGACATCACGTGAATTACAAAATGAGACGTTCAATGTAGAATTCGATACCATATAAAGATATTTATATATTCATTATTTTGCCAAATATTTTGTTTTGGCATTTGATATTAAACATTCAATTATGTGACGTTATATGTTTATTATGTTAAAGGCCATACAAGCTAATCTCGTTGTATCTATTTTTTGTCTTCAGACCCAGCGTTTGCTAACCCGAGTCTTTTACTGCCAGCGGATGGCATGTTTTACACATATAAGGGATCTAAAACCACACCACCTTGCAACACCAATATCATTTGGATTGTATACAACACACCGACAACCATCTGCCACAGGGTATGTTGATTGTACCGTAGCGTGCATCGAATACTGCTATATGTTCCCTACAAATGTTGACCTTTCGAGTGGAAGATTTCAAAGAATTGTAAGTTCTTTCTTCGGTTTTGTTTCCAATCAACAAATAGGATTTGCAGATTATCATGATACATTCTTTAAGGGTTTCTGCTTTTAAGTATATGAAACCAAAATACATGGACTTATTCACCAACAAAAAACACAACTGAACATTTTAAATGTCTTTGAAGTAATCAAATATCATAGTCGGTAGAACAAATGAATTGAAATGTACTTTTCATTTCAGTATAAATTTTTTCTATATATTTTGACAGAGTTACCGGATTTTAATGGCGCTGCAATCCGCCGAAATAGGTCACCCGTTCCTGCGTACGTTTGGAAATGATCGTCCGATTCAAAGCAAGGGGACAAACAATGTACAAGCCAATTTCCTGAGGTGTGATTAAGTCGAGCAACGACTATGTAATAAATCTTTCTTAATGAGTGATTACAGTTACATACAGTTTATCTATTGTATCCTTGACAGATACATAACGTCACAAATTATGGTTATTATTGTGCACATATACTGTCTCATTGAATTCTGTTAATAATTGGGTGATAGAATAGTATCATTCGCCATTATTAAAGGGAGAAAATAATTGTTACTTTATTTACAATATTGACTGTTTCATTGTTATAAATTAATAGATTTATCTTTGTATTTTATATTTACTTTATCGATAAATTAAATTAAATAAAACATTTACAGTATTATGTTTTCAAACAATTAAGCCACACGGTTTGGTCCTAATGTCATTTTTAAACATGATAAATGGACGCCATACACGGATGACCACGACTTACAATCAAGTGATTAAACACAGGGTTACAAACGAGGCCGATGAAGATTATGGACAAGTGTTATGGTCGTCATCACGATCTCGTACGGAAACATTGTATTTCTTTGTGTGCTGTGAAGGTCGATTGTTTTAGTATGCTCATTAGTGTGCATTTTTGAGTTGTTGTCACTTCCGGAATTCTTGATGAGAGGTCGTTACATTACTTGGATTCGATCAAGATCTACATGGCAGTTGCCGTCGATAAAGCCGAAGTCGGCTACCCTTCCGGAACACCTGGTTCTTTTTCTCTATCGTGCCTTTACAAGGGTCTCCAGGTAATCTCTCCTCTTCGTATTTGCCAAATTTGTATCGGTTTTGATGTCAAATTATGGTAATGTTGACACTTTGGTATTTTCTCGTTGTGTTTGCCCTATTTTTATCGATTTTGAATCAAGATTGTGGTTTTGACTGGTAATCTCTTGTTGTTTTAATCAGACCTTCAACTCGCGTTTGTCACTGCATACTGCTGCATACCATATATGTCGAAATACTCTACCATTGCTGCGTAGACTACAAACCAGTCATACGTAAAGTGTAGTACCTCTGCAGACAAACGATATACTGTGCAGACATTTCATCCCGCAGGCTTCTTACATTAAATGATGAGAACAACATAGCGAGCATTAGATGTCATGAATATCGCGCTGTGTTGTCGTTGCAGTACGTTATTATTACTTTTTTAAATAGTACATAATTTAGTGCTAGATTGGCAAACTGCGATATTGAATGTTCACAACGATAATTGCATCGAAATTGTATATTCTATTTGTTTAACGTAGATTTGAGTGAATTTAGAATCACATTGATATGTGTAGTTAAGGCTAAGTACCCCAACGGTCTTTTTTGTATCTAGATAATGATAATAATAATTCAAGGTTCTTATATGCCACTTTATAACAACCAGCTAGTTCGTAGGTCGTCTCAAAGCGGTTCACAAATTATTATCCGTGGTTATAGGGCCTTTGCAACCAGCCAATATCATTCTCAACTCCCAGGGGAACATACAGCCGGTGCTGTCATTTCGGCGCTCACATTTAGCATTTTACAATTCTAACACTGCCCAACCACGTACTCATTTACAGCTGAGTAGACTTGAATAAGCAGAGGAAAGTATCTTGCTGTAATATGTAGATGTACAAGGAAAACAGATCTCATTGATTGCCATTGTTTAAGCTGGAGTTGCGTTGCCCATTTACGTTCGCAAATGGGTAAATGCGAACGGAATATACGTGGTCATTTTCTTTATCACAAAATTGCTTTTGCCAATGAATCATCGATATAGCACGGAGTTAAACTAATATGCGGTACGCGTCGTGATATTTATGAAATTAATACGTCCATGAAACATAACTCGAATAACATAAAGTGTTATAGGTTATATTATAATTTCCCAAAATGACCCACAACCTCTAAAGTTCGTAATCTGAACGAAGAGAAATAAAGAAAAGTCAGTGATTATATAAAGCAACATTGTCACGTGAAAACGGTGTCCATGGAATGACGAGGCCCCTCATGGACTGTACTATCCTTGCTATCTTTCTTATTCTGATTCTTAACAATGGCGTTCCAAGCACATGGTTTTATTACATTCGAATCTCTCGTTGATTATCATACACATAACAATAACGGGGAATCCCGAAAGTGTTATACTAAACTCCGAGGTACACGGGCAGTAATACCCAGACAGTCCAATATTCTACATGGACCACTTTGAAATGCCATTTCACTTCAATGGCATAACCTGGACACGGTAATATGACACTCTTATCGCTCAGGTAGCAGTATACAGTAGAAAAGGCCCGACTCTGATAAACAAGGCACATGTCGAGGAAAAGTAAACACAGCGGATTTACACGTATACATGTATATCTATTTGTAAACTGCATTACATTTACAATACATATAAAGTACTGAGAAGTGTATAAACCTCATTTTTCTATGTATGTCACTTGTGTGAAAACCATGGTTACCACATCAAAAATTACCAAAAAATGCCAAAAATTGCTATTCTCAACCCAAAATTTGACCCCCGCAACTAGTATTTTTTTCCTAAGCTCTGTCTGAAATTAACAATTACCTACCTGGTTGCAGAATTATCTGGGTCCCTGTAAAGCTTGCTTTTCATGTGTACGCACCCTTTCGGATTATGGCCAAAATTTTATTCTCAAACCACTTCATCATGCTTATACCAATTTTAGTACAGTTTTATTTTTATAATTTTTTTACATATCATTATACAGGGGTTAGCCATTTAACAAAAATATCACCCATGGCCACAACCCTCTACTGTACACTGCTACCTCAGATTATACTTACAACGGGCAATTCAGCTGAGAGCAGTAGGTGCCAAGTGTATAGGCTATGCCATGTTTTTGTCTGGGGCAGAGCCTACAACATTCTTCGCGAACGCACCTACCCATTACTCAAAGCGACGAGTTGTACAATTAAGCGCTTGAGAAAAGGCAATGAGAAAGGCGAGAAAATAAAAGAATCAGTAAAGTTGCAATGATTGTTGTTTGTTTTGTGTTTTGTTTTGTTTAACGTCCTATCAACACCTAAGGTATTTCAATGACGTGCATCCCCGTGTTTTTACTGTATGTGTACATTTGCAATCTGTGCTTGATGCAGGCTATTTTTGGTGTATTTAACTCCTTGCGATAGCGCGGATCTGATGCTGACTTTATAGTGCTGCCTTATTGTAATACCATGCCGAAAGCACACAGCACAGTATTCCACCCGATCATGTTACACTGACAATTGGTAGACCAGTTGTTGCAACTATCCTAAATGTGTACAGCATATTTGTTTAGACGTTCTTTTGTGCCCCGTAGAAGACGGCACAGAAGAAGTTCTGCATGGGGTCCTAATAAGTCGCCCCTTACGAATCACCTTTCTTACTTTTTAACCTCTAGCATCCTCGATATCCAGGGGTAACGTTCACTTTCGCACTCTACACCCCTGAAACATGTCATAGCAAAATTAAAGGCACGAAGATAGCCATGATTAGGTAAAAAGAACTGACCAATCGCTAGGCTGAGACCTGTCCTTTGACGATTACAAAGGAGAGACGCCCAACTCCAAAGCCTGTCAATTTTTACCGTTACGTGACCGCGAGATTCTATTGATGTACATCAAAGGGTCGAACTAGTTTTGTCTCATCAACAAGGTAGCGCACACCGAGCCGTTATTTTTGCTATGACATATTCCATGGGTGCAGAGAGCGAAAGTAAGCGTAACCCCTAGATATCGCGGATGGACCTGTGTGGTAAAGGGAATGAAAGACCCTACCTAAAAGTGATTTATAATACAATACAAGTTCACTCTTGAAATATTCTTTTTTTATTGATTTAATAAACTTACATAATTATACACCAATAACTACTCGTGATCTTTATTTGCGCTCAATGCGATTCAGACCAAGGAAGAAGAAACCCAGAAAATGATGAAAATGATGGTTCCATGTGTGATCCAGGTTGATGTTTTTTAGTCATGGCGACCCAAACCTCATCACCCTGTCCCAGTTCAACTACCGCTGTTCCAGTGCAACTACTCCAGTGATCGTCACTCCCACAGGTCACTTTCGATATCATGTTGCCATTTCGTTGGATTTGCACGTCTACCTTTTCATGTGTATCAAAGGATAGCGTAGAACTTAACACATATAATCCGTTCTGGGTACAGCGGAAGATTCCGGAGTTAGGACTGTAGGCATTACCAAGATTCGTGATGACGTTGTGAAAAGCGATTGATTGACCCAAACCAAGATTTTCAACAATATGATCCAGAATGGCATGGAATCCGATTCCAGTGTTTTGGGATGAACCTGGAATGAATGCATTATACGTTTACACAGTGATTAATCTACAATTCATTTTCACGAGTCCTTTTCAACTGTATTGCTAAAAACAATGAGTCCCACTATATTAAATTTAAGTATTTCCAGAAATTCTGTGAGTCCGGTAGCAATTCTACGACTATAGGACTCGGGACTCACGTGTAGATTTATCCCTGTTTACATATCTTTGTTTTTCATCAATTCATGTTTTTCCAGTTGTATCATACTGATAAGTAGTCATACAAATTGATTTAGAATTTATTTTTGTCACATATAAATGAACAAAACATATGTTCCACATAAAACAGAGACCAAATTGTTTGTTTGTTTGTTTTGGTTTGACGTCCTCACAAAAGACATATGAGAACGGATGCCTAGGGAGACCCGCCTGAAACAGAAGGGAGAGCGAAAAGAAAGATTACAGGAAGGACAAAAGATCCCAAGTGTTACAATCGGGGCAGCAGGTCAATGTTGGTCCATTGGTTCGATGAAGACTCCAAGGAAAATACCAACTCTGCAGGTCCCAACGCATTAGTCGCCTTTTACAATACACATTTCAGTGGCATAAAGGCAGTCTTTTCTTGATTTGATTTGTTTAATGTCCCCTATATAGATGACAGGGAAGAAACCACCCCCGGAGCCCACATAAGAAGCCTCTCATAATCACAAAGAGGGATAGTGCACGGATTTTACCATATGGTTTTGTTTAGTGTTGGCTTTAATAGGGTTTGCGTTCTATGAACGGCTAGGGTCATTTAAGGACGTGTCTCCATGTGTGTAATGTATGTTTGCATGTGTGTATGTCTGCTGTCGGTGGTATGTTGGTTTATTTGCGTCCTTTCGATAGTGCAGATCTGATGTCAATTATTTATAGAGTGCTATCTCACTGAAATACCATTCACCCAGTGCCTTATCATATTACTGTACATACTTTAGTGGACCTAAATGCTAGATTATTATTGAAATTCAACAGGTTAGCGCATTGAAGAATTGACGCCCACAAAATATATACAATAGAACACTATATACAAGAACGTCATTCCTCATTTAGCCCAACATTCAAGGGCGAAAAGGGCTAGACTTAGAAGACCTCTGAAATATGTACGCTGACGGGCAAACCAGTTGTTACAATAGGACGTTTAGCAGGGTGTAACATTTATTATTTTTAAGGAATTTGGTCTGTCGTGGCCGTGGGACAGAACAAATATAATGTGTAAAATGTAGAGACAACATTGAAAGATGTTGCAATGAATACAGCGTATTTTATGTTGTCACTTTTGTGTTTCGAAGCAGCAATTACAAATGCAAATCCACAGTTCGAGGGATTTCCACTGCAGTACCCTATTACATACGAAATGCAGGGGGTAGCAGCAGAAATGTTATTCCCCCCTTCCAAAATCTGCAGAAGTGAATAGAAGCATGTATGAAAAAGGTGAGTACTTATAAACCAGTTTCATATGAGTAAAACAAATGTTTGATGGTAATATAAAACAATTTTAACGTTAAATTGCTTACCGACTCGGGTGATCCTGCTCTGGTGAGACCTCACTCCCGGATGAATATTAATAGTGCTTCCTTTTCGATGCGTGTTTTCGGTTACCTTATTATATCCAATCAGACTCCCATTACCATCAGAACCGCTTTTTGCGTCAAATGAATGTTCTGCTTTTGCATGCTTAGGACCCCGTAGTGGCCGGTGTCCCTGTTTCCCAATATGCTTAATGGCAAAGTCGTTCAGAAACTTGACGCGATTTTCTAGAGTGTTTATTTTCTTATTGTGAATTGACATTTGTTGCAAATCGCTGGCATGGAAATTCTCCAAAGCTTCTATTCGTCTGTGAAGAATATTAACCTCGTTCCCATGGCGACGCTCCATCTCCTCCATACGGTTCATCAATTCCACTACTAACGGGGAGATGTTTCTTGATTGGTTATTCATGGTAGGAATTTGGGGTTTTGTGTCTGCAGCTGATAGACAAATACTGACGGCCGTCAATACAAGCAGCAGAGTGAAACAGTGCAGAGGCATCGTGATAGTCATGGTATGCAAACGTTTCCTGTGATAGAACAAATTGAGGAGAAAGGTACCACTGTAAAGTATTAGGAGAGGGAAAATATAACCTCGTTTTGAAGAAACATTATATATCTTACTGAAACCTTAACTTTCTTTCCATAATAGTTCAAATTGAATATTGTATGAGTGTTTTGAATTCATTTGCGTGACCCTTAAGTAAATTTGAAAGATATATATAATATATACATGTACATATATGTACATAAATTCTTTAAATTCAAAGTTGTATCTAAGAAAGATTATTCTAAAACAAATCATAGTATAGCGTGCAAAGAAAGACATGAATATAGTGTAAAATACGCATACCATCATTCAAATATATACACCCCATAGTCTATATCTCACTCTGCCGGAAAAATAAATGTTTTGTACGTGTTAGATTCATTATACAAATTAGAAAAGGTGCAGACTACGCACTGAACTAATAATTACATCATACTCTCAAAAAGCATTATCTTTATGAACACTAATTATCTAAAATTTTGAAGTCTAGTCCAAAATTTTGAAACAAAATGTCTCATAAACAGCAATCGAATGTCTTTTTGTCAATTTGACGTTCAAAGTGAATTTGCTTTGAGAATACAAATACTGTGGTGACATTCTTCCTTTTTTGCAACGTTAAATTAAAAGCTACCATGAAAATTAAATGTTGTTTCAACATTTATGAGGTAATGAAATAATGAAAACATTGAGAGCATATATATATTGAATCGAGTTGAAAATTAAATTCCATCTTATTGGATCATGATGTAAATCGTTTAACATGTCAGCATCGATTTCGCTTAACTAGTATAGTGCAAATCATTAAAAAATTACTACAACAACACTCGACATATTGTCAGTCTTGCACAATAACAATGAAAAGAATAATGTCTGTACGTTACTGTTCAAATATTCAATACATGTCATTGTTATACTTGAAATCTTGTTAAAATATCTTAATTGTCAACCCACCTGCTCGAAGAAAACGCCGACATCAAAGTGTACCAAATCTTGCTGATAACAATTTCGGTCAAGTAATGTCATATCTCTCACAATGGGTTTCTACTTTAGCCATACAGCTGTCTAGGCTATAGTAACATACTGTCTAAGTCTTAATCGTAAAATTTCTAGTCTACAATCACGTTTCTGCATAATAGCAACACTTTAACTAACTACTGAAATAAATGTAAACATTGTCTAGATTCTACATGCTAAGCTATGAGAGAAGTTATCAACTTAATTAATGGTTTATTTCTAGTTATTGTACCATCATGTTTTATAATATGCTTACTGGTTTAGTAACTACAGTAAAATTGCTACTAGTTATAGTTACAAGTACAGTAACTTGTAGTTTTTATTAATGGTTCAGTTACTTCAAGGTATGATACATAATCTAGGCGATCCCTGCTAGTTAACGATGTCATTTTAACTGCTTTTTCACACTAAATAAACTTAATGTAAATCAAATAACAAAAACAAAACGTTTTGCTTAATATCGGGCAAAATATTCACAATCATTTACGATGTTTTACAATCATTTGGGATAAGGTCCTTAGGAGGCCTAATCCATGTATTATATGATGCGCGGATTCTATGTAAAAACGAAATTATCAGATTTGTAAATCTCACTGGTTATTATAATACATAATTTGACCGGGGCACAGATTCCACAACATTCCTAGTTAAGGGAAACGCTCAAAAGACCAATGCTTAAACGTTGCAATGGGCACAGCAGAATTCTTTTGGTTTTCTTTCATGTATCCAAGTAGAGGATTCTAAAGAAACTCCCACATTCTGTAGGAGCTTCGCCATATCTTATTCCCACCTGCAGAGACTGAGAAATGAGTTGACCTCTACTTTAATGCGATAACACGATAAATATTATAGTATGAGTTAGTTGGTTCTTATCTTTACACACAGACACATAGCACAAATCATCTACTAGTAATCTTCGTCTGCGCTCAATAGTAAGCATTCCATTGAAGAAGAAACCCAGAAAACGATGAAAATGCCGATTCCAGATGTACTTCAGATTGTGGTTTGCCTGTGACGGTGACCCATACCTCATCATCCTGCCAGTTCAACTACGGCGGTTCCAGTGCAACTACTCCAGTGATATCCATTTACACAGGTCACTATCGATATCATGTTGCCATTTTGTTGGATTTGCGCGTATACCCATTCATTGTGGCCTACCGTAAAGCTTAACACATATAACCCGGCCTGGGTAGAGCGGAAGATACCGGAGTTTGAACTGAAGTTATTGCCAAGATTCGTGATGACGGTACGAAAAGGGATTAACTGACCAATACCGGGGTTTTCAACTACATGACAGGAATAGCATGTAATCCGATCCCAGTGTTGAAGGAAGAACCTGGAATAAATATGTTATCTTTGTAATGTCTTCATACCTGGTCAATATAGCTTTCATATCTAGCATGAAAACTGGTTAATTTAAATAGCACGCGATATTGTCGAATATACAAAAACGAAAGCATCTATTCCACACACAAAAAAAGAACTATAGATATATAACATACAAAACAATTAATTATGAAGCTAACTGTGTCGACGGTCACCTTGTTTTTATGTCCACTCCGTCTCCCATAACCACTAGAACTGTTCTCTGTGTAAAAAGTCTGTTCTACTTTTGCATAATTTATTTCATGGTTAGGACCCCGTAATAACTGATGTCCATGTTCCATAATATGCTTAACGACAAAGTCGTGCAGATGGTTGACACGTTTCTCTAGAGCGTTAATTTTCTTATCGCGAACTGACATTTGTTGCAAATCACTGGTATGACGAGTCTACAAAGCTTCAATTCGTCTATGAAGAATACTGACCTCGTTCTCATGACAACAGTTCATCTCGTCCATACGGTTTCATCAATTCCAACACAAAGGGTGAAATATTCCTTGATTTAGTATCCATAGTAGCAATTTGAGATTCCGTGTCAGCAGCTGATAAACAAAAGCTAACGGCCACCAATACTAGCAGTCGAGAGACACAGTGCAGTTTCATTATAGTAGTAATAAGATATACAAACCTTTCCTATTGTAGAACAAATTGAAAAAAAAAAGGTAAGTTGACACTATAAAGCAATGAAATAAACAAACGGGTTAAACAATACATCCATATTATCTCGTATTGGATAGGTAAGGGTTTATACTACATATTTCCTATCCCCAATAACTCAAAGTAAAATGTTTATAAATGTTGTTTTGAATTAATGTATTAGTAAAATATGGTTAATTAAAGAAAGATATTCCTTAAAACATTAATAGTATGACGTGTGTGGAAGGAGACGGATTGAACATGGAAGCATTCGCCTATCGCCATTAAAATCCATATGCTCCCATGGTCATTATCGTCCAACATTGGTATAATATTAGCCGTCATGAAAAATAACGAAAATAACTGTCAAACATTATCCTGTTATACTGCATACTCTACGAGCAAAAACATTCAATCCTTATGAACATTATGACCTGAAATCTTGAAACGTAGCCCGAATTTCTGAATAAAAGTAGACTGTATTAGGTCCACTTGATCTTGAAAATCGAGCGTTTCTGGAGTAAATACTACCATCTATTGCCTGCATTGGCCTGATACACAAATCTACATTCTTTACGCTTGAAACCATTGACGCTAATGATATTTGTTATTGCAAAAACGGGTTATGTCATCACAGCGTTCATAGATACATAAAATCCATCCTTACGAAACATTCCATAAGTTTTAAAACAAATCAGCATTGGATTAAGAATCTTCACGTCACTGCCAAAACTGTAACTTTTCACTGGACAACCGATTTTGCCGGGACGAATGTAGCTTTGGTCAATTATTTCTGAAACGAAACCCATATGTTGCTGGACTTTTATGAAATAAGAGAACAAAACAAGCAGTGTTCCAAGTAAAAAAAACAAGTTAGACTAGACTGGTATTGGAACCCCGGACTGCAGAATTTTGGACATTGTACTATCGCTCTGACCGACTGAGCTACTTGGTCGACGGTAGTTGTCTGACCCAAATGAGCTACAGTTATGTCAACGGCAAAATGAAGGGGAGGTTACTGTTTATACTAAAAACTACAGTGCAGTGGAACAGGGATCAGTAACTAGTACAGTTTATATTTAAATCGAAGAGCGAGCAAATAATGGTTGGGAAAAAATTGGAAAACAAATCCAAGTGATTCGTGAAACTATCACTAAATGGGAATATCTAATTGGACATTTTTTCGTATGTCGCCTGTGTATTATGACGTCACAATAAACTTCCCATGATCACTATGAAAATACCTACGTCTGTATGTATTGTTTTGTTATGTATTTGTATTGCAATGAAACAAATGCTTTAAACAAACATTAAATTCTCCGTATATTAAATATATTCTAGTTTAATTACTGAAGAAATTAATAAATCACCTGTTATAGGTAATTGCTATTGTAATTACTACTGGTCATAAATACTGGTGGAATCACTACCAGTTACAGTTACTAGTGCAATTTCTTCTAGTAATACTTATTCTAACACGATTCGTTTGCAACGCGTGTTTTGATTGGATACGGACCATGTTCTAATCTGCGATAGAATCATGATCAATCGTGTAAAGGTCCTCCCATCGCACGTAAGCCACGCCCCGTTTCTAACCAAAACAATATGGCGTCAAGCTAGCCTCTTAGCGAAATCCCGCTGATAAGGCTAGCAGGCAACATAACAGAAACGACCGATGAAATGTATTTGTTCAATGAATTAAAAAGGAAAAAGGAAACATTCCTTGTTCTTACTTCCATTTATTAGTGAAACGTTCATTCCATCCGTGATAACACCACTAGAAATATCATAACCTCGTGTCAAGAAACTACTGCATAGCATAAACCACATAAGGCAAGTGGCCCAGCTAACATCAGTGGCAGAATATTAAAAGAACTCAAAGATCAAACACCTCCGATTCTTACACTAATCTTTAAAACATCACTTGAAACTGGCAAAACACCAACAGATTGGAAACATGCAAATGTAGCACCAGTATTCAAAAAATGGGAACAATACAACCCAGAAAACTACCGCTCGATATCATTGACATGTATTTCTTGTAAACTTATTGAACATATCATCACCAAACACATCATAAACCATCTTGAAAAGAACAATATGCTGTATGACCTCCAGCATGGCTTCCGTCAAGCTAGATCCTGTGAAACGCAACTAATGTCATTCATTCAAGAACTCGCAGCAAATAATAACAGCAACACACAAACAGACTTAATTAAGTTTGACTTTGCCAAAGCCTTTGACAAAGTTCCTCATAAAATATTGCTCTATAAATTAAACTTCTACGGTATCAAAAACGAAACACTAAGCTGGGTCTCTGCCTTCTTAAGTAACGGAACACAAACAGTTGTCCTGGATGGAGAGTCATCTGACCTGGCTCCAGTCACCTCATGTGCCCCTCAAGGCACAGTTCTGGGTCCAGTATTATTCTTGGTATACATTAATGATCTACCAGAATTCTTATTATCCAGTAAGCTCGATGACAGTATCATCTACAAAACCATCAAAACCCAAAGTGACTGTGATGCACTACAGTTGGATTTAGATGCAGCTGCTAGGTGGGAGCAAGACTGGTTGATGGCTTTCCATCCAGACAAATGCACAGTCATTACAGTCTCACAAAAGAAAGAAAAACCAGTTTAAACATGACTATATCTCCCACAATCACAAACTTGAACTGGTCTCTTCAGCTAAATATCTGGGCCTTACACTACAAGCAAACTTAAAATGGTCAAAACATACAGACAACAATATAGCTAATGACAACAAATCTTTAGGCTACCAAGAACGAAATTTAAAAATATCATGTAAGAACATCAAGATTCAGGCATATCTGGCGCTAGTTCGACCAAAACTGGAATATTCATGTACAGTATGGGACCCTCACATTTGAACAAACTTCTAAAACCGACGAGATGGTCGTACGACGAGCTACCAGATATGTCTGTAACAAGTACCATAACATCAGTAGTCCTACATATATGATAAATTCATTAAACTGGGCAACACTACAAGAAAGAAGATTAATAATGTTCTACAAAATAGTCTATCAAACCGTAGCAATCCCATATGATATTCTCATACCATCAGACAGTAGAACCCGCAAAAATCATAATTTCACTTTCAGACACATTTCAACCAAAAAAGATTCATATAAATTTTCATTTTTTCCTTATACCATAACTCAATGGAATTTATTACCAATCCATACAGTCACTGTCACAACAGTCGACACTTTCAGAAAACAGCTCACACCAGCTGTTCTCCACAAATGATAACCTAAAGAAGAAGAATAAGATCTGTGTGAAGGCATTTAGTTAGATCCGAAATCAAATGAAACATTTCACATGTGTCGTATGAATTTACAAAAAAACCTCTTCACAAATCTATACAAACTGAAACAATCTCCGATTTTGTCAATAAGCACAGATTGGTATGCATACTGACATGGACATGAAATAATTTGGTCAATATTAATCCAAATGTGTCGAATAAACTTTGGTAACAGGATGTTCACGAACAATCCAAATATTCCGCCTCGTCAACATACAGGTCGAGCGCTCGCCATTATGGGCCGAGCCAATGCAAATGACCGACTTTTGAAAGCTTCGTTCCGATTGGTCAGTCCGCTGCATAATGACACGTCGCAATTTCAGGTCACAAACTCTTTTACTATCTACTTTTGTACAAAGAAGTACAATGTTTCTAAAGATATTAGCGTAATATATGTGTTAAGGTGTGTTAGAATGGAGATAGTACGTTGTTTTTCGTGTCTATACTGGCGATTAGAACATGAGATTTGGTTTAAACTCTCGACCTATCGGTCTCGAGTTCAAACCAAATACCATGTTCTATTCGCCAGTATAGCCAAACAACGTACTATCCACTAAATAGTACTTACTTTTAGTGTTCATTATAAGTGTAGTTACTCCTTGTTCACGGACTAGTGCAGTAACTTCAAGTTTAATTTACTACCTTTTATGCTAGAATTCTCCACCTCTGCAAGTAGGGGATCGGGAAAAGATTACACCTGCTGTTATTCAGTTCATGTATCGTAGGCTACAAATGTCAGGACCCCCTGCAGAATTGAAACAAAACGAAACAAAACAACAATTCGCATTTACTAGTGTAGCTTCTACAACGGTTACTGTTACATTGTAATTACTTGTAGTATAGTTTTGTAGGTAAACTCAAGTACTGTAGTTCATATACGGACGGTGTGTATATCGATATCACAGTGCATACCTAAGTGTATATACTGTATGTATCACCCTCCTCTGCTGAAAAAGCACACATAAACTAAGTAAAACATTAACGCATCCTAAATCAACAAGTGTATGTGTATTAAAGATTGACCGCACGCTTTGACCTCAGAGGTTTGTATATATCAAAATTGTTTGGGTTAAACATGATCCGTGTCGACTAACGCTTTGATAGGCAATGGTATTGAATTAACGTTTATATCAGCAGAATAATCTGAACTTCCTGGTCACATTCGGCTGCTGGCATTGTTTCATATACACCTATTTTAAGAGCTTGCGAACTAACCTGGCCGGTATTCAATACTATGAATGAGCTTGACAAAGGNAGAACTATAGATATATAACATACAAAACAATTGCTAAATAGCATCGAACTAATTATGAAGCTAACTGTGTCGACGGTCACCTTGTTTTTATGTCCACTCCGTCTCCCATAACCACTAGAACTGTTCTCTGTGTAAAAAGTCTGTTCTACTTTTGCATAATTTATTTCATGGTTAGGACCCCGTAATAACTGATGTCCATGTTCCATAATATGCTTAACGACAAAGTCGTGCAGATGGTTGACACGTTTCTCTAGAGCGTTAATTTTCTTATCGCGAACTGACATTTGTTGCAAATCACTGGTATGACGAGTCTACAAAGCTTCAATTCGTCTATGAAGAATACTGACCTCGTTCTCATGACAACAGTTCATCTCGTCCATACGGTTTCATCAATTCCAACACAAAGGGTGAAATATTCCTTGATTTAGTATCCATAGTAGCAATTTGAGATTCCGTGTCAGCAGCTGATAAACAAAAGCTAACGGCCACCAATACTAGCAGTCGAGAGACACAGTGCAGTTTCATTATAGTAGTAATAAGATATACAAACCTTTCCTATTGTAGAACAAATTGAAAAAAAAAAGGTAAGTTGACACTATAAAGCAATGAAATAAACAAACGGGTTAAACAATACATCCATATTATCTCGTATTGGATAGGTAAGGGTTTATACTACATATTTCCTATCCCCAATAACTCAAAGTAAAATGTTTATAAATGTTGTTTTGAATTAATGTATTAGTAAAATATGGTTAATTAAAGAAAGATATTCCTTAAAACATTAATAGTATGACGTGTGTGGAAGGAGACGGATTGAACATGGAAGCATTCGCCTATCGCCATTAAAATCCATATGCTCCCATGGTCATTATCGTCCAACATTGGTATAATATTAGCCGTCATGAAAAATAACGAAAATAACTGTCAAACATTATCCTGTTATACTGCATACTCTACGAGCAAAAACATTCAATCCTTATGAACATTATGACCTGAAATCTTGAAACGTAGCCCGAATTTCTGAATAAAAGTAGACTGTATTAGGTCCACTTGATCTTGAAAATCGAGCGTTTCTGGAGTAAATACTACCATCTATTGCCTGCATTGGCCTGATACACAAATCTACATTCTTTACGCTTGAAACCATTGACGCTAATGATATTTGTTATTGCAAAAACGGGTTATGTCATCACAGCGTTCATAGATACATAAAATCCATCCTTACGAAACATTCCATAAGTTTTAAAACAAATCAGCATTGGATTAAGAATCTTCACGTCACTGCCAAAACTGTAACTTTTCACTGGACAACCGATTTTGCCGGGACGAATGTAGCTTTGGTCAATTATTTCTGAAACGAAACCCATATGTTGCTGGACTTTTATGAAATAAGAGAACAAAACAAGCAGTGTTCCAAGTAAAAAAAACAAGTTAGACTAGACTGGTATTGGAACCCCGGACTGCAGAATTTTGGACATTGTACTATCGCTCTGACCGACTGAGCTACTTGGTCGACGGTAGTTGTCTGACCCAAATGAGCTACAGTTATGTCAACGGCAAAATGAAGGGGAGGTTACTGTTTATACTAAAAACTACAGTGCAGTGGAACAGGGATCAGTAACTAGTACAGTTTATATTTAAATCGAAGAGCGAGCAAATAATGGTTGGGAAAAAATTGGAAAACAAATCCAAGTGATTCGTGAAACTATCACTAAATGGGAATATCTAATTGGACATTTTTTCGTATGTCGCCTGTGTATTATGACGTCACAATAAACTTCCCATGATCACTATGAAAATACCTACGTCTGTATGTATTGTTTTGTTATGTATTTGTATTGCAATGAAACAAATGCTTTAAACAAACATTAAATTCTCCGTATATTAAATATATTCTAGTTTAATTACTGAAGAAATTAATAAATCACCTGTTATAGGTAATTGCTATTGTAATTACTACTGGTCATAAATACTGGTGGAATCACTACCAGTTACAGTTACTAGTGCAATTTCTTCTAGTAATACTTATTCTAACACGATTCGTTTGCAACGCGTGTTTTGATTGGATACGGACCATGTTCTAATCTGCGATAGAATCATGATCAATCGTGTAAAGGTCCTCCCATCGCACGTAAGCCACGCCCCGTTTCTAACCAAAACAATATGGCGTCAAGCTAGCCTCTTAGCGAAATCCCGCTGATAAGGCTAGCAGGCAACATAACAGAAACGACCGATGAAATGTATTTGTTCAATGAATTAAAAAGGAAAAAGGAAACATTCCTTGTTCTTACTTCCATTTATTAGTGAAACGTTCATTCCATCCGTGATAACACCACTAGAAATATCATAACCTCGTGTCAAGAAACTACTGCATAGCATAAACCACATAAGGCAAGTGGCCCAGCTAACATCAGTGGCAGAATATTAAAAGAACTCAAAGATCAAACACCTCCGATTCTTACACTAATCATTAAAACATCACTTGAAACTGGCAAAACACCAACAGATTGGAAACATGCAAATGTAGCACCAGTATTCAAAAAATGGGAACAATACAACCCAGAAAACTACCGCTCGATATCATTGACATGTATTTCTTGTAAACTTATTGAACATATCATCACCAAACACATCATAAACCATCTTGAAAAGAACAATATGCTGTATGACCTCCAGCATGGCTTCCGTCAAGCTAGATCCTGTGAAACGCAACTAATGTCATTCATTCAAGAACTCGCAGCAAATAATAACAGCAACACACAAACAGACTTAATTAAGTTTGACTTTGCCAAAGCCTTTGACAAAGTTCCTCATAAAATATTGCTCTATAAATTAAACTTCTACGGTATCAAAAACGAAACACTAAGCTGGGTCTCTGCCTTCTTAAGTAACGGAACACAAACAGTTGTCCTGGATGGAGAGTCATCTGACCTGGCTCCAGTCACCTCATGTGCCCCTCAAGGCACAGTTCTGGGTCCAGTATTATTCTTGGTATACATTAATGATCTACCAGAATTCTTATTATCCAGTAAGCTCGATGACAGTATCATCTACAAAACCATCAAAACCCAAAGTGACTGTGATGCACTACAGTTGGATTTAGATGCAGCTGCTAGGTGGGAGCAAGACTGGTTGATGGCTTTCCATCCAGACAAATGCACAGTCATTACAGTCTCACAAAAGAAAGAAAAACCAGTTTAAACATGACTATATCTCCCACAATCACAAACTTGAACTGGTCTCTTCAGCTAAATATCTGGGCCTTACACTACAAGCAAACTTAAAATGGTCAAAACATACAGACAACAATATAGCTAATGACAACAAATCTTTAGGCTACCAAGAACGAAATTTAAAAATATCATGTAAGAACATCAAGATTCAGGCATATCTGGCGCTAGTTCGACCAAAACTGGAATATTCATGTACAGTATGGGACCCTCACATTTGAACAAACTTCTAAAACCGACGAGATGGTCGTACGACGAGCTACCAGATATGTCTGTAACAAGTACCATAACATCAGTAGTCCTACATATATGATAAATTCATTAAACTGGGCAACACTACAAGAAAGAAGATTAATAATGTTCTACAAAATAGTCTATCAAACCGTAGCAATCCCATATGATATTCTCATACCATCAGACAGTAGAACCCGCAAAAATCATAATTTCACTTTCAGACACATTTCAACCAAAAAAGATTCATATAAATTTTCATTTTTTCCTTATACCATAACTCAATGGAATTTATTACCAATCCATACAGTCACTGTCACAACAGTCGACACTTTCAGAAAACAGCTCACACCAGCTGTTCTCCACAAATGATAACCTAAAGAAGAAGAATAAGATCTGTGTGAAGGCATTTAGTTAGATCCGAAATCAAATGAAACATTTCACATGTGTCGTATGAATTTACAAAAAAACCTCTTCACAAATCTATACAAACTGAAACAATCTCCGATTTTGTCAATAAGCACAGATTGGTATGCATACTGACATGGACATGAAATAATTTGGTCAATATTAATCCAAATGTGTCGAATAAACTTTGGTAACAGGATGTTCACGAACAATCCAAATATTCCGCCTCGTCAACATACAGGTCGAGCGCTCGCCATTATGGGCCGAGCCAATGCAAATGACCGACTTTTGAAAGCTTCGTTCCGATTGGTCAGTCCGCTGCATAATGACACGTCGCAATTTCAGGTCACAAACTCTTTTACTATCTACTTTTGTACAAAGAAGTACAATGTTTCTAAAGATATTAGCGTAATATATGTGTTAAGGTGTGTTAGAATGGAGATAGTACGTTGTTTTTCGTGTCTATACTGGCGATTAGAACATGAGATTTGGTTTAAACTCTCGACCTATCGGTCTCGAGTTCAAACCAAATACCATGTTCTATTCGCCAGTATAGCCAAACAACGTACTATCCACTAAATAGTACTTACTTTTAGTGTTCATTATAAGTGTAGTTACTCCTTGTTCACGGACTAGTGCAGTAACTTCAAGTTTAATTTACTACCTTTTATGCTAGAATTCTCCACCTCTGCAAGTAGGGGATCGGGAAAAGATTACACCTGCTGTTATTCAGTTCATGTATCGTAGGCTACAAATGTCAGGACCCCCTGCAGAATTGAAACAAAACGAAACAAAACAACAATTCGCATTTACTAGTGTAGCTTCTACAACGGTTACTGTTACATTGTAATTACTTGTAGTATAGTTTTGTAGGTAAACTCAAGTACTGTAGTTCATATACGGACGGTGTGTATATCGATATCACAGTGCATACCTAAGTGTATATACTGTATGTATCACCCTCCTCTGCTGAAAAAGCACACATAAACTAAGTAAAACATTAACGCATCCTAAATCAACAAGTGTATGTGTATTAAAGATTGACCGCACGCTTTGACCTCAGAGGTTTGTATATATCAAAATTGTTTGGGTTAAACATGATCCGTGTCGACTAACGCTTTGATAGGCAATGGTATTGAATTAACGTTTATATCAGCAGAATAATCTGAACTTCCTGGTCACATTCGGCTGCTGGCATTGTTTCATATACACCTATTTTAAGAGCTTGCGAACTAACCTGGCCGGTATTCAATACTATGAATGAGCTTGACAAAGGGACCAGGAAGTCCTGAAACGTTGAAACCCGTTTTAATATTACGCACTTTCTCACTAATCATGGACATTTAAACAATTACCATATTCATATCATAAAGAAACGACGATAAGAATACAAGTTTGGAAAGAATGTTTTACAATTTTTGATTTTGGAATAGTTAATCGGAGATTGTGTTGTAGCAACGTGTATCTAAAATGCAAAATAAATTAAACTCTTAATAATTGAAAAAATACTATGTCTTCTAACATAATTATCATGTTGTCAAACTGACGGTCGCTTATAACGGGATACCGATATAATGTTCGTCTACTTTTCATGCATATCGACCATATTAAACGCTTATATAACAGATAATTAACTTTACTACCGTACAATTTTAAAAGAAACCGAAAGGCTAATATTTCGGGTACTGATAATACATCTCAATTCTGTTAACACGTTTTATAATGAACTCATCAGCATGCAATAGCATACTGTGGTTAAAACGTTAACCCATTGTCGCGAAAAAGGCAGGTCTTGACTGATAACTGTTACTGCATATGTTAATGTGCTATAAAGATATTGCCCAGCCGCTGGTGCCATTCCTTTAAACTTAATAAAAATGCCCCGGTCATATATCGATCTTATGCAAGAGATATAAACAAGTGTGGTAAATTGGTTTAACGGGGGAAATCTTGGCAATATTTACATCAAGATCGGATTTTTGAATCCCTTAAATTGTGGAAGTTTCAGATCATTTGTAAAATTAAAATTAAAATTTTGTAATATCTCAGATTAAGTGCTGGAGCAAGATAATTGTCTTGCTACCTAATGTATAATGCTGATTTGTTTATAACGTCTGCTGAAAACCCGAACTACTCGGTAGCGAAGCGGGCGTCAAACCACTCAAACAAACATATCATTATTGAACAAAAAAGGATCAATTATCTTTTACTTATAACTGCATATTGGATACCCAACGATACACACGTTCGAAAAATATCTCTTAACAAGTCATTCATTGTTGTAGGAATAACATGCTGGTAGACATGGTACACGCACATTGATAAATCGATAAGACACCTTAGATGAAATGTGGTCTGCAGTGTCAACAGAGCTTGATATGCGGATATGTGAACATCTTCATTCAAAAGTACAATCGTGATCAATCAAAATATTAATATTCGCACATACAACCCTACTGAATTGTCTTGCATATAATACTTCCCTAAATTGATCCCTGATAAAAAAAAATGATATGATAATATAAAAGGAGTGTAATCTAACAATGCTTTCGACATGAGCCTGCACCCGCGTTACCCGTAATGTGATAACCACAGTATGTGTGACGACATGCTCGCACAGGCAGTGGCACTGGTTCAGTGTAAAGCTAGAAGAGGTTCCATATGTGTTGTGCACGTCTATTTAGTTATCTAGTTATTTTAGGCACATCTTTGAACATATGAATGACCTTTTCTACGGAGAAAGGAATCATCAAAGAAGAAGAGGACGCCGTTTAAGGAGAAGAGATCATAAAAAAAAACAGAAAAGGATGTGATGGCTCATTTTTCTAATTTTGCGATATGTCAATAGGGAAATGCAAAGGAAAACACATGTCCTTTTTCGACGACACAGATTTTATGAAAAAATAATATATGTGTTCCAAGGCCATGTTTGCAAGTTAGAGAAGACATCTGAAATACCGGATAGGATGGTATGTATTGCTTTAACTGTTCCACAAAAAGGAGATTTTCATGTCAGCGACTTCTAATGCGCGGATAAGAAATTTGCAGAATTGTCTCCATTCAGTGAGATTAAACATTTCATCGCTATTGGGATATTTTTTTTTTTTTTATCTTGCACATTTGACCCTGTCATTAAATGAGGTAACGTCAATGCATTGTTAACGTGACATTAATTACTTGTGAACGTGACTTGTGAACGTGACGTGCGTGGGTTCACCTGTCCAGGGTAAGTGATATATTATTGTTGGGCTTACAAAACCTTTAAAAGTAACGTACGTGGTAAATTAAGAATGATGGAAACCAGAGTTAACAAATACATATTTGGACAACGCAATTCAAGTATGTACATAGGGCATACACATAAACCATTAAACGGACAGGCACAGAACAGCTGCTTTAATATATTTGAAAACAAATCCAATGGAAGGGGTTGAACATTTGTGTTTTGAATAACGAGTTTGAAGTAAAATACGAATAAGAAATGTAAATACATAACACTGGAGAAAATTAGGGATGTCAACGGTTAGCCGGTAATTAGGTCGGAAGAATCAGTGACCAAAATCAATAACCAAATAGTCGGACATTTATTTACCCCTTTTTAGAGCCCCATATCCTGGCTTAGACATACACGTTATCTATAGATGCGACCGATATCGGGTAGTTTTGTAATAAAACATTGGCCAGGCTATCATGTGAGTTTTATTTGTACTCCATTGTAACAATTGGCAAGGAGATGCCGCCAGCACCATAAAAATTAGCAGATTTTAAACAAATGCCAGAATACAAAGTTGTTTAATATAAAGTTTTATAGTTAGACCTCGCTTTTAAATGTGAGATGCACACATTTGAATGTGTAAGCATGTATTTAAATGTTTGTCGATCAAATTTTATATTACCGCATATGATATCGAGTACAGATTACTGTAATTGAATCCCCCTTTCTGTATTCCGACATTTTTTTGTCCATGACATATACTCACTGAGGTTACATGTAACTAGTTCCTCCATTTTGCTTTAAGTACGAGAGTAATTATCATGCTAATCATTATTTACATGTGTATATGTGATGTAAATACGTTTTAAACAGAACATTTGATTACCTAAATAGAACAGTTGTTAACCATATAACGAATTTCCGATGTTTATTGTTTGATTACCGAACAGATTAATCGGTTACGCGATTCGAAGATTGCTCGATTAACCGGTTACCAAAATTTGACCGGTTTGACAACCCTAGAGAAAATCAAAGTTAGCCCTGTAAAGAAATGGTTTGGGGCAATAAGTATGAACAGAATTACAATAACAGTGTCAAAATGTCTAGTAAAAGTACCCAATTTCAACGGCATAGAATCTATGTTGACATACTCAGGATCTGGCATTGATATATCTTGAGAGAAGAGAAAGTATTATGACAGATTTGCCATTTTTGTAAAAATAAAACCCGACATTAGATTTGTCCATGGAAAGTAGAATCCATCAGGAAAGAGACTCGGTCTTGATGATATCAGCAACAGATGTACCTCACCAATAGAGAGGTCAACGGGATATGTCTCGTTATTGTAAGGTTTGATTTTGGTTATATTTATCTTAGCATTCTATTGGCAGCTTTGGTCATTTAAGATTGTGATTTCATGTGTCCAATGTACATGGTGGTATACGCCTCAATGCGATAGCGTAGATCTGATGCGGACTGTTTAGTGCTACTTGACTAAAATACCATGCCGAAAGCACCGAGAAAAACATTCCTCCCTGTCACATTATACTGGCACATGACCTTAGTACTGTGTAATGTAATCTCATTAACATTACCAGAGGAATCAATGATGAGTCTGTTCAAGGGGGGGGGGGGGGGGGGGGGGNACAGTACATATCCTGACTTGTAACGGACCCGAATGGGAGAAGCATGCACTAAGTATTGCGTGGTCCAGGATTCTTTACCCTTCCCCTATCGGTAGTACTTTTAAAAAATACATCAGATGCTCCTCGTTTGGTTTTGGATCTCTTTAAAAAATACGATATTTCCTTAGCTGAAATCCAGAGAACACAGTGTAGGAACAATTATGTTTCCAATTAGATGAAAATACTGGAAAATGTATATCACAGCAAATAAAAAAAATGAAATACCGATATTGTAGTAAATGCAAACCATCCAATGGTAAAAGCCACAATAGCAATATTATACAGTTTATTTCATTTTCCCGGTATGATATTGATACTGGTTTTCAATCTTTCTTCGGCAGTGTATTGTGACCAAAATTTGAGGCAAATGGCCAGGCGGATACACACTAACTACATTAATTAACCTATTGTGTTCAGATTTGAAGACGATTTGGAAACCTGCATATGAAACTTGAGAAAGCTATGTCGAGTACTTCATAAGAAATATCGTAAAGAAACTTGAACTGTCCAAATCGAGAATGATATATGATGGCCATCCTATTTTCCCCTGATCAGTCTTAATATGAAACTTGCACTACAATGTCTGAGAAAGATGCGTTTAGTTCTTTTTAAGGACGGACGGACGGACGGACGAAGGATTATTTTTGACAACATTTCATCAATAACACCCGTGAACAAAAGATGTTATGAATAAGAGTAACAAAAGCTTCAGACCGTGTGTGGAATAATAATAAGTAGCTGCATTTAAATTATCACTATCATCATTGTAATATGTGTTCAATGCATCACATTTATATAGTGGTGTTTTTCTATTGATTTGTTTTATCATCAAGGTAAGAAAAGTTCTGACAGCTCGATATTTGTATACATGTACCACGGAAAGAAAACATATGCCGATGGTTAATTTACGAACCGTTGATGTGTTTTTAGAGCTTAACAAATGAAAAGTAGAATGATGTATAAAATCATACTGTTTGTATGTCATAAAATCGGTTAAATATCGTCGACCACGAGGAATGCATTTATATACTGCTAAGAAAACATGACAATTGTTTGGGAAAATAGTGTCAAATTCATCTACAACGAAACGTTTAAATACAGAGCGAATTTTCTCTGTAATAAAAAAGATTTTTTTATCTATTTTTTTAATTTTCCTCTTATATTAATTAAGAGTACATGACATTGTGCAAGTTTCAACATGCAAAATACTTCAAAATACTATTGAAGATGAATGGGAAACCTGCTTATTAAACTTGAGAAAGCTATGTCGAGTACTTCATAAGAAATGTCGTAAAGAAACTTGAACTGTCCAAATCGAGAATGGTTATCTGATGGCCATCTTATTTTCCCCTGATCAGTCTTAATATGAAACTTGCACTACAATGTCTGAGAAAGATCCGTTTAGTTATTTTTAAGGACGGACGGACGAAAGACCATGAACGAACGGCGATTATTTTTGACAACATTTCATCACTAACACCCGTGAACAAAAAATGTAGCTTATCAAGTGACAAGCAGAATGGTCTATAAAATCATACTATTTGTTTGTCATAAAATTGGTAAAATATCGTCGACCACGAGAAATGCATGTATATACTGCTAGTCAAATGCATCTGCAACAAAACGTTTAAAAAACAAATACTCAATCAAATAACTGCACATTACATTTATTTCTTTTCTTTGTTTCAGATGGCCCTAAAGCTATTGAATCCTTGTCGATCAAACATTGAACTCATCCTCAGGATTTTAGTGTTCCTCTCGGCCAATACTCTAGTAACCGGTATCAATCAATGTCAACACATGTATTCAAATATGTATTCCGTGTGTAAAATAGAAAACTCAACACTTCCGGAACTGTGTTGTATAAACAACTGCTGTAATGTAGAGACATCATGTCCCAGCTATACAGAAAATCAACGCTGTGTTTGTAGAACGGGGACTCTGTGGAAAATATCCGAATTGCATGCATTGGATGTGGAATACACGACAGTTCGAGGATCTGCCATAGTTAGTGGTCAAAATGATGTTAAGTCAAAACTGGAACATGAAGCTGGATATCTAACCACTCTGCCGATTAACATATGTGATTACCATTTATTGTATCATATCGACTTGAAAAAGAACAAAATCATGGAAATTAGAAAAATATCATGCCTTGCTCATCTAGATACATTGAATTTGAGTGAAAATCGGGTTTCAATAATTCACAATAATACATTCCAAGGACTATTATCGCTACGACAACTTAATCTGGCACATAACAGGGTAAGTTACATAGAACCATATGCATGGTCGCATCAAACGTCCTCTATATTAAACCTGCAGCTGGATGGCAATGATCTATTGAATATTGACATTACAAATGTCATTATCAATCGACCATTCTGTAACATTGATTATAGACAAAATAAGATACAAAATATCATCAACGAGGTTGACTGGACATTAACAGCAGAGGATGAAATAGTCCAAGGTGGTTTCGTAGACCTTACTGAGAATAGCTTGACCGGAGTTATCGACTTTCTTCATCTCGGAGTTGCAGATCTCAGAGTCATTGGGAAAATATTTTCCTATGGCATTGACTTACACGACATTCCTTTGAGATGTGACTGTAAAATGGAGCCATTCTTACATATGGCCGAATCTGTTCTTCAATTTATATGGAGATCTTATTACAACATGAGCTGCTTTTATCCAGATCAACTGCAGAATCAATCGGTACCGAATCTTATAATGTTGAAGCAGTTCGATATGTTTGTATGTGACATACCGCGCAATGAGAGCTGTCCTTACGATTGCAATTGTTATAAACAACCAAGCAAGGATCGTGTAGTGGTAAACTGCTCTGGGCATGGCCTTGATAAAATGCCAGAAGTCTTGCCCAGAACAGACCTTCCCATAGAAATATATCTAGACAATAACTCCATATCCAGACTTTCTTGGCGAGGATACCTTAACCAAACACGGAAATTAGTCTTATCCAATAACATCATTACAACAATTGATGGCCCTGCTATTGATCAGCTACGGAATGCAGCAGAAGTAGACTTGCGAGGAAACACAGGAATTAAGAAGATACCTAGTGAAATGAAGTATTATAAACCAAGTACATTTATTTTTGGAGAGCTTAAAATTACCTGTGATTGCGAAAATGTATGGTTTGGAAAATGGATCGAAGCTAATCCCAACGAAAAAGGCGACAACAACCACTTTTGGTGCGAAACTGGAACGAAAGCAAAGGAGGCGGCTGTACTAGTAACAGAAGATTACCTGGATTGTAAGCAGTCGAAGGTGCCAACATGGATAACAATTTTATTCGTAATTCTTACATCTCTGGTCCTGGGTATAGCGTTAATCGTCAAAGTGTTCAAATACGAGATTTACCTGTTGTTTCGACGGCTCAGAAACAAATATGAGCGCCAACATTGGTCTTATGACGTGTATATATCATATGACGAGTCGGTGAATGAGATACATAAATGGATTATAAATGACTTTCTGCCATCGTTGGAGGCAGACGGCTACCTTGTTTGCATCCCTAGTAGGGATTTCAGCATAGGGATTCCATATGAAGAGGAAATCATTCGTTTTATGGAACAGAGCAAATTTGTTTTGATAGTATTGTCCAAAAATGAGACAAATGTATTGTGGGATTTGGAATGGAAGCAGGCTTGGTATTCTTACAGATATTATAATATCAAAAACATAATCGTGATAAATTTCGATATGTTCGACTACGCCTCCGTGCACCACCCAGTCTTACGGGCATATATCCGGCTTGGGATGTACCTTGACTTTGCCAACATGGAAAAGTCATTAATCATCGACACCAAGAAAATGTTAGGGTGTTCTAGTAGAACAAATCATAGACTAAAAAACGAATTTCGTAACCTCAATACACGATTTAAGCGCCATGACTTGTTGATGAAGCGTTGAAGGGATTTCTCCTCATTCGATGATATTTTTTTACGTGTTGCCTATTGTAGGTCAAACATTATTGGCTTACTTGTACAACCAAAGAGTAAAATTGACATAAATGTATTTATAGAGTAGCTTAACACTACTAGCATCAGGATTTTGTTCGAGTAAATTTAGTTAGGTATTCCCTTGTCAAAATGTAGTATACGTATGCATGTGTTGTTATAATACTTCATCTACCTGTTCCGGACTTAAGGTTTTGATTATCATATCATTACAAAGGATTGCAGTTTCGTTTACAAAGCTTGAATAACCAAAGACTAGCAATACACACTGATTATCAGAAGTTAGATACTAAGAGCCTCGAAAAAGACTAATGGCTGGTATCAAGTTTTTAATATTTTATAAGGATTTGTTATGAGTTTACAGGTATGATTTTAACCGAGACCTATCCGAAATAATTTCAAACTTACGATATCTACGTACATATGATAGTCATGAATTGAAGAGCATCCTAGGTCCCGTACGGTATAACTATCGCTTAATTTTCCGTTTGCTCAAACAAACTTTTAGGATTTTTGAAAATATGCCCATGTATAATTCCTTCCATTGTGAAGTGTTTTCAGTTTTTGGAGCGACCCGTTGTCCAATATTGCGTACGAGGCTTTTTATTCGCTTTTCTGGCTAAATCCGATTAACTTTATATATTTAGCGACACTAATATTTTCCTGTATAACTTTGAACTAAGGTCAAAGAAATTATGTTATATAAATAAAACATATAGGAATGTGTTCTTGGTCTTTATTCATGAAACCGTTCTTTTGCTCATACTCAGTTTATTAGTATGTGCTCAAACACAGTTTCTTCTTTTCGTGAAAACAATAAATAACCGTTGTCAATGATTTGGAAGAACTTTGGAGAGATATTAAAAGCAATATACCACTTGCAGTGTTTACACTTAGCGTATTGACCATTTTACTTGATTTAAGCAAGTTTGAAACAAGTTGGCGTAAACACCAAATCGATGCTTTAGAATGAGAGCGAGTTCACAAGTACGGTCGCAGATCTCCATTCGTGATTTCAAGCGATATTGTCATGTAGACAACAACTCTACTACGGATTCAAAGTTTCCAAGACTTTATGGAAGTCATCAGGGTCTTGCAGGGAAATATGCTAACTCTTTGTGTGATATGATTTTTTTTGATTTTTTTTTTATACTCCTTAGAGTTGAATTGTGATTTTATTGCCAATTATTCTCGATATGATGATGTGTTTATGGATATGGCCTATATTTACATGGCGTGTATCGTCGATGAAGCAGAAAACGTTTACCTTTCCGAAACACCTGGTCCTTAGAATCCAGGGAATCTCCATGTAAATATTTTTTCGTATTTTGTCCTGTGATTATCAATTTAGAGTTCGAATTATGGTTTTATTGACACTTCGGTGGTCTCTTAATGTTTTTTCTGTTCATTTATACTTTGTCAAAAATCTCGATTAAATTTTCTTGTACAAACCGTGTATTTTTTTAAGTAAAAAGCTTGTTTTAAATGATGAATATAACCTACTCCCGGTTCTTGTGTTGTTTTTATTTCTTTCAGCTTACGTCTTACAAAGACAGGTGTCTTGGGACGCTACTGAATATCAAAATTGTTTTAAAGAAAAGAAAATATTGAGATCGCAAGTGCTGCATCCTTGAAATTCCAGGTACTACGCTTACTTACTGTCTCTGTACCCCTTAGATATATCGTGGTAAAATCAAAGGGAACGCGGCTAGCTATTTGACTAGTTTCAGGTGAAAACAATAACGATCGCTACGCAGATATTTAGCGTTTGAAGATGACATGGGTAACACCAGATGTCAAAACTGGTCAAGTTTACGGTTACGTTGCCGCACAATTCTTTTAATGTTTGAATCGGCACCAGGTAGCGCGTACAGAGCCTTAGATTTTGTCATATTCAATCGATGCAGAGTACGTTAGCGATCAAAACCCTTGGAGTATCGAAGATGCTGCTAATACAATGGGTGCAGATTAATGTTTTGGTTTCTCCAATGCCTCCTTAGCAGAAGACACAATTGTGTAAGCAACCGCACATTATTCGACTTTCGAAACTTTTTTTCACTTGGATTTTACCAAGATTTACATGATATGCAGACTATCATGATAACTACTTTAAGGTTTTCTGGTTTTAAGTTTATTAAACCAAATACAGGGACTTATTCACCAATAAAAAACACAACTGAACATTTTAAATGTCTTTGAACTTATCAAATATCATAGTCAGTGGAAACAAATGTATTGAAATGTACATTTTGATTCACTTTTCATTTCAGTATAAAACAAAAAATCTATATATTTTGACAGAGCTACCGGATTTTAATGGCGCTGCAATCCGCCGGAATAGGTCACCCGTTCCTACGTACGTTTGGAAATTACCGTCCGATTTAAAGCAAGGGGACAAACACTGTACAAGCCAATTTCCTGAGGTGTGCTTAAGTCGGGCAACGACTATGTAATACATCTTTCTTAATCAGTGAATACCTTATCATACAGTTTATCTATAGTATCCTTGACGGATACATGTCACACATTATGGTTATTATTGTGCACATATACTGTCTCAATGAATTATGTTAATAATTGAGTGATAAAGTAGTATCATTCGCCATTATTAAAGGGAGAAAATTATTGTTACTTTATTTAGGTTATTGATTGCTTCATTGTTATGAATTAATATATTTATCTTTGTATTTTATATTTACTTTATCGATAAATTGAATTAAATAAAACTTTTACAGTATTATGTTTTCAAACAATTAAGCCACACAGTTTGGTCCTAATGTCATTTTTAAACATGATAAATGGACGCAATACACGGATGACCACGACTTACAATCAAGTGATTAAACACAGGGTTACAAACGATGGAGATTATGGTCGTCATCACGATCTCGTACGGAAACATTGTATTTCTTTGTGTGCTGTGAAGGTCGATTGTTTTAGTATCCTCATTAGTATGCATTTTTGAGTTGTTGTCACTTCCGGAGTTCTTGATGAGAGAACGTTACATTACTTGGATTCGATCAAGATCTACATGGCAGTTGTCGTCGATAAAGCCGAAGTCGGCTACCCTTCCGGAACACCTGGTTCTTTTTCTTCATCGTGCCTTTTCAATGGTCTCCAGGTAATATCTCTACGCTTCGTATTTACCAATTTTGTATCGGTTTTGATGTCAAATTATGATATATTGACACATTGGTATTTTCTCGTTATTTTTGCCCTATTTTTATCGATTATCAAGATTGTGGTTTCGACTGGTATTCTCTCGTCGTTTTAATCAGACTTTCACCTGCACTCCATACCGCTGCATACCATATATGTCGAAATACTCTGCCATTGCTGCGTAGGCTATAAACCAGACATATGTAAAGTGTAGTATCTATAAAGACAAACGATATACTGTGCAGACATTTCATCCCGCGGGCTTCTTCTTACATTAAAGGATGAGGACAAAATAGCGAGTATTAGATGTCATGAATATCGCCCTGTGTTGTCGTGGCAGTAAGTTATTATAACTTTTTTAAATGGTACATAAGTTAGTGCTAGATTGGCAAACTGCGATAACGAACGTTCACAACGATAATTGCATCGAAATTGTATATTCTATTTGTTTAACGTAGATTTGAGTGAATTTAGAATAACATTGATATGTGGAGCTAAGATTTGGTACCCCAACGGTCAGTTTTGTATCTAGATCTTTGCAACCAGCCAATATCTTTTATCAACTCCATAGGGAGCATATAGCCGGTACTGCCATTTCGGCAATCACATCTAGCATTCTACAATTCTAACACTACCCAACCACGTACTCATTTACAACTGAGTAGACTGGAACAAGCGGAGTAAAGTATCTTGCTCAAATATACAACACAGTGCCGTACCATGACTCGAACCCGAAACCCTTCGGTCACGAGCCCGGCGTCCTACCACTAAACTACCGTGCCTCCTTGTGGATGATCGCCATTGTTTGAGCTGGAGTTGCGTTGCCCATTGACGTTCGCAAAGGGTTATATACGTGGCAATTTCCTTTATCATCGACTTGCCTTCGCTAAGAGGATTTTATCACCGGAGGTTTTGACGATAAAGAAGGAAGTTAATATAATGCCCTACGCGTCATGATATTTCTTATATTAATATGTCCCCGAAATATAACTCAGAATAACATAGAGTGTTACAGATTATATTCTAATTTCCCAAACGTCTGAATGAGGAGGAAATAAAGAACAGTCAATGACTATATATAGCAACATAGAGATGCATGAGGCCCCTCATGGACTACTTTAAAATATCATTTCACTACAATGTCATAACCTGGACACGGTAATATGACACTCCAATCAGTCAGATTATATTTGCAACGGGCAATTCAGCAGAAAGCAGAAGGTGCCAAGTTTATGGGCTATGGTCTGTCTTAGTCAGGGGACAGAACTGACAACATTTTTCGAGGAGGCGAACGCTCGAACCCATTACCGAAAGCGAAGAGTTGTACAGTCAAGTGTTTGGAAAAAGGCAGTCAGAAAGGAGATAAAATAAAAGAATAAAAAATGAAACAACGACTTTGGTTTGGTATTTGTTCTGTTTAACGTCCTATCGACAGCTAAGGTAGTTCAATGACATTCTGGTGTATTTAGATCCTTGCGATGGCGCATATCTGATGCTGACTTTATAGTGCTGCTTTATTGTAATACCATGCCGAAAGCACACAGCATAGTATTCTACCTGATCACGTTATACTGACAACGGGTAAAACAGCAACTAGCCTAAATGTGTACAACAGATTAGTTTATATCGTGTTTGTGTCTCCAAGTAGAGGACACAAAACGTGCTGCATGGGGTCTTCTTCATAGGACACCTCTCACGAATCACCCTTCTTAGTGTCTTACCTCTGGGTGTGGTAGAAGGAAAGAAACACTTTACCTCAAAGCGAACATATGACTTATAATACAATACAAGTTCACTCTTGAAATATTCTTTTTTATTGATTTAATAAACTTACATAATTATACACCAATTACTACTCGTGATCTTTATTTGCGCTCAATGCGATTCAGACCAAGGAAGAAGAAACCCAGAAAATGATGAAAATGATGGTTCCATGTGTGATCCAGCTTGATGTTTTTTAGTCATGGCGACCCAAACCTCATCACCCTGTGCCAGTTGAACTACCGCTGTTCCAGTGCAACTACTCCAGTGATCGTCACTCCCACAGGTCACTTTCGATATCATGTTGCCATTTCGTTGGATTTGCACGTCTACCTTTTCATGAGTAGCAAAGGATAGCGTAGAAGTGAACACATATAATCCGGTCTGGGTACAGCGGAAGATTCCGGAGTTAGGACTGTAGGCATTACCAAGATTCGTGATGACGCTGTGAAAAGCGATTAATTGACCCAAACCAGGATTTTCAACAATATGATCCAGAATGGCATGGAATCCGATTCCAGTGTTTTGGGATGAACCTGGAATGAATGCATTATACGTTTACACAGTGATTAATCTAAAATTCATTTTCACGAGTCCTTTTCAACTGTATTGCTAAAAACAATGAGTCCCACTATATTAAATTTAAGTATTTCCTGAAATCCTGTGAGTCCGGTAGCAATTCGACGACTATAGGACTCGGGACTCACGTGTAGATTTATTACTGTTTACATATCTTTGTTTTTCATCAATTCATGTTTTTCCAGTTGTATCATACTGATAAGTAGTCATACAAATTGATTTAAAATTTATTTTTGTCACATATAAATGAACAAAACATATGTTCCACATAAAACAGAGACCAAATTGTTTGTTTGTTTGGTTTGGTTTGACGTCCTCACAAAAGACATATGAGAACGGATGCCTAGGGAGACCCGCCTGAAACAGAAGGGAGAGCGGAAAGAAAGATTACAGGAAGGACAAAAGATCCCAAGTGTTACAATCGGGGCAGCAGGTCAATGTTGGTCCATTGGTTCGAAGAAGACTCCAAGGAAAATACCAACTCTGCAGGTCCCAACGCATTAGTCGCCTTTTACAATACACATTTCAGTGGCATAAAGGCAGTCTTTTCTTGATTTGATTTGTTCAATGTCCCCTATATAGATGACAGGGAAGAAACCACCCCCGGAGCCCACAAAAGAAGCCTCTCATGATCACATCGAGGGATGGTGCACGACAGGTTAGGTTAGCGCACTGGTGAATTGACGCCCACAAAATATATACAATAGAAAACTTTATACAAGAACGTCATTCCTCATTTTGCCCAACATTCAAGGGCGAAAAGGGCTAGACTTAGAAGACCTCTGAAATATGTACGCTGACGGGCAAACCAGTTGTTACAATAGGACGTTTAGCAGGGTGTAACATTTATTATTTTTAAGGAATTTGGTCTGTCGTGGCCGTGGGACAGAACAAATATAATGTGTAAAATGTAGAGACAACATTGATTGTTGCAATGAATACAGCGTATTTAATGTTGTCACTTTTGTGTTTCGAAGCAGCAATTACAAATGCAAATCCACAGTTCGAGGGATTTCCACTGCAGTACCCTATTACATACGAAATGCAGGGGGTAGCAGCAGAAATGTTATTCCCCCCCTTCCAAAATCTGCAGAAGTGAATAGAAGCATGTATGAAAAAGGTGAGTACTTATAAACCAGTTTCATATGAGTAAAAGAAATGTTAGATGGTAATATAAAACAATTTTAACGTTAAATTGCTTACCGACTCGGGTGATCCTGCTCTGGTGAGACCTCACTCCCGGATGAATATTAATAGTGCTTCCTTTTCGATGCGTGTTTTCGGTTACCTTATTATATCCAATCAGACTCCCATTACCATCAGAACCGCTTTTTGCGTCAAATGAATGTTCTGCTTTTGCATGCTTAGGACCCCGTAGTGGCCGGTGTCCCTGTTTCCCAATATGCTTAATGGCAAAGTCGTTCAGAAACTTGACGCGATTTTCTAGAGTGTTTATTTTCTTATTGTGAATTGACATTTGTTGCAAATCGCTGGCATGGAAATTCTCCAAAGCTTCTATTCGTCTGTGAAGAATATTAACCTCGTTCCCATGGCGACGCTCCATCTCCTCCATACGGTTCATCAATTCCACTACTAACGGGGAGATGTTTCTTGATTGGTTATTCATGGTAGGAATTTGGGGTTTTGTGTCTGCAGCTGATAGACAAATACTGACGGCCGTCAATACAAGCAGCAGAGTGAAACAGTGCAGAGGCATCGTGATAGTCATGGTATGCAAACGTTTCCTGTGATAGAACAAATTGAGGAGAAAGGTACCACTGTAAAGTATTAGGAGAGGGAAAATATAACCTCGTTTTGAAGAAACATTATATATCTTACTGAAACCTTAACTTTCTTTCCATAATAGTTCAAATTGAATATTGTATGAGTGTTTTGAATTCATTTGCGTGACCCTTAAGTAAATTTGAAAGATATATATAATATATACATGTACATATATGTACATAAATTCTTTAAATTCAAAGTTGTATCTAAGAAAGATTATTCTAAAACAAATCATAGTATAGCGTGCAAAGAAAGACATGAATATAGTGTAAAATACGCATACCATCATTCAAATATATACACCCCATAGTCTATATCTCACTCTGCCGGAAAAATAAATGTTTTGTACGTGTTAGATTCATTATACAAATTAGAAAAGGTGCAGACTACGCACTGAACTAATAATTACATCATACTCTCAAAAAGCATTATCTTTATGAACACTAATTATCTAAAATTTTGAAGTCTAGTCCAAAATTTTGAAACAAAATGTCTCATAAACAGCAATCGAATGTCTTTTTGTCAATTTGACGTTCAAAGTGAATTTGCTTTGAGAATACAAATACTGTGGTGACATTCTTCCTTTTTTGCAACGTTAAATTAAAAGCTACCATGAAAATTAAATGTTGTTTCAACATTTATGAGGTAATGAAATAATGAAAACATTGAGAGCATATATATATTGAATCGAGTTGAAAATTAAATTCCATCTTATTGGATCATGATGTAAATCGTTTAACATGTCAGCATCGATTTCGCTTAACTAGTATAGTGCAAATCATTAAAAAATTACTACAACAACACTCGACATATTGTCAGTCTTGCACAATAACAATGAAAAGAATAATGTCTGTACGTTACTGTTCAAATATTCAATACATGTCATTGTTATACTTGAAATCTTGTTAAAATATCTTAATTGTCAACCCACCTGCTCGAAGAAAACGCCGACATCAAAGTGTACCAAATCTTGCTGATAACAATTTCGGTCAAGTAATGTCATATCTCTCACAATGGGTTTCTACTTTAGCCATACAGCTGTCTAGGCTATAGTAACATACTGTCTAAGTCTTAATCGTAAAATTTCTAGTCTACAATCACGTTTCTGCATAATAGCAACACTTTAACTAACTACTGAAATAAATGTAAACATTGTCTAGATTCTACATGCTAAGCTATGAGAGAAGTTATCAACTTAATTAATGGTTTATTTCTAGTTATTGTACCATCATGTTTTATAATATGCTTACTGGTTTAGTAACTACAGTAAAATTGCTACTAGTTATAGTTACAAGTACAGTAACTTGTAGTTTTTATTAATGGTTCAGTTACTTCAAGGTATGATACATAATCTAGGCGATCCCTGCTAGTTAACGATGTCATTTTAACTGCTTTTTCACACTAAATAAACTTAATGTAAATCAAATAACAAAAACAAAACGTTTTGCTTAATATCGGGCAAAATATTCACAATCATTTACGATGTTTTACAATCATTTGGGATAAGGTCCTTAGGAGGCCTAATCCATGTATTATATGATGCGCGGATTCTATGTAAAAACGAAATTATCAGATTTGTAAATCTCACTGGTTATTATAATACATAATTTGACCGGGGCACAGATTCCACAACATTCCTAGTTAAGGGAAACGCTCAAAAGACCAATGCTTAAACGTTGCAATGGGCACAGCAGAATTCTTTTGGTTTTCTTTCATGTATCCAAGTAGAGGATTCTAAAGAAACTCCCACATTCTGTAGGAGCTTCGCCATATCTTATTCCCACCTGCAGAGACTGAGAAATGAGTTGACCTCTACTTTAATGCGATAACACGATAAATATTATAGTATGAGTTAGTTGGTTCTTATCTTTACACACAGACACATAGCACAAATCATCTACTAGTAATCTTCGTCTGCGCTCAATAGTAAGCATTCCATTGAAGAAGAAACCCAGAAAACGATGAAAATGCCGATTCCAGATGTACTTCAGATTGTGGTTTGCCTGTGACGGTGACCCATACCTCATCATCCTGCCAGTTCAACTACGGCGGTTCCAGTGCAACTACTCCAGTGATATCCATTTACACAGGTCACTATCGATATCATGTTGCCATTTTGTTGGATTTGCGCGTATACCCATTCATTGTGGCCTACCGTAAAGCTTAACACATATAACCCGGCCTGGGTAGAGCGGAAGATACCGGAGTTTGAACTGAAGTTATTGCCAAGATTCGTGATGACGGTACGAAAAGGGATTAACTGACCAATACCGGGGTTTTCAACTACATGACAGGAATAGCATGTAATCCGATCCCAGTGTTGAAGGAAGAACCTGGAATAAATATGTTATCTTTGTAATGTCTTCATACCTGGTCAATATAGCTTTCATATCTAGCATGAAAACTGGTTAATTTAAATAGCACGCGATATTGTCGAATATACAAAAACGAAAGCATCTATTCCACACACAAAAAAAGAACTATAGATATATAACATACAAAACAATTAATTATGAAGCTAACTGTGTCGACGGTCACCTTGTTTTTATGTCCACTCCGTCTCCCATAACCACTAGAACTGTTCTCTGTGTAAAAAGTCTGTTCTACTTTTGCATAATTTATTTCATGGTTAGGACCCCGTAATGACTGATGTCCATGTTCCATAATATGCTTAACGACAAAGTCGTGCAGATGGTTGACACGTTTCTCTAGAGCGTTAATTTTCTTATCGCGAACTGACATTTGTTGCAAATCACTGGTATGACGAGTCTACAAAGCTTCAATTCGTCTATGAAGAATACTGACCTCGTTCTCATGACAACAGTTCATCTCGTCCATACGGTTTCATCAATTCCAACACAAAGGGTGAAATATTCCTTGATTTAGTATCCATAGTAGCAATTTGAGATTCCGTGTCAGCAGCTGATAAACAAAAGCTAACGGCCACCAATACTAGCAGTCGAGAGACACAGTGCAGTTTCATTATAGTAGTAATAAGATATACAAACCTTTCCTATTGTAGAACAAATTGAAAAAAAAAAGGTAAGTTGACACTATAAAGCAATGAAATAAACAAACGGGTTAAACAATACATCCATATTATCTCGTATTGGATAGGTAAGGGTTTATACTACATATTTCCTATCCCCAATAACTCAAAGTAAAATGTTTATAAATGTTGTTTTGAATTAATGTATTAGTAAAATATGGTTAATTAAAGAAAGATATTCCTTAAAACATTAATAGTATGACGTGTGTGGAAGGAGACGGATTGAACATGGAAGCATTCGCCTATCGCCATTAAAATCCATATGCTCCCATGGTCATTATCGTCCAACATTGGTATAATATTAGCCGTCATGAAAAATAACGAAAATAACTGTCAAACATTATCCTGTTATACTGCATACTCTACGAGCAAAAACATTCAATCCTTATGAACATTATGACCTGAAATCTTGAAACGTAGCCCGAATTTCTGAATAAAAGTAGACTGTATTAGGTCCACTTGATCTTGAAAATCGAGCGTTTCTGGAGTAAATACTACCATCTATTGCCTGCATTGGCCTGATACACAAATCTACATTCTTTACGCTTGAAACCATTGACGCTAATGATATTTGTTATTGCAAAAACGGGTTATGTCATCACAGCGTTCATAGATACATAAAATCCATCCTTACGAAACATTCCATAAGTTTTAAAACAAATCAGCATTGGATTAAGAATCTTCACGTCACTGCCAAAACTGTAACTTTTCACTGGACAACCGATTTTGCCGGGACGAATGTAGCTTTGGTCAATTATTTCTGAAACGAAACCCATATGTTGCTGGACTTTTATGAAATAAGAGAACAAAACAAGCAGTGTTCCAAGTAAAAAAAACAAGTTAGACTAGACTGGTATTGGAACCCCGGACTGCAGAATTTTGGACATTGTACTATCGCTCTGACCGACTGAGCTACTTGGTCGACGGTAGTTGTCTGACCCAAATGAGCTACAGTTATGTCAACGGCAAAATGAAGGGGAGGTTACTGTTTATACTAAAAACTACAGTGCAGTGGAACAGGGATCAGTAACTAGTACAGTTTATATTTAAATCGAAGAGCGAGCAAATAATGGTTGGGAAAAAATTGGAAAACAAATCCAAGTGATTCGTGAAACTATCACTAAATGGGAATATCTAATTGGACATTTTTTCGTATGTCGCCTGTGTATTATGACGTCACAATAAACTTCCCATGATCACTATGAAAATACCTACGTCTGTATGTATTGTTTTGTTATGTATTTGTATTGCAATGAAACAAATGCTTTAAACAAACATTAAATTCTCCGTATATTAAATATATTCTAGTTTAATTACTGAAGAAATTAATAAATCACCTGTTATAGGTAATTGCTATTGTAATTACTACTGGTCATAAATACTGGTGGAATCACTACCAGTTACAGTTACTAGTGCAATTTCTTCTAGTAATACTTATTCTAACACGATTCGTTTGCAACGCGTGTTTTGATTGGATACGGACCATGTTCTAATCTGCGATAGAATCATGATCAATCGTGTAAAGGTCCTCCCATCGCACGTAAGCCACGCCCCGTTTCTAACCAAAACAATATGGCGTCAAGCTAGCCTCTTAGCGAAATCCCGCTGATAAGGCTAGCAGGCAACATAACAGAAACGACCGATGAAATGTATTTGTTCAATGAATTAAAAAGGAAAAAGGAAACATTCCTTGTTCTTACTTCCATTTATTAGTGAAACGTTCATTCCATCCGTGATAACACCACTAGAAATATCATAACCTCGTGTCAAGAAACTACTGCATAGCATAAACCACATAAGGCAAGTGGCCCAGCTAACATCAGTGGCAGAATATTAAAAGAACTCAAAGATCAAACACCTCCGATTCTTACACTAATCTTTAAAACATCACTTGAAACTGGCAAAACACCAACAGATTGGAAACATGCAAATGTAGCACCAGTATTCAAAAAATGGGAACAATACAACCCAGAAAACTACCGCTCGATATCATTGACATGTATTTCTTGTAAACTTATTGAACATATCATCACCAAACACATCATAAACCATCTTGAAAAGAACAATATGCTGTATGACCTCCAGCATGGCTTCCGTCAAGCTAGATCCTGTGAAACGCAACTAATGTCATTCATTCAAGAACTCGCAGCAAATAATAACAGCAACACACAAACAGACTTAATTAAGTTTGACTTTGCCAAAGCCTTTGACAAAGTTCCTCATAAAATATTGCTCTATAAATTAAACTTCTACGGTATCAAAAACGAAACACTAAACTGGGTCTCTGCCTTCTTAAGTAACAGAACACAAACAGTTGTCCTGGATGGAGAGTCATCTGACCTGGCTCCAGTCACCTCAGGTGCCCCTCAAGGCACAGTTCTGGGTCCAGTATTATTCTTGGTATACATTAATGATCTACCAGAATTCTTATTATCCAGTAAGCTCGATGACAGTATCATCTACAAAACCATCAAAACCCAAAGTGACTGTGATGCACTACAGTTGGATTTAGATGCAGCTGCTAGGTGGGAGCAAGACTGGTTGATGGCTTTACATCCAGACAAATACACAGTCATTACAGTCTCACAAAAGAAAAAAACCCAGTTTAAACATGACTATATCTCCCACAATCACAAACTTGAACTGGTCTCTTCAGCTAAATATCTGGGCCTTACACTACAAGCAAACTTAAAATGGTCAAAACATACAGACAACAATATAGCTAATGGCAACAAATCTTTAGGCTTCCAAGAACGAAATTTAAAAATATCATGTAAGAACATCAAGACTCAGGCATATCTGGCGCTAGTTCGACCAAAACTGGAATATTCATGTACAGTATGGGACCCTCACATTTGAACAAACTTCTAAAATCGAGATGGTCGTACGACGAGCTACCAGATATGTCTGTAACAAGTACCATAACATCAGTAGTCCTACATATATGATAAATTCATTAAACTGGGCACACTACAAGAAAGAAGATTAATAATGTTCTACAAAATAGTCTATCAAACCGCAGCAATCCCATATGCTATTCTCATACCATCAGACAGTAGAACCCGCAAAAATCATAATTTCACTTTCAGACACATTTCAACCAAAAAAGATTCATATAAATTTTCATTTTTTCCTTATACCATAACTCAATTGAATTTATTACCAATCCATTCAGTCACTGTCACAACAGTCGACACTTTCAGAAAACAGCTCACACCAGCTGTTCTCCACAAATGATAACCTAAAGAAGAAGAAGAAGATCTGTGTGAAGGCATTTAGTTAGATCCGAAATCAAATGAAACATTTCACATGTGTCGTATGAATTTACAAAAAAAAAACTCTTCACAAATCTATACAAACTGAAACAATCACCGATTTTGTCAATAAGCACAGATTGGTATGCATACTGACATGGACATGTAATAATTTGGTCAATATTAATCCAAATGTGTCGTATAAACTTTGGTAACAGGATGTTCACGAACAATCCAAATATTCCGCCTCGTCAACATACAGGTCGAGCGCTCGCCATTATGGGCGGAGCCAATGCAAATGACCGACTTTTGAAAGCTTCTTTCCGATTGGTCAGTCCGTTGCATAATGACACGTCGCAATTTCAGGTCACAAACTATTTTACTATGTACTTTTGTACAAAGAAGTACAATGTTTCTAAAGATATTAGCGTAATATATGTGTTAAGGTGTGTTAGAATGGAGATAGTACGTTGTTTTTCGTGTCTATACTGGCGATTAGAACATGAGATTTGGTTTAAACTCTCGACCTATCGGTCTCGAGTTCAAACCAAATACCATGTTCTATTCGCCAGTATAGCCACTCAAAACAACGTACTATCCACTAAATAGTACTTACTTTTAGTGTTCATTATAAGTGTAGTTACTCCTTGTTCACGGACTAGTGCAGTAACTTCAAGTTTAATTTACTACCTTTTATGCTAGAATTCTCCACCTCTGCAAGTAGGGGATCGGGAAAAGATTACACCTGCTTTTATTCAGTTCATGTATCGTAGGCTACAAATGTCAGGACCCCCTGCAGAATTGAAACAAAACGAAACAAAACAACAATTCGCATTTACTAGTGTAGCTTCTACAACGGTTACTGTTACATTGTAATTACTTGTAGTATAGTTTTGTAGGTAAACTCAAGTACTGTAGTTCATATACGGACGGTGTGTATATCGATGTCACAGTGCATACCTAAGTGTATATACTGTATGTATCACCCTCCTCTGCTGACCTAGCGCACATAAACTAAGTAAAACATTAACGCATCCTTTAATACACATACACTTGTTGATTTAACAAGTGTATGTGTATTAAAGATTGACCGCACGCTTTGACCTCAGAGGTTTGTATATATATCAACATTGTTTGGGTTAAACATGATCCATGTCGACTAACGCTTTGATAGGCAATGGTATTGAATTGACGTTTATATCAGCAGAATAATCTGAACTTCCTGGTCACATTCGGCTACTGGCATTGTTTCATATACACCTATTTTAAGAGCTTGCGAACTAACCTGGCCGGTATTCAATACTGTGACTGAGCTTGACAAAGGGACCAGGAAGTCCTGAAACGTTGAAACCCGTTTTAATATTACGCAGTTTCTCACTAATCTTGCATGGACATTTAAACAATTACCATATTCATTGCTTTTATCATAAAGAAACGACGATATGAATACAAGTTTGGAAAGAATGTTTTACAATTTTTGATTTTGGAATAGTTAATCGGAGATTGTGTTGTAGCAACGTGTATCTAAACTGCAAAATAAATTAAACTCTTAATAATTGAAAAAAATACTATGTCTTCTAACATAATTATCATGTTGTCAAACTGACTTGTCGCTTATAACGGGATACCGATATAATGTTCGTCTACTTGTCAAGCATATCGACCATATTAAACGCTTATATAACAGATAATTAACTTTACTACCGTACAATTTTAAAAGAAACCGAAAGGCTAATATTTCTGGTACTGATAATACATCTTAATTCTGTTAACACGTTTTATAATGAACTCATCAGCATGCAATAGCATACTGTGGTTAAAACGTTAACCCATTGTCGCGAAAAATGCAGGTCTTGACTGATAACTGTTACTGCATATGTTAATGTACTATAAAGATATTGCCCAGCCGCTGGTGTCATTCCTTTAAACTTAATAAAAATGCCCCGGTCATATATCGATCTTATGCAAGAGATATAAACAAGTGTGGTAAATTGGTTTAACGGGGGAAATCTTGGCAATATTTACACCAAGATCGGATTTTTGAATCCCTTAAATTGTGGGAAGTTTCAGATCATTTGTAAAATTAAAATTAAAATTTTGTAATATCTCAGATTAAGTGCTGGAGCAAGATAATTGTCTTGCTACCTAATGTATAATGCTGATTTGTATATAACGTCTGCTGAAAACCCGAACTACTCGGTAGCGAAGCGGGCGTCAAACCACTCAAACAAACATATCATTATTGAACAAAAAAGGATCAATTATCTTTTACTTATAACTGCATATTGGATAACCAACGGTAAACACGTTCGAAAAATATCTCTTAACAAGTCATGCATTGCTATTACAGGTAGGAATAACATGCTGATAGACATGGTACACGCACATTGATAAATCGATAAGACACCTTTGATGAAATGTGGTCTGCAGTGTCAACAGAGCTTGATATGCGGATATGTGAACATCTGCATTCAAAAGTACAATCGTGATCAATCAAAATATTAATATTCGCACATACAATCCTACTGAATTGTGTCGCATATACTACTTGCCTAAATTGATCCCTGATAAAAAAAATGATATGATAATATAAAAGGGGTGTAATCTAACAATGCTTTCGACATGAACCTGCACCCGCGTTACCCGTAATGTGATAACCACAGTATGTGTGACGACATGCTCGCACAGGCAGTGGCACTGGTTCAGTGTACAGCTAGAAGTGATTACATATGTGTTGTGCACGTCTATTAAGTTATCTAGTTATTTTAGGCACATCTTTGAACATATGAATGACCTTTTATACGGAGAAAGGAATCAACAAAGAAGAAGAGGACGCAGTTTAAGGAGAAGAGGTCATCAAAAAAAACAGAAAAGGATGTAATGGCTCATTTTTCTAATTTTGTAATATGTCAATAGGGAAATGCAAAGGAAAACACATGTACTTTTTCGACGACACGGATTTTATGAAAAAATAAGATATGTGTTCCAAGGCCGTGTTTGCAAGTTAGAGAAGACATCTGAAATACCGGATAGGATGGTATGTATTGCTTTAACTGTTCAACAAAAGGAGATTTTCATGTCAGCGACGTCTAATGCGCCGATAAGAAATTTGCAGAATTGTCTCCATTCAGTGAGATTAAACATTTCATCCCTATTGGGATATTTATTTTTTATCTTGCACATTTGACCCTGTCATTAAAGGGGCATCACGCTGAAGTAACTTTTTTTTGGTCTTTTTTCCAAATACTACATAAACATATCAAGTGAGACTCCTTATGGAAAATGCCGATCGGATTTGGCTGAAATAGATTCATAAAAATGATTAAATCTAAGATAATCATCGGTATTTCTACCTGTCTGACCAACGTTTTGTTCAGGGATTTCCCTCTACTAGCGCATGCGCATAGCACACCATTTCTTTGTAAACAAAATGACTGGCCGTGTGAAGTAAGCCAAAGAAAAGTGTTGTACCGTGTCAGCTACGAAGCGAATAGTTGCCAAATGGTCAAAAGATAGCGCAAGGGGTACGTTACGGAATCATTATTGCCAGTGGGAAGTATTCAAAGCAGAAAATAACTGCCCTAGCAGTCAGTACGGTGCATGTTTTCTTCCGGATAGCGGCCGGTTAAGCTGAAATAAAATCGACAGAAATGCTAGCGCTGTTTATGTTATGAATAAATATCTAAAACTATTAACCTCGCTAGTATCATTGTGTGAGTTTGAACACAGATGAACTTAGTTTAATATGTTAATGGGCATGTATCGGAGAGAGTTTACTTTGTGTTTTTT